>NC_056502.1:3498801-3507469 GCF_014905685.2 Nematolebias whitei | reverse complement strand
AAATGCTGGTTAAAAGCTAAATGTAGCTAAATGCTGGTTAAAAGCTAAATGTAGCTAAATGCTAGACAAAGTTGAGGTGATTGCAGCTTTTATCTACCAACAATGCTAAATACCGAATTATTTTACATTATTAGTGTTTGGTGTACCGTAGATCCTCATGTACTATCTCTTTTATACTTTATATTTTTGCTCTTTCTGGGTGTAACTGAGACCTTGAGTACACAGTTTCCTTCCACCTCATGTACCACAGGTGATGTCAGTGACAGTAAAGAACTTGAACCTTATCGATCGCAGTTTGTACAATTCACTCCAGCATGAGATTCTTAACAAGTAGCTAAAACTCGGCTCGTCTGACTTTGAAAGAATTTGAGGAAATTTTGCAACTTGAGGAGAAAAGAGGAAGCAAGAAAAATACTATTTATAGAAGATTAACAGATCGTTTAGTTTTAAAAACATCAGGCAAAGAGCTGAGCCCGATGTGTTCAGGGAGTGACCTGTGCTTCAGTTTATTCAAGTTTTTGGCTTTTTCTGAACAAGATGTTTTATTTTTTATTTTAAGAGAGAAGCCTAAAATTCTGACGGCCATTTTCTTTTTTGTTGTAAGAAAAATATTCACAGAACTTTCATGAGCTCAGCCTGACGATGAAAATCATCTGTCTTCAGCGTAACAAAGATCTTATTTCAGTTTTGTCCTGCAGGTTCGGAGCATGGCTAAGTCCAACGCCTCCGGAGTCCTCGTCTTTTCGCTCCCTGGAAACCCGATCCAGGACATGAACTGCGCCGAAGACGAGTGCTACGTTCCTCTTAGCATCCCGGCTGCCATGGTGCACATGGAGGTTTCGGTCGCCCAGGCTCTTCAGTAAGAAGTTGATGCTGAACACGGTTTTTAAAAAAGATTTCATATTTAAATCAAAGATCCTCTAAACTCGGCGTTTAACACCGTCTTCCTCGTAAAGATCAGGTTTTAATTGTGCTGACTCAGCATTCACACTTACGGTTAATTCATTTTAATTTATTCTTATTCTGCACGTTTTTCAGCATCTAACGACTTCAGCATACTTCAGCAGTTATAGCTGCGTTCATACATCAAAACTTTCAGCTCATTCAGGAGGCTGAAGCTGAAGCTTTTGTTTTTTGTAACTTTTACACTTTTTTAAATATTTATCTTTAAGCCTTTTTGGAACCATTTAAAAAATATGTAGCTAATTTCAGCATTCAAGCTTTTGTTTTGCTGAATTCAGGTTTCAGCTTGTTTTTGTGTAATTGTTTTAGCTGCTGTTTATCAAGTTTTTGTTTATAGCTAATTAGCAAATTTGCTAATTTGAGCTTTTAGCTACTGTTCTGCAAATTTTAGGATTAGCTCATTTTTGTTAATTTTACCTTTAGGTATTACGTATTTTGGTAATTTTAGCTTCTAGTTACTCTGCAAAATGTAACTTTTAGCCACTGTTGTGCTTATTTTAGCTTTTAGCTGTTGTTCTGCTAATTTTATGTTTTAGCTACTGCTTTGGTTGTTTTAGCTTTTAAATGTTCTTAGTGGCTTTATCTTTTAGCTACTGTTTTTCAGGATTAGTTACCCTTTTGCTCATTTTAACTTTTAGCCACTGTTGTGTTTATCTTGAGTTTTAGCTGCCATTTTGCTCATTTTAGGTTTTAGCTACTGTTTAGGTTGTTTTAGCTTTTCAAATAAGCTTATCGGCCTTAGTTTTTAGCTGTGGTTTTGCAACTTTTATCTTTCTGCTGCTGTTAGAATTATTTACTGTTTTGTTAAATTAGCTAATTTTAGCTATTAGCTACAGTTATGATTGTTATAGTTTTCAAATGTCTTACTTGTTTGTTTTTTGCCATTCTTTTGCTGAATTTAGACTTTAATTCTAATTTTATTAATTTTAGCATTAGCTAACATGTTGCTAGTTTTTACTTTTAACTACGTTTTGCTAATTTTAGCTTCTTTTCTTCTTGTTTTATAATTATAATTTTATATTTAACTTCAGCTCCTTCAGCTGCCATTCACACTTTGTTTTTGTTTTTTTTAGAGAAAGCTGATTTTTCTCATTTTGGCGTAACTTTAACTCGTTTCAGTGCCGACTTTAACGTTTCAAATTGGACTAATTCTTGCTCCTCGTGATAAATGGATGTTTTATTTTGAAGGTCTGGACAGTCGGTGAAAGTTTCCTTCCAGACGACTCCGTCTCCAAACTTCTTCTTCAGTATCGACCCACGGGGGGCGCTGGCTGAGATGGGCTGGTTCCTCTACCCGTCCTTCACTTTTGTCAACTGGCAGTCCGAGTGGTAAGAAAACCAAAGTCACGATAAATCATAATATTCAGGCTGAAATCGGCACAAATTTACCTCCTGGTCAAACAAGTTTAGAAAACGTTTGAGGTTTTATCTAAAACTAATTGTTTGAGTATTGTGCAGTTATTGATAAATGGTAAAGATAAATAATTGGGTGCCAAACTGTTTAAAACGTTAAAAGTGAGTAACAGAATCTGAATCGTGGAGAAAACGAACAAGCAGCGGATCTGCGGTTGATCAATGCGGGTGCAGGATGGAGGTTCGGTGTTTGAACCGACTGAGACCCGCTCCCCGTCTCATTGTTTGCTGTTTCACCTCCAGGTTTGAATTTTCTGCTGATCTGCAGCTCAAACTCCAAAGTCCTGCAGAAGTTGTTCGAGTGTTTGATGAGGTCAGAATGCAGGGCGATAAAGGAGCCGTGACCTCAGTCGACCTGCCTGCAGGTAACTTTATCAGCCCTGCAGAGAAATACTCGAAGCTTGAAGTGTTTGTCCATCGCCATCTTCTACCTCTTATCCATAGTCGGGTCGTGGAGGCAACAGGTCCAGGAGGGAAACCCAGTCATCCCCAGCGGGGATGTGTTTGTTCATTCCCCTGATAAAGCAGATGGACTGTGAGGGCTGGTTATTTAATCACATGATAGCGGAGCTGGTCCTGAAAATACTGGTTTTATATCTTAAAAGCAATTGTGACACATTGGGTTTGTACAAATACCGTGCAATCTTTTTGGAATATCTTTAAGCGTCCTAGTTTTATTAGAAACACCAGCATTTCTCCAGCAGTGTGTCGCAATATACTGCTATATTTTATGCATATAACTTGCATAATATGGCAAGAAGTTCATTCGTCCTCATCTGCTCACACAGACTCATGTTCGTGCTGCTGTTCGGTGTATTGTTTTTATGCTGTTAGTGCTTAGTGTATTTTTAGTTAATGTATTTCTCAGTTCATATCTTAGATCTTATTACTGTTTTTATTTTACATTTTATACTTTTGTTGGGTGTAACTGGGACCCTGTGTACATAATTTCGTTCCACCACATGTACCTTGAAGTCTTTTTTTATAAACACATTTATTTGTGATTTCAGACTTGTGGCGCTTTGACACCCTGGAGCTGGACGCGTCTCTGTCGTGTCCCAGCAGGAGGGACTCGTCCTGCGCTCAGTGGGACCACACGGTTCAGTTGTTTGTTTGCTGCGACCCGCTGAGTCCGTACTGCAACGTGGAGCTGGGCCGCTGGATCACCGCCTTCCGCAGGTATCACCTCCATCACACTGCAGAGTCCCACGGCATCCATTTTTTATAACATCCTTTTTTAAATTTTGAGGAAACTATGCTTTCTAGTTTTTATATTGTTTAAAAGTACACTTTCCTGGGGTGGCTGAAGATTAATCTATAGGGGCAAGGCCACCATTGGCCACCCCCTGGCTCTATCATTGCACCTGGTTGGTAAATAGAACTGCTCCCTCCACTCACCAGGATCCATCACTTGGTTCTGGTCTGGACTAACAAAAAGAGTAAAATCCTCCCTCTGTTCTTCTCCACAGTGAAGCTCCCACCCACTTGAACATCTCGCACCCAAAACGTTAAAGTTTACTTACATTCCTCACTTCCAGTCCAGAGAAACTTGACAACTACAAACGTACATATTTGAATCCCTCAGCGACGGAGGGACATGGCGGACCGCTTGTTAATTTCAGGAATGTTGGCGGTTCTTTAACGCTAAGACATAAAATTGCTGCAAATATCAAAGTGATGCTGCAGTTTGACTCGGATGAGGAAATGAAAAATAACATTTATCCTGCTGGTTGTTTAGTTTGGTTTCAATCTAGTTAACAAATAATATTTACTAAATTACATTATGCTGTATTTTATTTTATTTTTTACAATATTTTTCAGATTATAAGACGCAATATCATTGAACAGGTCAACTCATTCACAACATGCACATGAAATGGGTTTGAGGTCAGTAAGCACAATTAAAACACAAGGTGCGCCTGATTATAAGGCTCACTGTCGGTTTTTGAGAAAATTAAAGGATTTTACGTGCTGTGCCTTACAGTCCAAAAAATACGGTATTTTTATTAGTTGCTTCATGTTATAGTTTGTAGACTTGTTGTCACTGCACTGATGTTCAATTAGATTAAAAGCAACATGGTTCAAACATATTCACAAAGAAAGAAATGCTAAAAACAGAATTCTGCAGATATTACTCAGTCGTGGCATTGTGCAGTATTATCAATAAAAAAAATATTAATGAAATAAACAAACAGTTGAACAAAGCACAGTAGGTGTGCAAAAGAAAAGTTGGACTGTGAAGTCCGTGCACGTGAGTTCAGAGTGCCTATGGCTTTAGGAAAAACTGATCTTGAATCTGTTTTTGTTCTGCTGGACCTGTAGCGCCTCCATGAGGGCAACGGGTCAAAGTGTTCAAAACCAGGCTGTTGGTTCGTATAAAGTTTTAACTTAAGTTTAACATTTTAAATGATACATCATAGATTTTTATGGTGGGTTTGTTTTGCTCTGGTGTGCATTAAATCTGTGCTGCTTTTAAAACTCAGAGTGGTGTGAGAATGCTGTTGTTGTTTGTGTTTGTGTGTTTTTGTTTCCACAGAGGGACAGGACACTGGCTGACGGACGTGTCCCCTCTGACCCCCCTGCTGGACGGGAACAAATGCACCTTCACCATGAAGACGGTGCCGTGGGCGATGCCTTGGCTCGTCTCCCTCAACCTGAGGTTCAGCAGCAACAATCAGACAGGTGAGTCCTGAGCTGGAGGGGCCCGGCACGTCTCATCAGCTCATTTTGTTACACAATGCCGTCTTCTCTGGACCAGAGCTCATTTCAAATGGACTGACGCCAAGTCCAGAACCGTTCTAGGGTCAGATGGAGTCAGATTAGAAATTAATTTTTGAAACCGAGAATACCACGTCCTCTGTACTACAGAGGAGAGGAACCATCCAGTCTGTTATCGACACAGCCTGCCTCCCTGATGGTATGGGGGTGCATTAGTGCCTCTGGCATGGGCAGCTTACACATCTGGAAAGGCTTCATCAATGCAGAAAAGTATACACAAGTTTTAAAACATCTGCTCCCATCCAGCAAAATTTCCATCAAATAAGACCCAGAGCTGTTGAACATCTAGAATCCAGACAAGAATGAGACATTTATCTGTGAAACCTCCAACAAATGGTCTCCTCACGTCCTAGATGTTCACAAACGGTTGTTAAAAGAAGAGGGGGAGCTTCACACGGGACACGTGGACCTGGAACAACAGTTTCTCTGTGTGTTGCCGCCATAAAATGAAAAATATTTTTACTTCCCCAAAAAAGACGACACAATTAGTTAAAACCTTTGATTTGTTTATGCTGTTATCTTGTGAATAAATGGTGGGTTTATGACGTTTGTAAATTATTCCCAGAGTAAATGTAAACTCAGCAAAGTTTCATCCCAGCTCAACGTTGGAACGTTCAGTCTCAAGCTCTTTGTGTCACAGATGACGGCATGGACAAGCTCCGCCCCTTCAGGGTCCTGTCTCTGTACGGTGGGGGAACCTTTGACAAAAACTACAACAAGAGGTACTCTCCGCTGAAATTTCCCGTCCCGTCATCGGCCAAGAAGGTACCGGACGCTCAGCGAAACGTCCCCGCCCCCTCCTGTCGCGTGAGTAACCTGTCTGTCTTCAGGTGGAGCTGTACGCCGTCATCACCGGACACGGCAGCGACGAGAACGAATGCGCAGAGTTCTGCGTCACCTCCCACCACTTCCTGATCAACGGCGTTTATAACAACACTCAGACGTTTGACTCTGCAGGTGAGGAGACGCTAAAACAAACTCATTTTTCTGCAGTTTTTACTCAAATGTCCGATTGTTCACATTTTCTTCCTCAACGTCTACTTTTCCTTAAACTACTGGTTTCTGAGTTCTGGGAACTTTAAGGACCTTTTGTTGGTAAAAAGTACGTGTACTAGTAAACATGCTCTATGCTCTATAAAAGCTCTATGGAAACTAATAAAATAGACTTTAAGGTGAGGTCGTTTCTGAGCTTCTCATAGTTTAACTTCCTTTTTATTTTTCAGAACACGTGAAAAAAATTCAGGAGACATTTGAACAGCAACTTCCTCATAATTATCAAAAAAATGAAGTTATTCAGAATCAGCTTCGTCATTGCACCGAAGCACAACAAAATTAAATGTCAGTACGGCTCGTCTGAGTAAAACATAAACAAACAGACATGGGGGGACGGAGGTGTCTGAGGCCGCGGCTTCGTGGGAGGCGCTGACTTTTTCATTAGATAGGAAAAGAGAAACGGGGGAGGTATAAAAATAAAATCATATCTCACACTGTGTCCTAGACGGGACACAGTGTGAAAGTTGAAAAAAAAAAAACTCAGCACAGAAACAGCAACATACTGATGACATCATAATACACATATACATGAGGAAGGCTGACGAAGACGGTGAGTTGTCCGTGGACACGGTCAGATAGTTCCATAGTCCTGATAAGAGATGGTGCAGTGTCTATCAGCAGCTCAGCTCTGACCCAGGTCCACAGTTGCCCTCGGGAAGGTAGTGGGTGGGGGGTGGGGGTGGGGGTGGAGCAGAGCTTCTTGTTCATATAACATCCAGAAGAGTTTTGAGATAGTTGGCCAGTTCAAGGCTGACACAGGGGAGCCAGATTCTGATAAGAACAGTTATTTTGGGTCAGGTCGACTCTGCTCGATTTCTGTCTGCCTTATAGTTCTACTGGTACGTCTCCATGGCGACTCCAAACAGCCAAATTTTGTGGTCAGCACCGCCGGGCCGAGCCTGTAGCTTCTCCAAGGTCAATTCCTTCTCGCCAGCGAGTTTCAGGAGCCGCAAGTGGCCTGCGATTCTCAGAAATTGCGTCCAGCTTACGGCTCAGCTCACACAGCATGCGAGTCTGAGCGCTCACTGCACGGCGCATTCATCACACAGGCCGGGCAGCTTCACAATGGCCAGAACAGATGCCGACATTTTCCATATTTGTCGATAGGCCAGGTCACCGTCGACTCCAAAATGCAGAAATCTTATCATAAATCCAATTATGTGCACGTCTTCTACAGCCTCAATGGACAATACGATCTTCCACTGCCCCAGGACTCCATCGTGTGTCCAGCTGCAAGTGTCCCGTCAGGGCAGGAGGGCTCTCCTTCGCCCCGTCTCCTCGGCAAGAACATTTTATCGATTGTGTTGAGACGAGCTGACCAGATCCATGATTTACGATTCGGATGACACAAGTTATTGACTAATAAACAAAGTTAACTAACAGATGTTATCAGTTATTTTGATTTGATTCTTTTTTTAAATAACGTTGACTTTATGCCCGTCCAGTTCATCAGGAAACTCTTAGTTCATTATTGTCTGAATATAAAAACAATGTTTGTCTCTCACATGCTTTAAGGAGCCCAAGTAGAACAAAGTTTAGGTTTTATTAAAAACATTAAAGATCTAATTATTTGAGGGAGATACTCCCTAAAAGCAGCAACTCATCCTTATTTGTCTAATGAGTTAATTAAATGGTTGAATTCTTGTCTTTCTTTTGCCTTAAAACACAAACGGATGGTTAAACAACAGTTTCCTGCCTGTTTGTCGAGTTTTAACGGTTTTGTTTTTTTTGTCACGTTGGGCCTGACAGGATCAGCTCTGGGCTGCACGACGCTGGTCAGAGACGGAGCGGTACCAAACGAACACGGCACCTGGCTGTACGGGCGAGGAGGCTGGTGTGACGGACTGCAGGTCAACCCTTGGAGGGTCGACATCACCGAACAGGTTCGCCCACAAAACTCCTCTTCAGTCCTGAAACGTGGTCACGTGGTCCGCAGAGTATTCGAACTCAGCAGTCCCAAGATTTAAACAGAAAAACTGTAAGATAACCACAAAGTCACGCCAACTTCATAACAGATGAACGCACGGTCCCACAGGTCTTGGTCTGATGGGGGACACGCAGAGAGCATGCTGGGAAACTGTTATAGATGTAAAAACTATTTTTGGACACACCTGAGGGGTGTACGGAGAGAGGTTTGTTGTTTGGCAGCAACTAAGAGCTGAATGTTTTCAGTGTCAGAGAAGCTGCTTGCCTGGGGCTCAGTCGCCATGGTAACAGATTGATTAACAGCCTGGGATATCGTTAAGAACATACAGAATGGTTTCTGTTCTTCACGATATCCCAGATGGATGGAAACATCCGACAGGGACATCGTATCGCTGGGACATTTAAATGAACGTTGAGTCGCAGGAAGCTGGTGTCCGTCTCCAGCAGTCACCGTGTGAGAGGCGGGGACGCCCTGGACATGTCTCCAGTCCATCACAGGGACATCTGGACATGTCTCCAGTCCATCACAGGGACA
>NC_056502.1:3478993-3498401 GCF_014905685.2 Nematolebias whitei | reverse complement strand
CCATCACAGGGACACCTGGACATGTCTCCAGTCCATCACAGGGACACAGAGACAAACAACCATCCATCCATCCATCCATTATCTTTACCCGCTTATTCCATTTTGGGTCACGGGGGTCGCTGGTGCCCATGTCCAGCAATCACTGTGCGAGGGGCGGGGTACACCCTGGACGGGTCGCAAGTCCATCACAGGGACACATAGAGACAAACGAGACAAACAACCATTCACTCTCTCACTCACACCTAGGGACAATTTAGAGTTACCAATCAGCCTAACATGCATGTTTTTGGTCTGGAGGACCAGGGGAACAACCCACATGTGCACGAAGGGAACATGTAACCTTCATCCAGAAAGGCCCCAAGCCAGGAGGCGATCCTGCGACCTTTTCGCTGCACCACTGTGCCAAATTCAACAACACACAGTCCTCCCTTACAGACACACACCATAGACCAGTGGGACTCATTTTGTCACATCAACTATTTAAAGAATAATCATCTAAGTTGTAACGAGCTCCTGCGTGTCTGTGTTTACAGTAATTATGTTATTAAACACGTGAAAAGTTAGAAATGCCTCCCACACAAGTGCACCGCCGGCAGAGCCCCCCCCCACCACCACCACCACCACCACCACCACCAGTTCACCTCATTCAACAACACATCAGGCGTGTCGAAGCATCCAAAACGTAGGACAGCAGTTCCACAGGACCAGGACGTAGACCATTTATTTTATGAATATAATTATGAATCCAGGACTGCATGCTCACTCTGCAATCAGCATCTGAAGTAAAACCGTTCAACTCAAATCACCGTGAGGCGAGGGCTCGACTCCTCCGACTGACTGCAGCTGAAGCGCTCTCTTCTGGATTTCCTCCAGGATTTATCACACGTGTTTTTGACAGTTGGACATTTTCTTGCCTTAAATAAAAAGTCTTATTTTTAGAACTGGCAACATGAAGTTTCTTAAGATTAACTTCCATGCGAGACTGAAGCATTTCTTTTGTCTCTTTCAGCTGAACGTGAGCCAGTTTGGGTCCAACTCTGTCCTCTACTTCGGCTTGTTCGACGGCTGGGATCCTGATCCGGCTCAGCAGCCTGGATACATCATCATGTCTTCTTTTCTTGTCTTCTACAAGTGACGCAGCTCTGCAAACCCCTTCTTCACGCTGACTGAATGAATGGAACTCGGGACGCACAGCCACACATTCAATTTGTACTTCCCTGCTTCTGTTGTTTTAAATGTTTTAAATTTTTGCTGCTTTATCGTCCTGTGCGCTCACAAGAATTGGAGATATTTTCGTCTTTCTCAAAGGAACTTGCAGCCGAACAGGCGCTCCATAAGATCTTCTTCTTTGTCTCCAGCTGAAATGTTTAGTTTCTGAGAGCCGCCTCTCTTCTGTAATTACATGGAATCACGTCCAATTAGAAACTCTGAGCCGTTTCTCAGTGAGTCATCGTGACACGAGGTAAATCCTCCCAACCTGAAAAGAAGCTCTTTTTATACCCAGTCATGTTGTCAATTGTTCTAATTAGTGTTAATTGGTCTTCCAGCTGTTCGTTATATGCTCAGTTTCCTTTTTCCAGCCACTTATTGCTACTTGTCCCAACTTTTTTGGGATTTGTTGACACTGTGAAATTTTGAATCAACACATTTTTCCTTTAAAATGTTACATTTACTCAGATTAAACTTTTTGATCCGTCATCAAGGCAGCACGGTGGCGCAACTGGTAGAGCTGCTGCCTCTCAGCGAGCAGGTCCCTGGTTCAAACCCCGGTCCGGGGGCCTTTCTGGGTGGAGTTTGCATGTTTTCTCCGTGCTGCGTGGGTTTTCTCCGGGTACTCCAGTTTCCTCCCACAGACCAAAAACATGCATGTTAGACTGATTGGTAACTCTAAATTGTCCCTAGGTGTGAGTGAGAGAGTGAATGGTTGTTTGTCTTGTTTGTCTCTGTGTCCCTGTGATGGACTGGAGACCTGTCCAGGGTGTCCCCCGCCCCTCGCACAGTGATTGCTGGACATGGGCACCAGCGACCCCCGTGACCCAAAATGGAATAAACGGGTAAAGATAATGGATGGATGGATGGATCCGTCATCTATGTTATATTACGAATAAAATATTGACATTTGCCATCTCCACATCATTGCATTCAGTTTTTATTCACAATTTGTTTAGTGTCCCTAGTTTTTTGGGATCCGGTTTGTATTAACCCCTTGACAATCTGCCCTCCTCACCAAATTTTACCTACAAGAATATTCCACCAACATAATCTATGGGATTGTGTCTGTAATGGAACAATCCTTCATGGTAATCTTTCCCAAACAGAATATTTATAATCATTATCCACCCCCACAAAAGTTTTTACCCAACAGATCTTTTTCTTACATGTATTTTCCCCAAACGTAACAGACCACCATGAGATTGTCCCTCTGACGAAATCTTTCTCCCACAGGAATTGTCTCAAGGGAATCTTTTCCGAACTTCATCTACCCCATGGGAATCTTTCCTTAAATCTTTCTACCACAGGAATATTTTCCCACATGAATCTCTCCCTAATCTTTTATTCTTCTAAATATCCTCCTAACGGAATTGTTACCTAACAGAATCTTTTCCCCGTGAGAACCACACCTAAATTTGTACTGTTCATAAAAACACAAGTACCAAGTGATAACAAATGTGTTACCACGGATTTACAACCAGACACGTTGGTGTGGTCGTTTCTGACCGGTAACGCAAAATAAACACACCTGGAGGGTTTACTTTGGTTAGGGTAACAAAGTTTATCAAAAATAACCAACAAAACCTTTTCTTTCCAGCTCTGTTGTTTACAGACAAAAACAGCATTGTCTAACAAGAACTAGCTTCCAGCGGTTTCAGACCTAAACATCCTGAAGTTTTTTTTATTCCCAGGACTGTCTTGGTCACAAAAAGAGGACATTTTATGACACAGTCACGAGAATAAAAAAACGTTTGATGAGTTTTCACTCGTTCAGATGTGTGTTTGTAAGAAAAGGCTCAATAGAACTTGACGCAGGTTTTGAGACACTTCTCCTCGGTCTCAAACTGGTTTTTGTTTCCCAGACAGCCTCCGAACCAGAACTGAGCGCAGGCGTTCGACGTCTCATCGTAGTACCACTTCACCACGTAGTCCCGGCAAGGTCCTGGGTCCAGGATCTGGCTGCAGCCCTCCGCTGGACACGATGATGACAACGAGTTGAGTCACAAAACAAAGAGTCAGGTTTACATTTGTTGAAGTCGCCAAGTCCAAGAAATGGTCTCTCAAATGAAAATTATAATTAAGTCGTCAAAAACTGGACATACCTGATGTGTGGGGGTCTGAGGGCCTCGGTGGTGGAGGTGGTGGAGATGGTGGCCATGGTACTGGCAGCTCTTTCTTAGTCGGGGCCCTCTGTGTGGAACCATCCGGCCCCACGGCTTCAGTCATGTAGAGTTTGTTTATGTCAAACTGTGGGAGGAACTCCGTTACGGGTCTGAAGGGTTCCCTGTCAAAGAACGGGAACCTCTGAGTCTCTGAGGTGGTTCTGTCCTCGTCTGGTTTCGGTCTGTGCGGGTGGACCAGCACCCTGTCCGAGTGGGACGCCGGAGAGCCGGGCTGGGACAAAAAATAAAATAATTTAAAGCCTTTTTGTGCAAATTCAGTTAAACAATAAAAATGTGTTTTTTATTCAAAACTAATAGAAGTTACCAAACATGACTCAGAGCGTTAACCTTTGAGGTCTTCCTGTTTATGATCAACCAGCAGCTTAAATACTTTCTAAAACCTTTAATTTATTTAAGAAACATTTTAAAAAGATGCCAGACAAACTAGATTACAGCTTAAAGGTGTGTGACGTCAGAGGGGTGAAGAATAATAAAGCTAAACGTTGAGACTTTTCCTGCTGCTGGTTAATCCTCCAACATGAATCACTGCCTCGTCGGCGCTGCTCACCTTCGTCTGGACCTTCTCCAGGTCTCCTGTGAAGGTGGGCACGTCTGCGTCCGTCTCGTACGGTTGCGGTTCAAGGACGTTACCGAAGACCTCTGGGATCCCAGGGAGAAGCATGAAACTCGGGATGGGGCCGAATAAATTGTTCCTCCTGTCCTGGAAGATGCAGGTCAGCAGCTTCTTCTCCAGAGCTGCAGAAGCAGAAGATCAGAGCCGTCAACCTGAAGCTCCGCGGTGGTTTGACCTCAGAGCAGCAGTTTAGATAAAGAAGCAGCTTTAGGAGTCTGAAAAGATCAAATTCATCAAGTTTATGTTCATCTGCTGTGAAAAAACTGCAGATTTACTCCCTGATGATGAACATACAGTTTTAAAGGAACTGGGGGAGTTAGAGGACTGGAAAATTATTATTATTATTGTTGTCAAGGGTTTAACTCAAACAGCTGCTTGGAAGGTTTTTAGTGTTTTTATATAAACGAGTTCAGCTTTAAAGGGGCAGTTCAAACAATTACCTGCTGCTGAAAAGCGGGCGATAATGTTTTGACCTTCCTGTGCGAACTCATTTATTCGTCTTGTTTGAGAAACATAACGTACTCTCTGCTACACTCGGAGCTAACTGATCACACAAGAGTCCTTCCTAAGATTCTGCTGTTCGCTACTGCAGTCAACTCCGTCTGTTAGCAAAATATCACGAATGAAGGTTTTACCTAATCCAGTTTTACCAATACTGAGCATGGTGTGGTAGTAGCTGAGAGTCCTTCACAACACACACTGAATGCTAATCAAGAATTCAAGATGGTGCTGGGTGGCATGGCCCGGTGGTAAAGAGGTCAACATCCACGCAGATGGCCTGGGGTTCAATTCCCTGTGTTCTTTGGCAAAAAGTCTCAACAGCACCGCTGCCCCAGATATGCTGCTTGCTGTACGAGTGAGAGATAACCGTTTACATGCTTGAGACTGCATGCATCCATCCATCCGTCCATCCATCCATCATCTTCCTCTTGTTCTGGAGTCAGGTCTCGTGGCAGCATCTTGAGCAGGGAGGTCCAGACATCTCTCTCCACAGCCTCTTCCAGCTCTTCTGGGAGGACTCCAAGGTGCTCCCGGGCCAACCGAGAGAACTAGACCCTCCAGCGTGTCCGGGGCCTCCTCCCAGTCAGACATGCCCGAAGCACCTCCCTAGGGAGGCGCCCAGTAAGTATCCTCACCCGAAGCCCGAACCACCTCTACTGGCTCCTCTCGATGTGGAGGAGCAGCGGTTCTACTCAGAGTCCATCCCAGATAACTGAACTTCTCACCCTGTCCCTAAGGGGCATGACTGTGTGCATGTCTCATTGAAAACCAGGCAACAGTGTTGCCAGGTATACAATAATTACCGTTTTATAAGAATTTTAGGGTCAACCTCCCCTCCTTTTCTTTGTTCACCAGTCTCAACACACATCTCATCTTACAACCTCCTCTTTTGAGGAAGTAATCCTCACTCAGCTTAATGACAGTTTGGGTCAAAGTACAATCATTTTATAGCAACTGTGTAATAGTTTTCCTATCTGGCAACCCTGCCTGTCATGGAAACTATCGCGGATTCAATGACCCCAGTGATTTTAGTGTAAGCGCGTTTTTTTGTTGCTGATTCACCAAAATCAAGATTAAAAAAGCACTGATGTTTCCAGATGTTGTTCCCGTGTAAACAGGGCTGTAGTGTGCTGCTCAGTCCTGCCCCGCCCGGTTTCATTATCTGCAGCTGCAGCCACTCGCCTAATCAGTCCAGATTATGCTTCTGTTTCCTACAGCCGACCAGTTGAGCATGACACATTCTTACACCACGTCCGTTTCTTCTGTCAACTGCTGGGGTTTGTAAGTTTTTCCTTTTTGTTCCAGTCTGCACCCTGGGTCCAAATGTCCTGTCAGTTGTGCACTTCATTTAGGAAGAAATAAAAACACAAGTAATGCATATCACCTGCCACTTTGCACACCAACGTTTGAAACCAAATCTTGTTTTATGATTCAGCTCTCAGAGGACGTGACGGCCTCTCAGCTACAGCCACGCTGAACTTCAGCTCAGTGAACGCCACACTGAAGACTTTCTGCAATGATGCGATCAGGCGATGAGCTGGTCACCTTGCAGGACGTTAAAGTCTGCGACCAGGACCATGTGGTCTCTGTCGGGGTCCGAGGCCATGAAGCTCAGCTCCTTCTTGAAGAGCTCGGAGAGAGGGTCGCTCTCGTTCACCACCCCGATCACAAACATCTCGATTTCGTTTTCTTTAGCTTCTGTCACGGCGCTCTCCAGACTGACCGGGTCCCTCCGATCGGCCTGCCCGTCGGTGATGACGACCACCACCTTCCTCACGCCCGCCCGGGCCGCCCCCAACACCCAGTTGGCCCGTTGGAGGGCGCTGCCGGTGTAGGTCCCCTCGCCCAGGTAGGTCATGGAGCGCACCGCAGACCTGATCTCGTCCTGGCTGGCTTCCTGTTCCAGGCTGACCACCACGGCGTTGATGTGGCTGTAGAGGACCACGGCTACACGCACGGCGTCCCCGCCGACCGACACCCGGTCCACCGCGGCGTTCACAAAGTCTTTGATGACGTTGAAGTTTTCAGGGCCCACGCTCTCAGAGCTGTCAATCACAAACACCAGCTCCAACGGGGTTTGGCTGCACTTCACCCCACAACCTGATGAAGAGGAGCAAAGACGCAGTCAGGAGGAGGAGGACGGTTCATTTGTCATCTTTACGCTGAACACTTACTGCAAATGGACCTGACGATTCTGATGACCTCATCCCTCTGGGAGCAACAACAAAACACATCAGAGTTAAATGTAATCTTCACATGTTCAGGTTATTTCTCTGGGATTAAACACCATCTTCACGCTTCTGTTAATCTGAGAAGGATTTTCAGAAAACAGAAAGTTCAGTTTTTATTTAAGTCCGAGTCTTTTTACTCACCGTGAGTCCCGGTTCTCCCTTCTGTCCAACTCTGCCCTGATATTTGAAACAGAACATAAATCGGCTTTAAAACATTTCAATAAATATAAATTTAAAGTTTGAACTCTCAGCTCATCAACGCGCATAAAAAATCCATGACGTACCGCAGGTCCAGCGTCTCCTGGCTCTCCAGGTGTTCCTCGGTCTCCCTTCTTGCCTTTGTCTCCTCTCAGTCCTCGTTCTCCCTGCAGAAGAAATAAATATACAGTTTTTTTGTTGTTGAAGCTAAAAGCACAAAGAAAGAAACACTTTCTAATGCATCATCTCTGTCGGGTGTTGGTTCTGTCTCTGTTTGTTTCCTCGTGTTTCCAGCCCTCAGTGTTTTCCCTCCTTGTGTTCAGCCCCTGACTCACCTGTGTCTCATGTTAATCACCACAGGTGTCTGTCATTGTCCTAATCAGTGTGTGTCTATTCAGTTCACTGGTGTCTTGTCTTTGTCTCGGGATTGTCTTCATGGTGTTTCTGCCTTCCGTTCCGTGTCCTGTCCACCCGTGAGTACGCTGCCCCGTCAGCTTTTGCTTCGTTTTTGTAAAATAAATACTTTTTGATTTTCCACCAGCCTCCTGTCATCCTCCTGCACTTGGGTTCAACACTCCTGACGGCAGAACGCAACAATCTCTCTGTGTGAATAACTTCGGCTACGGTACCTTGTCGCCCTGCAGACCTTGTCCTGGAGGACCTCTGGGTCCTGGAATCCCCTGAAATCCAGGCTCCCCCTGAGAAGATCCAAACAGACTTTGTGTTAGTTCGACTCCTGACGGAGACGACGAGAGAAACTGAGTCAACGCTCAGAGCTGAGATCAGGATCAAAGTCTAAATCTAAAATCAGCTAAATATAAGCTAATATGAGCCAAAAACAAACAGAGAAGCTTAAACCAGTGAAATCCCAGCTGACAGAAATAATAATAATAATAATTGTCTCACAACTTAAAACAATAAAACAGCAGCTAAAAGCTAAAATTATAAAAACACTGACTCATAGCTAAAACCAGCAAAACAGTAGCTAAAGGGTAAAAGTATCAAAACACAAACTAAAATTTTTAAATTAACAAAATACTGGTAGCTAAAACAGATAAAACACCATCTAAAAGCCAAAACCAGCAGCTAAATGTAGCTAAAAGCTAAAACTAGTAAAGGAGAGTGGTCAAAACCTTAAATTAATAAAACAGTAGCTCAAAGCTAAAATCAACAAAATCTGAGCTAAAAGCTAAAAATAAAGCGAATACACTAAAGTGGATTTTAAAAAGCACCAAGTTTTTTTGTTTTGAAACTTTTCATTTGTTTCAAGGAGGAAAAAATGTAAATAAAATGAAATATTAAGAAAAAATGTATAAAAATCACGCCGAAAGTTACGAACGGCTAAAACAGCTAAATGTTTTATGTACAACTGCAAGTTAAGTTTTGTAAAACTGTAAAATGTAAAAAAAAAGCCTAAACTGTGGGCGGATTAAAGTGAAAACGGGTCACGGGGGACAGCCGAACCTTTTGACCTTGTGATCCTTCTCCAGGTAACCCAGGAGGACCGTGTGGACCCGTGGGACCAACAGAACCCTGCAGGAGCGCACACACAAACATTGTTATTCTCTCAAGGTAAGAATCTTTTAGCACATCTGGTTTTTAAAAAACTACCTTAAGACCAATCAGACCAACTCCTGGTGGCCCAGCAGGTCCAGGTGGTCCAGGTATGCCCCTGTCCCCCTGAAAATAAATAAATAAATAAATAAATGTCTTTCTCAAATATTTTACGACGCACGGTTCAATCAACGTGACAGAGCGAAAACTCACAACAACAAACAAAAAGAGACTGCACAACATTTAAGAGTTAGTTTCTCATGACAGGTGATCATGTAACTGCATGAGAGTCAACGCTGTTCGTCTGTTAGCAAAATATCTCATGAGCCACTGGATAGATTTGAATGAATCCCTCAGAAAATATTTATTAGGCGTAGAATTCCCTATTGACATCAACCTGACTCAAGATGGCCGCCACAGCTACCTCACCCAGCGCAGAAATGACAAACGGTAACATCCGTGTAAGTTGGTGGGTCCTTTTATTCATAAATAAATAAATTGTTTCATTTTAAAATCTATTCTGTTGCATTATGATTGTTGCATGACGGAAATAAAATTAACTTTAAGCATGTTGAAAACTGTCAGCAGCTTCTATTTCACCTCCAAATTAATGAATCACAACATTTTTCTGTAATTTACTGGATTATTTCACTAACATTAATCCTGTGGCCCATACTTTAATAAAACAGTAATCTGCTGTAATCCACTGGATTATTCCAGTAACATTCTGTGGATTTATTCTGTTAATTCACAGTAAAACGCCACAGCGTTCAGTAATTTACCTTTAATTCACGTTTTATTACAGCGTATGACTCGGTCGTGTTTATAACCGACATGGAGCTGACATGTGACGTGGTAGTAGCTGTGAGTCGTCTTTTACACGCACTCTGAGCGCCAACAGCACGACTTTTTGATTTTCTGTCAAACTCTGTTTGTAAAATTTGACCAAGACGACCTGAGAGGATGTGAGTCTGAAGGTTTGGCACGAAGGGCGGCGGGCGACAAGCATTCCCTTCATTTAGACCCGTCCTTCAGTAACATCACCAGAAAATGATATTTTACTGACAACGTGTTACCTTTGGTCCAGGTAAACCGACGCCTTCAGGTCCGATCTCCCCTGGAAGACCAGGAAGTCCTGGAGGCCCCTGAGACAGAAAAGGATGATTTTGTAGAACCAAACATGATCATCAGGAGCACTAATAAAAAAAACAACATAATGAAGTCTGACTCACCTGAGGTCCAGAGAACCCTTCACCTTTCAGTCCAGGTAGTCCAAGAGGTCCTGGTGGTCCTCTGTCGCCCTGCAGACCACACCTGGTTTGTCTTTATTGTCAAAAGTAACGTTCAGTTGATGTGAGCCTGAACTCACCTTGGGTCCAGGTAGACCGAGTCCCGACTCTCCCACAGCTCCAGCAGGACCCGATGGGCCCGGTTCTCCCTGACAAACAAACAGAAATGAATGAAGATCTGTCGGACACACGAGCGCCGTCATTAGTTTGGACCACACACGCTCACTTTGGCACCAGGACTCCCCCTGCCTGGGGGTCCACTGGGTCCTGGCAGTCCAAGTTTTCCTGGTTCCCCCTGAAACACAAGACACTTCAAACTGAGACAGGAGACGCTTCAAACTGAGACAGGAGACGCTTCAAACTGAGACAGAAGACGCTTCATACTGAGACAGGAGATGCTTCATACTGAGACAGGAGACGCTTCAAACTGAGACAGGAGACACTTCGTACTGAGACAGAAGACGCTGCAAAATGAGACAGGAGACGCTTCAAACTGAGACAGGAGACGCTTCATACTGCGACAGAAGACGCTTCATACTGAGACAGAAGACGCTGCAAACTGAGACAGGAGACGCTTCAAACTGAGACAGAAGACGCTGCAAACTGAGACAGGAGACGCTTCAAACTGAGACAGAGGGACATTTAGAGTCAAAGCACCGCCTCAAACGGTGAAATCATCATAAACGTCTTTTTGGGGTAAAATTGAGTAGATTTTGTTTTCTAACATTTAAAATAATCAAATTAGATTAAAGACACTTATTGATAAAAGCTGAATAATTTTCTTGTTTTCTCTGCTCTGTTTTCATGTTTTAACCCTTTAAATAGTCAAACACTTCATGTTTTTCCTTTAACTCCCTCTCTTCTCTCATTATTACACTTTTTCATCCTGTTTTTTTTTTTTAGCTCTGTCCACTTGGATCAATTTTCTGTTTTTGTGTTTTGGTTATTTTTTTTAACTTCTACCAGACATTTTCTGCTCCACATCTGTGACCCAAACCTTTATTCTTGGCGTGTACATGTTTTAGAAGACATTCATGTGCACTTGTCATGAAATCACCTTTGGCCCCGTTGACCCCTCAGGACCGAACGGTCCAGGCTGTCCCCGGCTCCCCCTGTCCCCTTTGTCTCCCTGCCAGAGAAACACAAGTCCTCAGCTCTGCACAAGACGTTTGCATCGTTGCTTTCAAGGACAGAGTCAGATGTTACCTTCTCACCAGGAGCTCCTTTACCCGGAGCCCCCTCAGGCCCTCTGGGCCCCGACGCACCGGTGTCGCCCTGATCATGACAAAGACAAACAAACAAACAAAAAAGAGGACACTCATTTTGAAAACAGGATTCAAAACAGATAAACCATACGCTGATATCCGCTGTCGAGGAGGCGTACAAATACTTAAAGATTTGTAGTTTTGAGTGTTTTTCTGGACTGGAACTGAACAGAGAGTGCAAGTAAACCTAAATGTTTTTGGTTCCAGGTATTTAGGAGGAGTCACAGAGTGAAAAAGAACAAAGGTACGGTTTCTTATTTGCTCGTCTGAGGCGGCGCAGAGAGATTCTGGTGAGCGGAGGGAGTCATTTTATCCACGACCATGTACAAAGACGCAACCAGGGGGTGGCCAATGGTGGCCTTGGTCACCATAGATCAGGGGTGTCAAACTCACTTACAAAAGAGGGCCAAAATTAAAAAGGGCCAATTTCAGAATCTACATGAACTCAAATCAGATACCCAACATCTTTTCTTGGTCACAGGTTCCTCAACAAGAATCTGACTGGTCTCATTCGATGTTCTCTGTTGTGCTTTCAACATCATAATCAAAGATTACTGAAAAAAGTTCAAGGGATAGAAGTATTTTACGTTTCACATACATGACATCTTGGGGGCCAGATAAGATGTCAACGAGGGCCACACTTGGCCCCCGGGCCTTGAGTTTGACACACATGACTGATTAATCTTTGGCCACCCCAGTCATTTGAGCTAACTTTACTTTTAGGCAATATAAAATCTATAAAGTATAGTTTCCTCAAAGGATAGGGGTGGCCGGTTTACACACCGTACATACATACATACATATATATCAATTTAGATATCTAAATATATATATATATATATATATATATATATATATATCAGGTATTAATGTTTCCCCTACCATTATCTAAGGAGGACGTGCCACCCAGTCAACACAACCAAGCGCCTGCCCACCAAACCTAACTTTCTGCATATATTAATATATATGGTAGTAGCCATCTTGGATTTGGACATGGCATCACAATTTTCAAAATAAAAGTTTCTTATGCCTAAATGTAACCACACATCAAAAATTAAGTCCTCACTAATTTTTCAAGTTATTCTGCACATCACAAGAGGGACGGCTGGAGGATAATTCCAGTTTTAATGTTACCTTTTGTCCCGGACTTCCATCCTCCCCTGGTAGACCTGGTACTCCAGCTGAACCCTGAGCTCCAGGGTCTCCCTACAGAAAAAACACACAAAAAAAAACTAGACTGTCTATTTTATTGTACATTTTTAATAAATGCTTGTCAATAAACTGAATGTTTTAGGCATTATAGCTCCACTTTAACACAAACTGTGTCAAGACTGGTATTTTACTGTTGGACTTCCTGTTCGTAGTTTATTTTTGTCCCTTTACCCACCTGCGTTCCCTCGTGCTTCATTCATTCATCTTACACCTGTTCCCTGTTTAATTTGTCACAGCTGCAGCTAATCCGGCCCGTCCAGTTCCCCTGCTCACCTCGCTCATCAGTCTGGTTTCACCCCCCGTGATTCATCTTTACATGAATCTTCAACCTTTGCTTTTGGCTTCTTTAAATAAATCTTTTGGTTTTTATTTGAAGCTCCTCGTGTCCATGATAATCTGGGATTTAATGTCACTCTTCCTCTTTAAAAGTCATGCAACTCCTTGGTATGAATATTTATTTTGGATTTAAACAAATAAAATAGTGCTCACAAAAGTCTCGTTCTCAGCCAGTAAGCAAAATAAATATCCTTTGATTAATTACCAATAATCTCATTTTAATTTAAAGACAC
The DNA here is from genome assembly GCF_014905685.2 of Nematolebias whitei. Classification (NCBI taxonomy): domain Eukaryota; kingdom Metazoa; phylum Chordata; class Actinopteri; order Cyprinodontiformes; family Rivulidae; genus Nematolebias; species Nematolebias whitei. The sequence continues at coordinate 3,485,574 of NC_056502.1, read as the reverse complement.
AATCATTGCTGACAACTAAAGTTTAACGATGGAAGGTTTATACTCCCGTCTTAATCTGTGAACTTTAGTTTAATTCAATTTTTATTTTAAGATTAAACTTCAAACCAAACTTGAAGCAAAGTCAAATTAGTCACATTAAATGCATTTTAATCCAATTAAATCTAATGAAACCAAATCTGATTTAGTATTTATTATTTATTCCCGTCAGTTCAGCTAAAAGTTTCAAATGTCATCTGAAGTGGTGCCACAGCTGGAGAATTATACAGAAGACTGGACAAAAACTGGTGAATTTTTAGGTTTGACATTTTGTGTAATCTGCTGAGGTTCAGATGAGACGCGTTTCTGGGACTCTGGTTTCTTCTAGTAAAGAAAGTTCTGCACAGTTCGGACAGAAGGAGCTGGAAGGGGACCCGAGAGAAACGTTTCAAGCTGTAAATAAAGAATGCACCACAGACGGTGTTCAAACTGCAGCCGAGCTCGGAGGACTTACTTTGGGTCCTGGCGCTCCCACCCCTCGCTCACCTGGCTGCCCGGGCTCACCTGGGGGGCCCTGGTTCCCCTGAGGACAAAACCAGTCCGTTTGATTTTTCAGCAGAACCGATGAGAATGTTTCCATTATTTGGCTCAGCCACAAAACTACAAAGAAAAGTCCAGTTAAAACACTAAACTTTGGTGACTTTTCTAAAAAAAATAAATAGATAAATGATAAAACAAATATTCCTAGATTTAACAAGTGCATGTGAATGCTTTTATTTTGTTTTGTAGATACTTAAAACTTGGGTCGTGAGATTTTAAGCAAATAAGCTGAAATTTGAAAAATGCTTTTTTAAGCATATATAAAAATGTAAACCCCATAAAACAAACCTTAAAGGAAAAACTGAAATCAAACATAAAATAATTTATTCTGGATTATTTCGAACATCGCCAACTGAAACCGCGCACTCCGGTAGTTTTCCAAATGAGTAGATGTGCAGTTCTGAAATGTGGGTCTGCGCTCGACATCAACAAAAACCGAATCTTCCAAAAACCACGAAGTTTGAGTCGCGTTAAGAAACGTGATGGAATCAGACGAGCGTCGGCTCTCAGAGAAGACGTTTGGGTGGAAATATGAGAATAAATCTGCAGCTAAACACGACAGAAGAGAGACGAAGGTCAAGATTAAAAATCAGACTGCGGTAACTACTACTTTCTAAGCAGCAAGCTAAAATGATCAAAACAATAGCTAAAAGTTAAAACTAGAAAAATGCTAGCTAAAAGATGCAACAGGATTGCTAAAGGTAATAGCACTCTAGCTAGAAGCTAAATGGAAAAGCAAAATGCTAGCAAACAAGTAGTTTTGCAAAAGGGTAGCTAACAATGCTAACTAAAAGCTAAAAGTATGAAAACTGTTTGCTAGAAGCAAAAGAGCATGAAAAGGCCAACAAAAAACAAAAGTAGCAAAAGCTAAAACCAGCAAGAGGTTAGGTACCAGTGTCAAAGGTCTAATAAAAGGCTAGCTAAAAGCTAAAAGTAGAATTAAGAGACAAAAGTAGAAGCAGATTGATGAAGCAGATTTCAAAGAGGACAATGTTTTTATTAAAGAGGTCTGAATTTATTTCTGTGGAGAAAATATTGAAACATAAAGTTCAAATGTCAGGTTCAAGCAGTCACTTCGGCTGTTTCTGCAGGTAAACGAACGTGTGGAAGCCGGCATCCAGTCACGATCTCTGCTAACACGGTTTGAATTTAAGGACTCAATGATCATCAATATGAGAAGAATGTTGTGTGGATTACATCTCAAACTTCACGAGAAGCTTCAACTCGACATGAACCAAGCACAAAACTTAACAGCCGAAGCTTCTCCTCGATGAAGCGTGGTTTAGACACAGTCAGACAGATAAATGAATCCAACTTTAAAAACCTCCCGCTGACGATGAACTCCTGCACTCGCTTACCTTCGATCCTGGTACTCCAACACCTGGAGCTCCTCTTGGTCCTGCAGGTCCAACTGGGCCCTGGTCTCCCTGAGGGGCAGAAGAAGTTACCAACACATGAAACAAATCCAGCTTGGCGTTCCTGGTTCCGTTTCTTCAGCTTCAGCTCTGGTTTTAGCTTCAACGTGTCAACAAGCAGCTGTTAACTGGCAGCATCACGACGAACTCAGAGACAAAATATCACGTTTGCACAGATTAGAAGTTTTGTTTGTACATTTCAGAGAAAAATCCAGTTTGCACCTTTTCACCTTGAAGCCCAAACCCAGGAGCACCAACCGGACCTTGAAGCCCTGGTGGTCCATGATTACCCTACAAACAAAGAACGCATCATGTTGGAGAGTCTGTACTCAGTTTTACTTTAACTCACAATAAGTTTATAGCTTTTTCACCTTGTCACCTTTGACCCCAACCCCAGGAGGCCCACGGTTTCCTCGTGGACCTTCAAACCCTCGATCCCCCTGAAACAAACGTGACAGACATCCTCCAACTTTATGTCACGTCTCCTAAAATGAACAATTGCTTTTTGATGCTACTGAATCATTAAATCAGTTTTTTTGCATCACTGATCTACAAAAAGTAATAAAAATGTTACTGAATCAGAAAACTTTTACGCTAACTAACAATGAAATGTTATTTTTTCAAGGGAGTATTGTACTGTAGATGTTTTGGCTCATTGTGTGAAGATGGTACTCACTTTTGGTCCTGGAAACCCATCTCCAGGCGGTCCAGGGTTTCCTTGTAATCCGAGTGGTCCTGGTATTCCCTAGAAGAGACACAGTTTATATTTACCGTATTTTCCAGCGTATAAGTTGCAGGTTTTTTGGTTCGTAGATCTGTCAGTCCTGCAACTTGTATACGTTATATATACTTATATACTGCGAAGCGACTTATATACATATTTTTTTCCATATTCATAACGTAATTTTTAACTGACACTTAAAATTTCTAAGAACTGCAACAGCGAGTCCTCCCGTGCGTGCACTCTTTACTCAGCTGGTGCAGGCGGAGGAACGCTGGAGAGCTAGCTGCTCCGGCTGTGATGGATGGAAGGTAAAATGAAGCTGTTTTGACCATTAAATAAATGCATAATAAATGCGACTTATACGCCGAAACCACTTATATGTTTTTTCCTCTTCGTGATGCTTGTTTAAATTGGTGCGATTTATACTCTGGAGTGACTTAATGCCAGAAAATACAGTAGTTGTGTGTATAAGTGCTCATGTGAGCTCATAAAAAAGGAATGAAAACGGTCCAGGAGGCTGTTTAAACTTGTACAAAAATACACCACCATGAAAAGGTAATGCTGGCGTGGAGAAACAGCAGAGGAGGAAAAGTTCTGAGTTTAAACTTCCACAAAATGTTGGAGTCAGTTGGCCACGAGCGTTAAAATCCTAAATCCCTGATATTTGATTTGTGTTATCTGTTGCTGTAAAACAGACTCAAACGGATGCGAACTGTCCAAGACCTGAACAAACCCAAAGCTGGAACATACAAACTCACAGGTAGTCCTGGTTCTCCAGTCTGAGCAGGACCTGAAGGTCCGGGTCTCCCCTGAAGGCCCTTTTCACCCTGTGAACATCCAACAGCTTCACCTTCATCATACGATCAGTAAATAATTACATTTTCCACTTTAAACGTGTTCGTGAATGAACCATTGAAATTTGATTTTACAACATAAATTCTAAACAAATGTTTGATGTGCAGAAGTGAAAGTGAAATTATATTTGACTGGGATTATAGAAAAGATGCTGGTAAAAATGATAACGCAAAGAAATCACTTTAGTTCCTGGAAATCCAATCCTGAAGTCTCCTGGGGGTCCAGGCACCCCGATGGGCCCCCGGTCTCCCTGTGAAAAACAGAGTTCAGAGGTTTTTTTGGGCAAAATGTGAAAAATAATCACAAAATCAGATGAAGCAGCTCCTCCAAATCCTTTTAAAACCTGAATTTTATATTGATGAACCTGATTCTTCGTGGATTTAACCAACGGTTTATTCTAGAAAATGTTTTAGGAAGATTTCCTGCACTGATTCTCTGGTTCTTGTGCAAAATCATTTTACATCTACAACTTCTATAACTTACACAAGTTAAATTCAAACAATTAATCCTGCGATCTTGTGCAAATATGACTAAAATTCTAAGTGTTTTGAAACATTTATGAGACCTACTTTGGATCCCAGTGGCCCCTCAGGACCCGGGTCTCCTGCTGGTCCTGTTACACCCTGCAAAGCAAAATAACAACCCTCAGCACAAAACTCAAATCTTTAGTTTCAGGAGCAACATTTTATTATCTGGTCATTCTCCACAACAAAGAGTGACTTTCTGCTTCACGTGGAAAAATATTTCATTCAAAAGTAACATTTATAGACAACAAAAAAAGTATTTATGTAAAAAATAAAATAAAAATCACAGAGTGAGCTGGGAGCTGAAACAGTGTTATTAAAGACAAATAAGCAGCTGCTTAAAAGATAAAAGTCTTAACTGGAGTTACTGGGAGAGATCATATCTCTCCAGTTTTAGCTTCTCTCCATTGGTTCCCTGTCAAATCCAGAATAGAATTCAAAATCTTCTAACCTACAAAGCGCTCAACAACCTAGCTCCATCTTATATTACAGATCTTATTGTTCCATATTTTCCTAACAGAGCACTTCACTCTCAGACTGCAGGTTTACTTGTGGTTCCTAGAGTTTCCAGCAGCAGAATGGGAGGAAGATCTTCCAGTTCTCAGGCTCCTCTCTTGTGGAACCAACTTCCAGTTTCTGTCCGTGAGGCTGACACATTGTCCAGTTTTAAGACTGGGATTAAGACTTTCCTTTTTGATAAATCCTATAGTTAGGGTCGGCTTGTTATGCTGCTATAGACTTAGACTACTAGAGGACAAACTGACCTCATTTCCTTGAATAAATTGTTAAAATTGAATAGTTTTCATTTGATACTATTTCTATCTTAACATGTGATTCTTGACCTGCCATTGTGTATCTATTCCTACCAAACCCGGCCGGTTGAAGCAGATGGTCCTCTTGTCCTGAGCTGGTTCTGCTAAAGGTTTCTTCCTCACGAGGGAGTTTTTCTTTCCACTGTCGCCTTCATGCTTGCTTAAGATGAGAGTTCAGTGATGGAGTTAAACTCAAAGCTGCTCCTCAGATAAATAATGTTAATTATTATTTTATACATGAATGTTTCTGTTAATTATTATTTTATACATGAATGTTTCTGTTCAGTGCCTGAGACGACTTCTGTTGTGACTTGGAGCTTTAGAAATAAACTGAATTGAATTGAAAAGTAGCAAAACACTGAAAAAAGTAGTAAAAGGCAAGAGGTGTAGCTAAAAATGCTAACTAAAAGTATCAAGTGCTAACTAGTAGCAAGATGCTGACTAAAGGTATCAAAAGGCTAACTAGAAGCAAAAAGCAAATAGCAAAATGTCCAAAAATAAAAAAATTAAGTAGCAAAAGGTTAGGTAGGCTACCCATATGAAAGGGCTAGCTTAAGTATAAAAATGTGAGCTAGAAGCTAAAAGTAGCAAAAAGTTAGCTAAAAGTAAAAAATGTCAAAAGTTTGCTAAAAGTATCATAACTACATAAAACCTAAAAGCATCTAAATGTGGCTTAAAGTAGCTAAACCTAGCTAAAAGCTATAAAATAAGTGAGCGCTAACTAAAATGAGCATTTCTTCTTCTTTCGGCTGCTCCCTTCCTCAGGGGTCGCCACAGCGAACTAACTCGCACGAAGGCTTGGTGATTGTTTTTACGCCGGATGTTCTTCCTGACTCCACCACAGATACCGAGCTACCACCGCCTCTGAGTGGAGCAGAGAGCTGCATCTAGGGCGCCCAGGGGAGCAGGTGGTGGGGGTTAAGGGCCTTGCTCAAGGGCCCACAGTGGAGCAGATGAGCGTGGAGGCAGGTGTGGGTGTTTCACCTTTTCCACCCACATTTGATGTCATCGCTCTGGGGAGTCGAACCGGCGCAGGTCCGCCTCCTCTAACCTCTGCACCACCACTCCCCATTAAACTAAAAATAGCATAAGAAGTCAAAAATAGAGGCAGTTTGCTGAAACAGATTTCAACAAGAACAATGTTTTTTGCAACATTCGAAAAGATCTGAATTTATTTATTTGGGGAAAATATTGAAGCATAAAGCTGAACGTTTAAAAAAATGATAAAAGTAACAAAACCCAGAACTCCTCTCCCGAATGAGCTGAACAGTTAAAACTAGCGAAAAGATGCTGAAGCATTTCTATTACAACACAAGAGAATAAAGAAAAGTGTGATGTGACTGCATCAGGTCTGAAGCAGGTCAGAAGACCAAGGCTGAGCAGGTTTAACATCAGCGAGAGACGCTTTCATCCCACCGGACAGAAGAACCCGGCTGGACCGACGGTGCCACAGGACAGGAGGAATGATGAGCAGGTTCTAATCCCACCACACAAAGTCTGTTTCTGCTAAAGAATAATATCCTGCAAGCCTGGATTCACAGCTTTGGAGTCAGGATTACCCATAATCCAATATTCACATTCCATTAGTGCAGAGCTGAGAAACACTTCATCTTTCACAGTGAACAGAGGCGAGGCTGGCTGCGAGGCTGGCTGCGAGGCTGGCTGTGAGGCTGGC
>NC_056502.1:3445766-3478983 GCF_014905685.2 Nematolebias whitei | reverse complement strand
GAGGCTGGCTGAGAGGCTGGCTGCGAGGCTGGCTGAGAGGCTGGCTGCGAGGCCGCGCTTCTGTAGAAACGTGCCTCACAGGCGCGTTCCCACGACAAACAACATCCCAAATTATCTCAAACTCAACTTAAAATCTGGAGATCAGCTGCTTCAACTGAAACCCGGTGAAGCAAAACTGGAAGCAACAGAATGCAGCCGAAGCTCTTTCAAAATAAATCAGGACGTGGTGTTAACTCGGGTTCAGATCTCTACCTGTTCTCCTTTCGGTCCTGGTGCTCCTGTTGGTCCTTCTGCTCCCTGCAACACATTTGACTCGTCAAGGCATAAATAAATAAAAATAAAAATCCTTGTGAATGCTACTTTTATTGAAATATGTGAATGGAAACAACCGTACGGTGTTGCCCTTTTCTCCAGGAGCGCCACACTCTCCTCTCTCCCCCTGCAAAGACCAACAGGTTGGTTAAATTTATGAGACAAACATTAATCACCGTTAGGCTACAGATTTGCACCGACCCTCACCTTGTTGCCTTTATAGCCGGGACGTCCCTGGAAAAGTTTTTAGAAAAATCAAATTCGATCAGGACGTCACCGAGAACCTGAACGAGAAAAAGAGACGCTTCTTACCTGAGGGCCGTCACTTCCAGGTTGACCGTTAAATCCAGGCTCGCCCTTTAAAAAGAACACAGCTCACAGTGAGCCGCACAGAACCAAACGCTAAAACATTTTAGAAACGCTTCATTTGATGTGATACTCAACCCTCGCTCCTTTTAGACCCAGCAGCCCCCTGTCTCCTGGATCTCCTTTACGGCCCTGCTCACAGGATCAAGATAAAAACTGTCACCTCCTCAAATACTGATGCACAAAAATCCCTCACATCAGGCGCTTCTTTAACCCTGCTGCTGCCACTGAGAGAAAATGATCCACGAGATCTTAGTACTGAGGTCTGGTGGGTCAATTTGACCCAAGGGCAGCAGCAGGGTTAAACCTGTACAACAATGAACTGTGACTGTTGAGTACTGTATACTGGATACACAAAAACTGCAAGGAAAACAAAATGTACAATTTTTCTGTGGGGATCCCTCCTAATCTGTACTACTATTACTACCACTATTACCACTACTAATATTACTACTACACTACTACTACTACCACTACTACTACTACTACTACTACTACTACTACTACTACTACTACTACTAATAATAATAATAATAATAATAATAATAATAATAATAATAATAATAATGTGAGGATTGTGTCTCCCTCGTGTGGTCTGTTCCTGCTCTCCTGTTTCCCCTTCATGTGATTAGGCCTCGCCTCCCACCTGTTGTCTTCCCAGGTGTTTGTATTTATCTCCTCATTAGTGTGTCTTTATATTCTGCGTTTTGTTTGTGCTTCCCTGTTCGAGGATTATCCTCCTACTGGTGTCGTGATCTGTCTCTGCCCCTCTTGTGATCCCCTCGTCTCTTATGAGTAAGTTTTGCTGCCACGTCAGCTCTTGTTTTGTTATCATTAAATATTATTCTTTATTTTATCAGAGTTTCCTGTGTCTGCCTGCACTTTTGGTTCAACAAACTAGCAGATCATGAATAATAATAATAATAACAATAATAACAATAATAATAACAATGATAATAATAATGTATAAGACTTCGAGACTACTTCGAGACTACTTCGAGACTACTTCGAAACTAGTTCAAGACTGGTTCAAGACGGGATTGAGACGACTTCAAAACTAGTTTGAGACTGGTTCAAGACTGGTTCAAGACTGGTTCAAGACAGGATTGAGACGACTTCAAAACTAGTTTGAGACTGGTTCAAGACTGGTTCAAGACTGGTTCAAGACAGGATTGAGACGTTTGAGACCTGTTCCAGATGCCCGAGATGAATGTCTCTATTTTGAGAGTTTGTTTGTCAAAGTTTAATTCCTACAACACAAGAGCGAGGCCTCTGCAACTCAAGCAAAGACAACTGAGAGCTCGTCTGAGCATCTTGAGTCATTTTGGAGATTCCCTCAAGAATTCCCTTCACAATTTGTCGCCATTAGTGGCAGCCCAGTGAGATACGAGCTCTAGAGCTGAAGACTTAAAGTTATTTAGAGGACCAGATTTAACTTTTTTAGATTTTTCTACCTGGATTATTGAGCATGCATCAGGATACTTAAAGTTATTCTTCTCCTGAGGTAAGAGATGCACCCGTTGAACCAATTGTAAGTAGGAATACGGAAACATTGTTATAAAGATTGTATAAGCTGTTAACTTGTTCTAATTAAGGAGAGGCAGAGGAGAAAAAACTCTAACATATAACATTTTTAAATGTAGGGGGTAAAAATATGTTGTGACGGTCAGGAAAACGTCATTGTTAAGAACTGAATTACACAATAACACACTATTTTGCATATGCAGAATTATTTATGGTACCAACGTGTTTAATCCATACACTGCTCCAGTCCAAATCTGAGTCTGGAGTTTTTAACAAGTTGCTAGCTTCAAAGTTTATCACGCAAAACTGAAAAAAGTTTGTTCTCAGACACTCACAGGTTTTCCTTGAAGGCCCCGCTCTCCTTTTTTACACAAACACACCTGGTTATGCGGACACTAACGAAAAGGAACAAAAAGTCATTGAATTTATTAACTGTGAGTAATTAAAGAGATGAAAGGCTGAAGTTTATTAACATACTCACCCCTTCAAGAGCAACTGCTCCCTGAATGAAAAACACAAACAGAGGAGACGTTTTCTGTCATTAACTAACAGGAAGTAACTCTGTATATGCATTTATTCATGACTTCTTTCATTCTTCATCCCTTTCTTTCCTGGTCAGTGTTGCTTTCAAACAAACAAATAAATAAAGTAAACAAACAAAACCCTCACAGTCAGAGAATGGGTCAGCTTGTGTCGCAACAAACTTTAGAGATTGTAAAAAAAAAACTAAAAACTAGAAACGATTCTGCTTACTAACAGCATATATTTGATAAAGAAGCTAAAACGGACTTATTAAAGTTAAAAGTAGCAGGACATAAGCTAATAGCCAAAAAAGCAAATGCTAGCTAATTGTCAAAAATGGAAAAGGACAAAAGGCAAACTAAAAATAGTAAAACAGTGGCTAGAAGTGAAAAATAGCAAAAGGCTGGCTAAAAGGTAAAAGTCTTGGAATGTTAGCGATAAGTAGCAGATTGCAAGCTAAAGCTAAAACTAGCAAGTCACAAGCCAAAAGAAAAAAGTAGCAAAACACCAGCTTTAGCCCAAAGAAAAAGAATAGCTGAACTAAATGTAGCAAAAGGCTAAAAGTAACAAAATGGTACCAAGAAGCTAAATGTAGCAAAAAGCTAGCTAAAAGTAGCAGTAACTAACAGCTAAAAATAATGCAATGCTGACTAAAACCTTAAAGTCCTTTAACAAAAACTAGTACATTTGAAGTTTATTTTTGCAAGTATACTTTAAGTTAAGTATAAGTATATCAAGTATACTACACACCATACTTGTAGTGTACTAGAAGTATACTGATCTAATACTTGTTTGGACTAAATTGGGACATTTTTATACCATTTTTAAGTATATCAAATAAAGTTTATAAAAAGTAAACTTCAAGTACACATCCTCAGTTTTAGTGTAAAATAAGCATACTTGTAGTACACTTAAATGTTTTGCTAAGGGGTAGCAAAACAGTACCTAAAAGCTAAAAGTAGCAAATTGTTTGTTAAATGTCAAAAGTAGCAAAACACTAGCTAAAAGTTTCTAAACAGTAGCTAGAAGTTGCAAAACAGTAGCTAGAAGCTACATGTAATAAAAGGTTAGTTTAAATCTTGAGATGAATATTGGCTAAATGCTAAACCTAGCAGAATGCTAGTTAAAAGTTAAGCATAGCAAATCAATACCTAGAAGCTAAAAGTAACTAAATGCAAGCTAAAAGGAAAATGTAGCAGGAAGGTATCTAGATGCTGAAAAAAGCAAATCGCTAGGTAACAGCTAAAGCAGGAAAGCACCATGTAAATGCAAAACTCAAATGTTAGCTAAAAGCCTAAAGTGGCAAAACACTTGATAAAATTAACAAAACAGTAGCTAGAAGCTAAAAGTGCCAAAAAGCTAGCTAAAAGCTAAAAGTAGCATAAGAAAAAAAAAAATAGAGCAAGCATGCAAAAAAAAAAAAAAGCTTAAAGAAAACTATTTTTCTAAACATTCAGATTAGGCGTACAAGATGTTTGGTTTGGACTTTTCTTTTTACTCGCCTACATGTAGCTTTTAATCACGTAAATGAAAAACGTGAAATAGTTTTATACTTTTATTCTTTATATCTCTCTTGTTTCGGCTGTTCCACAGCGAGTCATCATCCTCCGTCTTACTTTGTCCTCTGCGTCTTCTGTCCTCACTCCAACTTCCTCCACGTCATGTATCAAACAACATACTTTGTATCATGCTCCACCCCCCCATTTGTCTTCCATTTAGGAATGTTGTTTGTATCTTTTGGAGCAATGATAGTGCTTAGTTTGGTTGTAGGGATTATTTTTTAATATTTGTTTGATTCTAGGAGATCATCTGAAGATCATCAACCTGGTGTTTTGTGACCCTCGGTGGACTTCCAGCCTCTGGTTTAGAGCAGGAGCCAACAAAAGCTTTTAATCACTTGTGTAACATAAAGTGTGGAATATTTATTGATGTTGTGAAACAAATGGGGAGTTCATTAGATCTAACTGCTACAGTTAGTCCTCCCACAACAAAACCAATGACGGTGCTTCAGGATGTGAGCACCATGTCACTCAGCCTGAACACACCATCTCCTTGAGCAGCTTCTCCTCCAGCTGAGGGTCCTGCAGACTTTGGACAAACTGGTGAGCAGGTGAGCTGGCGATGGCGCGGAGCTTGTCGGTGTTCTCGCTCTGCTGGGCCACATCCGACAAGCCGACAGTGAAGAGCCTGATGCCGCGACCTTTGGCCTCCGCTGCAGCCGCCAACACGTTGGGGTTACGAGGATGGTCGACCCCGTTGGTCATCAGCACCGCGATCCTGACGCTGTCTTTGGGCGTCTCCTGCATCAGCAGCTGGGAGGCATTGGTGATGGCGTAGGTGGTGTAGGTGCCTTGGCCGATGTAGCCCATGGCGTCGACTTTCCCTTGAAAAGAGTCCAGGTCTTTCCAGTCCGTGAACCTGTGCTCGACGGACACGGAGCTGCTGAACTGGAGCGCGGCGATCCGCACCTTCAGATCCCAGCCGGTCACCTGCAGCATGGTGAGGCGGGTGCTGAACCTCAGCACGAAGGCCTTCTGCTGCTCGAACAGGATCAGCTTGGTGCTCTCAGAGCTGTCCAGGATGAACGCCACCGCCAGCGAGCACGCTGAACCTGAAAGTGCAGGAAGGTGTCAAAAGCGAGACCCCACATCGGGTTATTATCACCAGAAGGAGGCGGCTGATAATGTTTAGGACTGTGTCGGACATTTGGGAAAGTATCTCATGAAACTTTTGATAAATATGAATAATTTGTGCTGAAAACACTGAATGAATCTACAAATGATTACTTTTCCAAGAACTTTCAAAGAAAATTTTATTAATTTTTTTGTTTTATTTCATACATTTTCGTGATTTTTAATATTTGTAACTTTTATATTAAAAAAAAAGTACATTTAACTTCATTAGCTCAGCTGGTAGAGCTGTTGCCTCTCAGCGAGGAGGTTGCTGGTTCTAATCCCAGTCAGATCATCGTTCTTTCTACTTGAGCTACTGACTTTTTTGATCACTTTAACTTTCAGCTGTTTTACTCTTTTAGCTTCAAACTTGCTAATTTTACGCTTCATGAACAATTTAGCTCATTTTTGCTTTCAGCTAGAGTTTAGATTATTTACCCTTTAGCAACAGTTTTGCTCATTTTAACCAATAGCTATGGTTTTGCTAAGTTTAGCTACAGTTTTAGTTTTTATCCTTTAGCTACAGTTTTGTTAGTTTAGCTTTTGTTTGGCTTTATTGGTGTTGAGCTAAAAGTTTATGCATTTTAGTTTTAGCTATGTTTTTACTTTTATCCTCTAGCTACAATTTTGTTAAATTTGACTAAAAGGCATGATTTAGATATCTTTAGTTATTAGTTACTGTTTTGATCATTTTAACCTTTAGCTGCAATTTTACTTCTTTTAGCCTTTAGCTACAGTTTTGCTAATTAGGCTATTAGGTATAATTATGCTACTTTTAGTGTTTAGCTACAGTTTTGCTAAACTTAGCTAATAGGCACTGTTTTGCTACTTTTAGCTGCTGTTCTTCTGGTTTTAAATCAAATCTCTCAGCCTCCCCAGCTCTCAGCGTTCAGACTGCAGCTTCAAATGTTGATTTCTGTTGTTTGGTTTTTGTTTTGAAGATATCAGGCTGAATCTGTCTCAGTTTCACTCCTGGCCTTCGGGATGTTTTCCCTCGTGCTGCAGCTTAAAGTCGGTCCGGGTGGGTGATGTGAAACTATCTTCGTGCTGGGTTTGATGGAGACACATGAGAAATCCAAGCTGAGCCTGTTAAAGCTACAGGTTAAAGATGGAGTCCGGCCAGCAGTCTGTGTGACGCTCTGCTGTTCTGCTCAGCCATTCTTGGTTTTTCACACCATAGCTGAACCCATACACCCTGTGAAAATCACCTCCGATAGTTTGAACAAGACCACAGACTTCAAAGAGAAACCTCAGTCCCACCGGGACGAGCTGAAACAACAAGTCTGATCCACAGAGGCCCGTTTCACAACTTTCAGGACATGAAGGATTTGCTGCAAATGTCTCAGCGGCTGATACCTCAGAGGAGTTCTGTGGCGTTCATGGATTCATTCATTCAACCGTTGTTTCTACAGATTAGTCCCATTGAGCCTCGGGAACTCATTTACAAGAGAGACATGATAACAAAGACTGATGACAACAGTAGACAATCATAAAAGTGTACACACTGAGAAGAACCAATGAAAGAAAATGGTATTTAATGGAAAAACGAAACAAAAACAGCTAAGTTGTAGGACCGTGTAGAAAACTAAAAACAGGAACATGTCTGCAGATGTTTGAAGCCACTTAGAAAGGTCAAGAGCTTCAGATCTTTTTACAAGATACTCCAGGAAACAGGAGCGGAGTAGGAGAAGGTCCTTTTGTCTAGTTCAGTCCTCACTGAGGGAACACTGCAGGTAATGATGTCCTGAGAGCGCACGCTGTAGCTGCACTCACACAGAGACATGTAGGAGGAGATGTATGAAGGCAGCAGACCAAGAAGTGATTTAAAGATGAAAATGTACCAGTGAGAGAGTCTGTGAAGTTAATGATGACCAGTTAACCAGTGAATACTGGGTGCAGTGGTGAGTACGGTAGTTACAGCCAGTTATGAATCTTAGTGCACCATGATAGACAGCATCCAACATCTGCAGCATCCAACATCTGCAGCATCCAACATCTGCAGCATCCAACATCTGCAGGGTTCTTATAGGTACGTTCATGTAAATAATGTCACCATAATCAATGGAGGGAAGGAAAGTCACAGATACAAGGCGTTTTCTAGCATTCAGAGTTAGACAGGAGCTGTTTCTGAAAAAGAAACCCAGTTTAATTCCAGTTTCTTTACCAAGTTTTCCACATGGAGCTTAAAAGAGACGTGAGTCGACCAAGATACCCAAATATTTGTAGGAATCGACAAACTCAATAGGGACACCATTTGAGGATAAAATCGAAGGAAAAACTGCTGGGACCGACTTCCTGTTTGAAAAAAGCATCCCTTTGGTTTTGTCGGTGTTTAGGACAAGTTTGAGGCGGAACAAATCTGACTGGATGATGTTAAAAGCGGATTGCAAAAGCTGGAAAACCTTAGCAACAGTTTTAGCTCGACAATAAACAACTGTGTCATCAGCATAGAAATGTAAGGCTCCATCAGGGATGCTCTGACCTACATTACCTATGTAGATTGTAAAGATCAGGGCTGCTTGCTGTGATTTGGGCTGATCAGTGTTCTTACCTGCCTTTAATCTCACACAGAACAATTACTAGTACAAATCTGAAAACACACGAAGCAGCTGAATGCTGGGGGTTCAGAGAGAGGATAAAAAGATGATAAACTGGAATGAGTTTGATGTTAAAGCAGTCTAGCTGATCAATCATGTCGCCCTTCATCCTGACCTTCAGCTTGTTGAGACTTCTTCTCATAACTGTCTCCTCCATCATCGTTCAGTTTGTAGTTTTTCCTCCGTGCCGTCTGTCTTCTCTGGCCGGTGGCGTCGTGAAGAAGAGCGAACAGCAGAAGGCAGAGCCCCAGACCTCTGCTCAGGCACCTCTGCAGCAACATCTCAAACCAGGCTGTGAAAACAGGCGCAGAGCTGCAGTTTGTAAAGCTCAGCTTGATCGAAACGAGACTAGTTCACTCAGATTATAGTAAAAATGCAAAAAGACGAGTGATACCTGACATTAAAGTTACACACCGACTTCAAATTTCCTGCATGTAGCGCAGAACTTCATCTAGTCTAAGTAAAATAAAAACTATTTAAATGCAGGGTGGTGTCATATTTACCTTATTTATTTGCGGTCAGTGCTGGCAGTCCGGGTTAGCCGAGTGTCTCTGGGAGGCATTTTGGTCCCGCTGACAATCGGGGTCTCTAAAAACCAGACTGAGATCCACCGAGGGCCACCAGAGGAGCTGATACGCTGTGGCTCGCTGCCAGGATTTCAATTAGCTGCGGATGAGCAGGAGTCATTCGAGCTGAGGCCTGTGATGACAGAGGTCAATACAAGTGTGTAACCAGTATACACAGGTACTCTGAACATTAAATTAATAACTGCATGTTGGCTGTCTGCACAGACAACACATTCTTTGTTTGTTTTAACTAAAATATGTTTCCTGTGATGCACAATACACTTATATTTGCTGTCAAATTAACATCTGAACTCAGAATTTTTCTGTCTGTACTTTTGAGGAAATATAGCTTTTAAATGCTAATTCTAGTAATAAAATAATGAAAACAATTAAATTCCATTCAGTTTATTTATATAGCGCCAAGTCGTCTCAGGGCCCTGAACAGAAAAATTCATATATAAAATAATAAGTTAATAAAAACATTCATAAAAAATAATAATTTAACATTATTTATGTGAGGAGCAGACTGCTTTGAGTTTAACTCTCGTCTTGAGCAAGCATGAAGGCGACAGTGGAAAGGAAAAACTCCCTCATGAAGAAGAAATCTTTAGCAGAACTAGACTCAGGACAAGTGGACCATCTGCTTCGACCGGCTGGAAAACAAGGAAAAGAACTACATGTATGATATTATCATGTTCAAAGTATGACATCAATGAATCTCATCTATTTCACATCAAATCTGAGCAGTTGTTGTGTTTTCTAAAGTTGATCAGCTGCCGTTAGTTGTAGATGTACATTCCCTGAGTGCTTTCTGAGAGTCTCATTAAAAAACAGCAAGTGGGTCCTAGTATATTTTGCTAACAAACTTACAGAATCAATTTAAACGGTTAATGCTAAAGTCTTGGGCAAATAACTTGTTCAACCAGTATCACTTAGAAGATGTGTTGATCAGCAGTAGAGGTATATTCAATTATTATTTTCTTAACATTTCATTCAAATCAATCCAAAATTAATTAAAATCTGTCAAGTTGTTCATGAGATATTTTGCTAACAGACATGTGGAGTTGACTACAAAGTTGTCAATGCCCAATTTAAACACAGATCTTTGGCAGTATGTTAGCACTCTGGATATGTGTGGTATTGAGGAAAAATGGCATTAGGCATGAGACATCAGCTCCATATTCACCACATCTAAACGGTACAGCTGAGAGAGGCTGGCGTACTCTTTTTGAAATGGGCAGGTGAATGTTAATTGAGAGTCAATGACCAAAATGTCTATGGAACTACGCCGTCCAAACGGCAGCAGTAATATGAAATAGATGTTTTAATAAGCGAACAAAGAAAACTCCTTACCAAATGTTGCAGATAAAAAGCCAGATTTATCAAAAATGCAAAAGTTAGGATCCGTATGTTACACATACAAACAGAACAAGGGAACACTGTGGCTCAAATAGTCTTGAGAAGGATGGCACCCCCAATAATTTAAGGTAAAACCTTAAATATCACTTTTTTGGATATGTAAAGTACCACAAGTATTAAAAAAAAACATTTACAGTCCGAATGTGTCCTTAATATTGTGGCATTAAGTAGTAAATTGTTTACAGCCAGTTAACATCTTACTTAAACGACTACAACCTTCTTGAATTGTTTCAATCTGGTTTTAAAAAACTCACCACAGTACTGAGTCGGCACTGTTGAAAGGTTTCACCATCCTCTAGCCACAGACTCTGGTCACTGTGTAATTTTGATGCTGCTGGACCTAACTGTTGCCTTTGACACAGTGGACCATCACATCTTCCTGTCTCGTCTGGAGAACTGGGTGGGCATTCAGGGTCCTGCTCTATGGTGGTTTAGATCATATTTAAAAGAGAAAAGCTTTTGTGTGCGCTTTGGTTCTGTGGAGTCCTCTGTAGCACCTCTCACATGTGGAGCACCTCAGGGATCTATACTTGCCCCCTTTCTGTTTTCCCTTTATTTACTACCTCTGGGATATCTTCTCTGGAAACATGCCATTTCTTTTCATTTTGACGTCGATGACAGACAAATTTATGTTCCATTAAAACAAGATAAACAGTACTCCCTGAACCAACTCCTTGAATGTACGGCAGAAGTCAGAGCAGGATGTCACAGAACTTTTTACATTTTAATGAGGAAAAGACCGAGGTCCTGTTGTTTAAGCCCAGTGATGGTTTCAAAGTCCATGCTGATCTGGGTTCTTTAACACAACATCTGACTGCGACAGTAACTGACCTGGGTGTGAGGCTGGACAATGATTTTAAACTGGATGCTCAGATTAAATCTGTGGTCAAGTCCAGCTTTTATCACCTGAGACAACTGGCCAAGGTGAAACCATTCCTGTCACAACATCATTTTGAGATTTTAATCTATGCTTTCATCACAACTCGTCTGGACTACTGCAATTCACTTTGTCAGTCTGAGCCAGTCATTACTGACGACTTCAGCTGGTTCAGAATGCTGCTGCTGGCACCAGAAAACGAGAGCACATCACCCCCGTCTTAAAATCACTACACTGGCTCCCAGTTCGTTTCCAGATTAATTTAAAGGTTCTTTTGTTTGTATTCAAATGTCTTCATGGTCTCGCCCCACAGTATCTGTCCAACCTGCTCCAGCCGTACGTTCCCTCGCACTCTCTGAGGTCAGCAGATCAGCTGCTGCTGGCCGTCCCAAAGTCCAAAAGGAGGCTGAGGTGACCGAGCGTTATCAGTCGCTGCCCCTAAACTGTGGAACGAGCTGCCTTTGCAGATCAGACAAGCTGTGAAGCTGACTCACTTCCTGTTTTTAAATCTTCTCTGATGACTCATTTTTTCTCTTTGGCTATTAACGCAGCTTGACTTGATGGACAAGCCCCCCTGGTGGTCTGGTGCACTCTGTTTTCTGGAGTTTGTAGCGTATCTTATTTGCAGTTGTTTTGGTGTTTTTAGTGTTTTTGGAAATTGCAGCATTTTTCCTTTGCATTCGTTTTTCTTTTTTATGCTGTGTTTATTTTCTGTGATTGCAGATTTTTTCTGTTGCATTTGTTTTTTTTTTGTTTGTTTGTTTTGGAGTTAGAATCATTCATGTGTTTGCACTGCATTTTAACTCATTCAACACTTGCTCTTGTCAAGGGCGGACGTCTCCTCCTCTCCCTCTCCGCTTTGCTTTTGCTCTGTCCTGTCTTTGAAACTGCTTTAGAGCCTCTCTTCTACATATCGTCCGAATCATAACTATGGACTTGGATTTGATCAGTTGGTCCCTCGACACAATTGATAACATTTCTTTGAAGAGAAGACAGGCTTTAGGTGAGTCGATTTGCCCTGTTGGCACGCACACAGCTGGATATCTCATCGACTTTGAAGACTTGATGACGCGTCTATCACTGCTATTATTATTATTATCTGTGGATTTTAAGGACACATTTATAATTGGATTTATGATAAGTGGTTCCTGGACTAGCAACAAACAAGGACGTCGGCAGCAAATCTGGACCTGGTCAGGCTGCCTGCCTTATATGATGGCTTGGTTCGTGCCTCGAGCTCCCAGACTCTTGGCAGAATAGATCAGATCTCAGGGATTATTCTTAGGCACGTTCCATTGGTATGGTCATTTAATTTGGACATTTTGGAAGCGAGTGGACCGACACAGACTCAAGGAAGATGTCACTAAGGTTCTGCCTGTCCCCAAAACAATCGTGTTTATCTGAATTTGGCTCCCTGACTGGCCTTGAGAGGCCATCTTATCTCAACCCACCTGGAAAGTTTTGTAAACCTGATGCTCAGCCCCTCCCTCTCCTCCTACTGAGGAATTTCCATGGACTTTTCAGAGTCCAGCTGAATAAACATTCTGTCATCATTTCAGGACTCTGGATTTGTCTCTGGTCGTCCTCGGCACCCCCCGAGTGTGCACGGATCTTTCCAGAGGGAACTATTTGAACTGAGTGATTTTTATCTGAACTCTGCAGTGCCTCTGTGTGTTGTCTCTGACTGCTCACCGCCCTTGCACCCCCCCGCGTAATGTCAGCGTCATTATGTGCTCGTGTGCGAGATTTTTTTCATTATCACACTGTTGACCTTCAAACAGAGGTTAAAAGTGTTAGGAATTTTTTGTCTCCAAACCCTATGTGTCATTTTCCACTTTTTATTGTCTGTCCAAACAGGTCTCACTTGTAAATGAGTCTTCGAGCCTCAATGTGACTTATCCGTTTAAATAAAGGTTGAATGAATAGCTGTTTGATGTGTGTTTAGCTGTTTGCACCTTGTTTGCACCTGTCGTCCACCGTGGAGGTCGGACTCCTCAGCAACTAGCCGTGAAAGACGTACCTCTTCTGGGGTAAGATGAACTAGACTTTTACATAAGCTCTCATATTAAAAAAGTGAAGCACCACTTAGTGGACAAATATAAAAATCGAAAGTTTGGTAACAAAGGTACAATGAAAAAACATTACAGAAAGGAATGCGTTATTTTATGATATGGGTAAGGCTGTATCCTGAACCGAGGTTCTTTTTTGGTTCTGACCGAACTGCATCAGTCGGTGTATGGATTGAAACATGACTCTTCTTTCAGTGTCAAGTTTTGGTGATTGGCTGTAATGTGACATGTGGTTTCAGCATGCAAGCAGGTAAAACACAGACATATGGCAAACAGGCATGCGTGTTTACACCCAGAGCTGTATAGAACTGCCGTATAGCTGTATGTCTATAGTGCTGGTTACGCCCACAGACAGGGTTCAGGTGCGCAGCGTGTGTCGTTGAACGGCTTCAATTTACGAGCGGAAAGTTGCTCCGTGTTTGTCTGCAAGGAGAGAGGACCGCAGCCTCCCCTCCTCCTCTCTCAGCGCTAAAGTCAGCCTGTGAATGATGAACGGCCTGATTCAACATCTCCACAACCGGACTCTGCTTCGCACCGAGGACGGAGCTGTGTCTGGGATTTCAGCTGGTAAATTTATGTTTGTTAACATTACTGCAGCTTAAGACGTGCATTGCGATGAGTTAAACTAAGATCCATGTAACACTAACTTTAAGAAATTAGTGTGCAGCTTTATTTTATAGCTATATAGCTACCTAAAATCAAAAGCTAATTAAAGATTGACAGTAACAGACTAAGCTTGGCTTGTAAAAGTGTGTTCATCCATCCGGTCAGCTGATTAAATAGTTCACCAAATGTTTACCGTTTAAGCTCTCCTCACAGGAGCCTGACCCTGATGTGAGGAGGACAGACAAAATAAAAACGAGATGGGGGGGGGGGGGGGGGGGCGGCGGCACAGGACAGTCACAAACTTTGTTGTCAAAAGTTTGCTGTCTTTTTCCTACAGTGGAGGCTGCATGGTGGAGGTAAGTAAGCTGTAAAAGATGTTGTTGACCAGTTAAACCTTTATCCTCAGCCTACGTAATGGTTTTTGAGCAATAATAACACAACCATGTTATTGTTGATGTTTTGTGTTCTAATGTCAGTTAGGGAGATGATAAGAGCCCTAAACCCCAGAGAACCACAGAGAAGATTCAGGAAGAGACACAGAGGTGCAGAAGTCTGTATCAACCCGAACCTCTGTGAATCCAGTGACCTGCTGGTGGAATGTGAGGGACAATATGTCAGTGATCTCAAACTGACAACCAGGTATCTGTGTGTGCAACAAGCATCATCTACACCCTCAGTGTGAACATGTTCTACTGCTGGAGACACCATCCGGCAGGAGCGGGCTTGTTTGAGTCCAGAGAAAACAGACATGTTGATGTTTCTGAAGAAAAACTGTTAAGTGAAAAGGTCCTCAGTGTGTAGCCGTGAGCATTAGACACTGACGTGTCACTGGTTTGAAACTGGTCTTTTGACCTGGAAATTATTTGTTTATTTTTATGTAAGAAAACTTCTTGGAATAGAAAAATACCAAAGTTAAAAAAAATAAAACTCAAGATTTGTACTGTAATGTGTAACGTTAATTTTATTCTTGTTAGAATTGATGTTAATCATAAAATTGGCACAGAAAAAAGAACCATCCAGGAACTGACACCGAAGTGAAGGTACCAACACCAATTTTTTTAGCAAGGTACCCAACCCTAGATATGGGACTAAAAAAGACAAAACAAGGGTTATTATTCACAGCTAAACTGCTTTCCTCTGATGTGGATTCCTACATGTCTGTTTAAAGTTGACTTCCATCTAAATGTTTTTCCACAAAGATCACAAACAAATGTTTTCTGTCCTGCGTGAACTATCATGTGTGAGTTTAAAGTTGACTTCCGTCCAAACTTTAGTCCACAAAGATCACAAGGAAATGGTTTCTGTCCTGTGTGAATTATCATATGTGTTTTTAGATTACTCTTTCTGTTAAACTTTTGTCCACAGTCTTCACAACTAAACCATTTCTGTCCTGTGTGAACTATAATGTGTGAATTTAAAGTTGACTTCAATCCAAACCTTTGTCCACAATAATCACAAGCAAATGGTTTCTGCCCTGTGTGAACTCTCGTGTGTGTGCTTAAAGTTGACTTCCGGCCAAACCTTTGTCCACAAAGATCACAAACAAATGGTTTCTGTCCTGTGTGAACTAGCATGTGTGTCTTTAGATTACTCTTTCTGTTAAACCTTTGTCCACAGTCTTCACAACTAAACCATTTCAGTCCTGTGTGAATTATCATGTGTCTCTTTAGAGAACCCTTTTGTTTAAATCTTTTTCCACAGTCTTCACAACTAAATGAGTTTTGTCTCGACTGTTCTTCCTTGATTGAGCCTCCAGTTTTCTTCACTTCAAAACATTCCTTGATAGCCAAACATCTTGTAGACATCATTGACTGACTTGTCTTGTGAAATTGTTTCCCATGCTCAGTGAAGGTGCAAGATTTGTTGACAGTATTTACGCCCGACTCAGGAGCTCTGCTTTCGATCCAGTCTTTGTCACCATCTTCACGTTCTGACCCAGAGTCTGATAGGTCTTTTAGCTGAGAGTCAGAGTCATTCACATCATCACCTTCATCATCCTCGCTGACTTCAGTTTCTGAAGAGCTGAAATCATCTCCGTAAGTATTTAGATCTGGGTTCCTGGTGGTTTCTGCTCCTCCACAGTCCTCACCACCAGTTGCTGCTTTCATCTGGTCAGCTGAGCTGCTGGTTGGAAGATCTTCCTCTTTTATTTGATGCTGAAAAAGTTGTAAAAACAGAGGTTTCTCTTCATCTTCCTCACTCTTCAAAGGAACAGCGGTGAATGTAAACCCAATGTCATCAGTCTCCTTTTTCACACAAAACTGCTCTCCCTCTTGACTGGTCCACAGTTCCTCCTCTTCCTCCTTTATGTTGAGGGTCTCTGGATCCTGTTGGTCCACACCAAGCATCCGTACTTCAGGAGCTACTTCTTTAATCAGCACCATCTGCTGAACATCTGGATGGAACAATGAAAACATGAACATCAGGCACAATTATAACTTTATATTCACACATACAGTGCTTGAAAGTTTGTGAAGCCTTTAAAACTTTCTAAATTTCTGCATAAAAATTACAAAACTTCATCAGGTTTTCACGCAAGTCCTAAAAGTAGATAAAGAGAACCCAGTTAAACAAATGAGACAAAAATATTATATCATTCATTTATTTATCAAGGAAAATTATCCAATATTTAGATGGTTATCTTATTAAATTTCGAAAAAATGCACATGCGAGTCGTCCCTCTGCGCGCTTCTGTAAATCGGGTTTTGAAATGCAGCTAATTTGACCATTGAAGTACACTTATTAAGTAAAAGTTCAACTGAGGCACAAATTTGCTATAATGTCGAGCAAACAAATAATTGTTTAAGGTGCTTATCTTGTTAAATTTTGAAGAAATGCACAGCGAGTCGTCCCTTTGCGCGCTCCTACTTCTGAGTACCGGCTTTTGAAATGCAGCTGATTTGACCGACAAAGTGCATTTATTAAGCAAAAGTTAGACAGAGACACATCTTTGCTATTATTTTGAGCAAACAAATAATTGTTTTTAAGTGTTAATCTTGTTAAATTGTTGTTAAAGTCCTCCTGTGCACGCTCCCGAGGCCGCCATTTGGCAGCCAGTTGATTTTTGGCCCAACACCGGCCCACGTTTCCAGGTTGTCAGCGGTGACGCGTAATAGATGCAAACTTTTACAGCGAAGCGACATATTTATGGATTTTTCCACTTTATTAGACGTATTTGGACTGATGCGACTTATAAGGCGGTGTGACGTGTACGGCGGAAAATACGGTACAACAGAAACATTATCTCTTGTTTATTGTTCTGTGAAAGTACATGATAATAACATGACTGGTGTTCTAAATTATTAGGTTATATATATATATATATATATATATATATATATATATATATATATATATACATATACATATGCTGCTACTTCGAGGTTTTCACCTATCTCACAGGTGTTTCTGGAACTTAACCCCTGCGAAATGAGGGATCACTACTGTGTAAATGATTTTAGTAAGTTAGTGTGTCATGACCTTGATAAAATTCAATTCAACCTTTATTTACACAGGTTAGTCTCACTGAGCTCTAGACTCATTGAGAGACCTGTAATCTGTGAAACTGCAACTAAAAGCATCACTCTGAAAAGCAGGAAAGTTTAAATACAAACCTAATCTGTGAAGCTGAACTGTTGGGTTGAGAACAGCATCTTGGGTTTTGTCGTGTTGCTGTTTGTCCTTTAAACCACATTGTTCCTCTTTACAAGCTGCATTTGTTGTTTCCAGAAACTCCAACATTTCTTCCGTAGGCACTTTCTCTCGTTGTTTAGCTCGCTGTCTCCTTTAAATAATAGTTTCGGAGCGGATCAACCGAAGTCAAGAAAATTAAATTACTATAAAAGTTACAGAAAATTAACTCGTAGTCTAAAAGTACCGCACAATAACTCACATTTCTTATCTTCATTAACGTAAAAGACGTAAACAGGAAGCTATTTATAGCGCAATGAATCATGGGAAATCTGGCGTTGAGTTTTTGTTAGCCCTACATTTTGTCTGCCAGGCTCGCCCAACGCATTCGTGTAAAACCTTCACAAAAAAATATCCTGATGCATGCTCAATAATCCAGGTAGAAAAATCTAATAAAAGTTAATTCAGCTCCTCTGGACGTTCAAAAAACAAACAAAAAATTGTAGAAACGTTTTGTCTTTCATCCAAAAGTCTTATTCAGTCATTAACATAGTCCATTCTATATAATCCAGGCATGGACCTGGATTATTGAGCATGGACTTTGTTAGTTTTGAACCAGTTTGACATGACTGTCGATGAGGAAAAGGACCGGCACCGGAGGAGGGGGTGTGCCAAAGAAACCATCTTAGCACCAACATAACTGGTTTGTTCCAATTTGGAGTAAGCTGTTGGGGGAAGAATCAATTTTGTGTTGTGTGTTTCCTTGACTGATGAAGCCTTCTGGATGGAAAGTGAAACGTTTCAGCACCAAAAAAAAAAAAAAAAAAAGAAATGCCCAGATGGCCTGACTGAAAATTGTTGGATTGTACACCTGGATTAGACATTTTATTGTTGGATGTAACTGGGACCCCGTGTACATAATTTCGCCCCACCACATGTACCACATGAGGTGCGAATGACAATAAAGAAACTCTGACTCTGACTCTGACTCTGATTATTGAGCATGGACTTTGTTGGTTTTGAACCAGTTTGACATGACTGTCAACGAGGGCTGTCTCTGTGGGCCTTTTTATGTCTCGGGTTGGTTTTTAGGTGGTCCCCTCTCTTGGATCAATTTGGGCCTCCCATTTAATGTGGGGTCTACTTCCCCCTGTCCCGCTCCCCTCCGGTGGTGGGCCCCCCTGCCGCTGGTGCATTGGCGGCTCTCAGTAGCTGAGGCTGGTGGTGGCCTGGTGGGGTGTGTGCGGGCCCGCCCTGGTGGCTGCCTGCCGGTGCCTGGGTGCCCTGGCTCTGTCTGGCCTCTGCTGGGGGGTTGTATAACCTCGGGGCTCGGTGTCCATGGCGCCGGATCTACTCTAGAGGGGTGGGTTGCCGGCGGAGCCTGTGGACTTGTCGCTGCAGCCTCCTGGGGTTTCTGCATTGTGGTTGTGGGGGATCGTCTGGGGCTTCCCTTTGCTTCTCTCTCTCTGGGGGGTGCATGTGTCCCTGTTGGGGGACTCCCAGAGCTCCGGGGTTGGAGACCGCTGTGTGTCTGTGGCTCCGGTTTTCCCTGTGTTACCATCGTGTCCAGTGGGGACGGGTCTGTTTAGATCCAGGTGTTTATCAGATATACACTCATTTGGGTTGTGGTGGCCACTAAATACAAACCGGATTCCAAAAAAAGTTGGGACACTAAACAAATTGTGAATAAAAACTGAATGCAATGACGTGGAGATGGCAAATGTCAATATTTTATTCATAATATAACATAGATGACAGATCAAAAGTTTAATTTGAATAAATGTAACATTTTAAATGAAAAATATGTTGATCCAAAATTTCACAGTGTCAACAAATCCCAAAAAAGTTGGGACAAGTAGCAATAAGTGGCTGGAAAAAGGAAATTGAGCATATAATGAACAGCTGGAAGACCAATTAACACTAATTAGGTCAATTGACAACATGATTGGGTATAAAAAGAGTTTCTCAGAGTGTCAGTGTCTCTCAGAAGCCAAGATGGTAAGAGGATCACCAATTCCACCATTGTTGCGCAGAAAGATAGTGCAGCAATACCAGAATAGTGTTACCCAGCGTAAAATAGCAAAGACTTTTAAGTTATCATCATCAGCTGTGCATAACATCATCAAAAGATTCAGAGAATCTGGAACAATCGCTGTGCGTAAGGGTCAAGGCCGTAAAACTACTGGATGCTCGTGATCTCCGGGCCCTTAAACGTCACTGCACCTCAAACTGGAATGCCACTGTCAAGGAAATAACAGAATGGGCTCAGGAATACTTCCAGAAAGCATTGTCAGTGAACACAATCTACCGTGCCATCCGCCGTTGCCAGCTGAAACTCTCCAGTGCAAAGAGGAAGCCATTTCTAAGCAAGCTCCACAAGCTCAGACGTTTGCACTGGGCCAGGGGTCATTTAAAATGGAGTGTGGCAAAATGGAAGACTGTTCTGTGGTCAGATGAGTCACGATTTGAAGTTCTTTATGGAACACTGGGACGCCATGTCATCCGGACCAGAGAGGACAAGGATAGCCCAAGTTGTTATCAACGCTCCGTTCAGAAGCCTGCATCACTGATGGTATGGGGTTGCATGAGCGCTTGTGGCATGGGCAGCTTGCATGTCTGGAAAGGCACCATTAATGCAGAGAACTATGTTCAGGTTCTAGAACAACATATGCTCCCATCTAGACGTCATCTCTTTCAGGGAAGACCCTGCATTTTTCAACACGATAACGCCAGACCACATTCTGCAGCAATCACAACATCATGGCTACGTAGGAGAAGGATCCGGGTACTGAAATGGCCAGCCTGCAGTCCAGATCTTTCACCTATAGAGAACATTTGGTGCATCATAAAGAGGAAGGTGCAACAAAGAAGGCCCAAGACGATTGAACAGTTAGAGGCCTGTATTAGACATGAATGGGAGAGCATTCCTATTTCTAAACTGGAGAAACTGGTCTCCTCTGTCCCCAGACGTCTGTTGAGTGTTGGAAGAAGAAGGGGGGATGCCACACAGTGGGAAAAATGGACTTGTCCCAACTTTTTTGGGATTTGTTGACGCCATGAAATTTGGAAACAACAGATTTTTCCCTTAAAATGATACATTCTCTCAGTTTAAACTTTTGATCTGTGATTTGTGTTCTATTCTGAATAAAATATTAGATGTTGGCACCTCCACATCATTGCATTCAGTTTTTATTCACAATTTGTTTAGTGTCCCAACTTTTTTGCAATCCGGTTTGTATATCTTGCATTACCATTTACTGTATAAAATACTTTCTAATGATGTTATAAGTTTCATTATGTGTTGTTTGTTGTTGTGGTTTCTCGGTTTTGTCTTGCTTTTGTTTTTTTTTTCCTTCCGCAGGTCTAGAGGCAGACTTCAATGATGTCGAATCGTGTTCTCTTTATACCTCCCTCTCTCCTCTGTTCCTATCTTCTTCTTTACCTTTTAACTCTTCTCCCACTTTTCTGCTTTGTTTTCTTCTTTGTTTTTCATCCCCATGTCCATTACATCTGAAACCAGCCCAAAGCAAATTCTAATAAAATTTAATTTATATATCAAGCAGAGCATTAAGGCCAGCCATAATGCTCTGCTTGTGAAAGTAAATCTGTTGGGCATCACTTTGACACTCAGACAGTAATTCTAAGTGTCACAATGCTGGACAGGACAAAAAAAACTCGTTACTAGAACCTCCTTCTTCCACCTGCGTAATATCACTAACATTAGAAACATCTGATCTAAAGATGATGCAGAAAAACTGGTCCATGCATTTGTCACGTCTAGACTGGACTATTGCAATGGTTTATTATCTGGGTGTCCAAATACTTCTTTAAAACGTCTTCAGTTGATCCAAAATGCTGCTGCCAGAGTCTTAACTGGAGTTACTGGGAGAGATCATATCTCTCCAGTTTTAGCTTCTCTCCATTGGCTCCCTGTCAAATCCAGAATAGAATTCAAAATCTTACTTCTAACCTACAAAGCTCTCAACAACCTAGCTCCATCTTATATTACAGATCTTGTTGTTCCATATTTTCCTAACAGAGCACTTCACTCTCAGACTGCAGGTTTACTTGTGGTTCCTAGAGTTACAAAAGCTGAATGGGAGGAAGATCTTTCAGTTCTCAGGCTCCTCTCTTGGGGAACCAACTTCCAGTTTCCGTCCGCGAGGCTGACACATTGTCCAGTTTAAGACTGGGATTAAGACTTTCCTTTTTTATCCTATAGCTAGGGTTGGCTTGTTATACTGTCTTAAGCTTAGACTACTAGAGGAAAAACTGACCTAATTTCCTTAAATGAATTGTTAAAATTGAATAGTTTTCATTTGATACTATTTCTATCTTAACATGTGATTCTTGACCTGCCATTGTGTATCTGTTCCTACCAAACCCAGCCGGTCGAAGCAGATGGTCCTCTTGTCCTGATCCTGGTTCTGCTAAAGGTTTCTTCCTCATGAGGGAGTTTTTCCTTTCCACTGTCGCCTTCAGACTTGCTCAGGATGAGAGTTCTGTGATGGAGTTAAATTCTAGGTGGTCTGCTCCTCAGATAAATAATGTTACATTATTATTTTAAAATATGAATGTTTCTGTTCAGTGCCCTGAGACGACTTCTGTTGTGACTTGGCGCTATTTAAATAAACTGAACTGAATGAATATTTTAATATAAATTTTAATGTTTGACAACCAGCACACAAACTCAACAAAAATCAAACTACTAAACCAAATGCTAAAAAAAAAAAAAAAAAAAAAAAAAAAAAGAGTAGTTTTAAATTTTCTGTGCAAGGTGCGCACTCTAGTGGTAAAACTCCTCTCAACGTTTCGAAGCGGAACCTTCGTTTTTCAACCCGGAACATGTTTCTTGTAACACATAACATCCGTGCGCGACATGTCTACATCAACACAAACCACGCTAACTCTATATAAACCTTATTCATGTAAGTATTAAGTTATTCTTATGTTATTTTTGCTCGGATTGTCACTTGTAAAGAATTATTTTGGACTGTATCGTTTGAACTGTCGAAGGGTAAAGGTTTTAGCGCGTGCCTCAAACATTAGCGTAAAGTTAGCATGCCGTTAAACTTTGAACTTCTCTTTGAATTTACTACTTTCACTCCCTGTTAGCGCATCTTTGCAACATTTAAACACGTCATTTCGATCTTTATTACAATATTATCAAATCTAATAGCTAGTTATCCTCTTTATTCACAATTTATCTGTTAAAAGTCTCCGCAGAGTCGCCGGTTCGTGATCTTTTTTCACACTTTGACTTTAATTTTCGTGTTGGTGAACTTTTCGAGGCCTGTGTCACATGTCCAAGGGCCTGTGAGGAATACACAACTCATCACGCTCCTCTGTGGGTGGATGATAATAATATATTTTAGTGTCACATCAGTGCTTCATGAAGTACCTTGATCAATATTCTTCACGACTTTTGAATATCTCTGAAAGTTTTTGATTCCTCTGCACAGCCCTGTAGCATCACGTGTTCAGGAGGACTTTTTAAACAGGTTTGTCGAAATGGGACCTTTATTTAATAGATGCTATGAATATGTGAACCATAAAATTAGGCATAGATGAAAACATACAGGTGCTGGTCATAAAATTAGAATATCATGATAAAGTTTATTTATTTCAGTAATTCCATTCAAAAAGTGAAACTTGTTTATTATATTCATTCATTACACACAGACTGATATATTTCAAATGTTTATTTCTTTTAATGTTGATGATTATAACTGACAACTAATGAAAACCCCAAATGCAGCACCTGTAGATTGTCTTGAGTTGTTACTGTCTGCACTCTGCGGTGCAATATAAGTTCATGTAAATTATAAATTCAATGTGTTTTTATTTATTTGTGTTTTTCCCCCATCAGCTCACCTTTTTCTTAAATTTTAAAAGTATAAAATTTAGAATATTTTACAGGGATTAACTCAGATGAACCACTTTTTAATCATCTGAATATTCTCATAAAATAAAATAATAAGGCACAGACCACTCATTTGCTATCACCTATATCCATCCCACTAATATTCATCCATTTGTGCTCTATTTGTCATATTTCCAGGCTGAAGAAAACAGACGTCCCTGAAACCTGTCAAGCTGCTTCTGAATCATGAGTGGCTCAAAGC
This sequence comes from Nematolebias whitei, assembly GCF_014905685.2. NCBI lineage: Eukaryota > Metazoa > Chordata > Actinopteri > Cyprinodontiformes > Rivulidae > Nematolebias > Nematolebias whitei. The sequence goes on along the minus strand of NC_056502.1, from coordinate 3,455,698 downwards.
CAGACATCCTGTGGTCTCCCCACCACCCGGACCGCTACGTCATCTGTGACTCTGAGCTGGGACTGTATCGCATTGGACCTGTGGGAAGCACAGAAACAAAGCCCGGCACTCTGTCACTCTCTAAAGAAACTGCTGCTACTTTACTAGCCATAAACTCTGACACTCCCTATATGAAATGTGTGGCCTGGTACCCGAAGCACGAGTCTGAGTGTTTACTCGCTGTGGGACAAGCTAACGGCAGAGTGGTGCTCACTAGTTTGGGTCAGAGCCACAACTCCACGTGTAAAGAGCTGGTAGGCAAAGAGTTTGTGCCTAAACATGCCCGTCAATGCAACACTTTAGCCTGGAACCCTGTGGACAGCAACTTACTGGCTGCTGGCTTGGATAAACACCGGGCAGACTTCTCTGTCCTTATATGGGATATCAGCAGCAAATTTGCCCCGGAGACGAGCGTAGCAGCTGAGAAAATTCGGATGTCGTTCGTGGATTTGGACTCGAGCACAGTAGTGACTAAGCCGTTATATGAGTTGGGCCAGAATGATGCGTGCCTCTCACTTTGCTGGCTGCTTCGGGACCCAAAGCTGCTCTTGGCTGGCATGCACCGAAACCTTGCAATATTTGACTTGAGAAACACGAGCCAGAAAATGTTCGTCAACACCAAGGCCATCCAGGGAGTGACGGTGGACCCACACTTCCATGACCGTGTGGCCTCCTTCTTCGAGGGGCAGGTGGCTATTTGGGACCTGAGGAAGTTTGAGAAGCCTGTGCTCACGCTCACAGAGCAGCCCAAACCTCTCACCAAGGTATGAAGAGGCCTTTTTATTATTCTAGAGGTACCATGTTTTTTACTGTGTCAATGCTTCCCTGTTTTTTATTATTATTTATTTATTGTCAACCAATCACTTCTGCACTTTGTGGTATTTTAGCTCTTCAAATATCAAAACTTTCAGTTCACCCAGGTGATTAGTGCTTTGACTGTTAGGTTTTGTAATTTTTATGCTTTTCACAAATTATAATCGTTTACAAATATTTTTTCCATAAAATACATTAAAATCTTTTTAAATCCTTAAATAAATGTTTTAGCAAGACCTTTGCTGCTTTGGGCTTCTAGCTACCATTTTTTACCTTTAGCTTTTAGCTAGCGTTATGCTACTTTTAGCAAGCCTTTCATTACTTATAGCTTCTAGCTACCATTTGGTATCTTTAGCATTTAGCTTTTTTTTTGCCAACCTTTTGTTACTTGTAGCTATTCCTTTGCTAATTTTAGCTTTTTGTTAACCTTTTGTTGCTTTGAGATATTTTGTTATTTAGCTTTTAGCTATCTGCTTCTTTGGCTTCTAGCTGCAACTTGTTATCTTTAGCTTTCAACTAGCTTTCTGCTACTTTTGGCCACTTATTGTGTTCCTTTTAGATTATGCCTAAGCTTTTGCTGCTTTTAGTTTTCACGACTCAGTTTCAGCTTCTTTAGCGATTTGTTCAGTCGTTCGGCTCAGCCTTCACAAATTTTCTCGTTTAAACACGGTTTTTGTTGTAGCGCTTTCCTTTCTTTTTACCAGGTGGCGTGGTGTCCAACACGAACCGGACTCCTCGCCACTCTGACTCGTGACAGCAACATCATCCGGCTGTACGACATGCAGCACACCCCCACGCCCATCGGTGACGAGACGGAGCCCACCATCATTGAGCGAAGCGTGCAGCCCTGCGAAAGCCAGATCGGCAGCTTCGCCTGGCACCCCTCCTCTCAGAACCGCATGGTGGTGGTTTCAGCGACCAACCGGGTTATGACCGACTTCACAGTGTTCGAGCGCATCTCTCTGGCCTGGAGCTCCACAACGTCGCTCATGTGGGCGTGCGGTCGGCACTTATACGACTGCGTCGAGGATTCGGCTGACGGGGCCGAGAACGCAGCAGAGAAGGACATCGCCACTAAGATGAGGGAACGGGCTCAGTCCAGGTACGGCCACAATACGGTCCAGGTGTGGAGGAACCACCTGCTGGCGGGAGGGAATGACTCGCAGCTCAAGTGTTTATGGTATGACCTCTATTATATCCTTTGAGAGAATAAAGTGATCAAATAAACGAGGTTAGTGGTTTAACAGCATGTTACACCCCAAAGGTTTGCAGAGGTTTTGACAGAATTTACTGTTATTGGTTAATTTTCTCAATTTTGTCCATTTAATTTAGTTTAAAACTAGAAGCAGCTCAAACCTGTTTTTTATGTTTTTGTACCGGGATCCTGCAGTTTGTTCAAGTTCTGCATGAAAAGGTGAACAAACAAATAAGCAACCGTCTAAATAATTTGCAAAAAGTTTTTTAAGGTAAAAGGTACATTTTATGAGCTCTTTGTTGGAGTCTATTAATTCAACAATTTGACCAAATGAATGTTAATAAATGAACACAGCTAATTAAAATATAAATACATGTTGTCAAATGTTATTTCTTAGCCTTTCTAGCACTTTTTATTTTCACAAAATCTGAATTTATCTTTAAATCAACTCTTTTCTAGAAAGTTATATGTGGTATTACTGTTACTTTTAATAGTAATATTAACAAAAATAGATTAATTTAAACTTACAGTTAATTATTGGAGGCATTTTGTTCATAGAAAATTGGTGGAAATGCATTTTTTTCCCCAAGATTTTTGCATTTTTGGTTTCGCTTAACAACGTTAACTATGTTTTATTGTTTTCTGCTTATTTCCAACTTTAACATTTGGTTGTTCGACTCTAAACTAGTTTGGTTTCAGACATGTCCACATGTTGTGCGGTTGTTTTGCATTTTGTTTGGAGTGTACTATGAACTAGATTCCTATGTAAGCGTCACATATGAAGCAGTGTGCAGAGGACCTGGAGCTGAAGCAGCAGGGCAACAAACAGTCTGTGTTTTATTCTGGGATCAAGAACATCGTCAAGACCAGCTCAGGTAAAATAAATTATTTAGAAATCAGTTTGCAGGTATGTTAATCTAAAAACACTGTTTATTGACTTTTCTGTCCATGTTTTTCTGTAAAGGCACAACCGAGAGCCGCAGGTGTTGGAGCGGCTCGGACCAGCAGACGGACGTGCCGCGCTTCATCAGCGATGAGCGCAGCCTCGCCCTGCGGCTCTGCGGCTGGATCAGCCGCGGTCCTGACATCAACGTGGAGACCTTCCTGCGATCTCTGGAGCAGGAGCGCGAGTGGGAGCGGGCGGCCGCCATCGCTCTGTTCAATCTGGACATCCGCCGGGCGATCCAGATCCTCAACAAGGGAGCCACAGCTGAGAACGGTGAGCTGAAGAGGGTTAAAGGTCATCTTGTCAATCACACCCTCTTATAAATCAGTGTCATGTTATAAAAGCAAGGATCCTTCACTGACCGCTGTTGAACATGTATTTATGAGAAGAAAGAAACAAGAACATGCACTTCCTGCAAAAATGAATTTTGAGCTGAATGACTTTGCTGAAAGTTACAGAATATGTCGTTAAAGGTAAAACAAGCATAACGGAAGCTAGAATAGACTGAGCACAAGCTAAAAGCTGTGGAGCACAAGCTAAAGTAGTAGAACTCAATCTAAAAGAGGTGGTGCATTATTTAAAGCTGTGGAGAACAAGCTAAAAGAGGCAGAGCATGAACTGAATGCTGCAGGACACAAGCTAAAATAAGCAAAACTGCAGCTAAAACTAAAAGGGGCAGTGTGGTAGTTAAAGGAAACAGAACAGTAGCTAAAAGCTGCAGGACACAAGCTAAAATAAGCAAAACTGCAGCTAAAACTAAAAGGGGCAGTGTGGTAGTTAAAGGAAACAGAACAGTAGCTAAAAGTGGCAAAAGAGGATCTAAATAAAATGGGTTCGCTAAGGCAGATTTAAAAAGAATAAAGTTTTTGTTGAAAGTTAAAGTCTCTTGGTGCGTTTTTATGGGGGATTTTATTTTAAATACTCTTCATTGTTTTTTAAAGTCTAAAAATTAGAACAGCCAAAAGTCTGGGCGTGCTAATCCTGATCGAGCTGAACGTTTTGGAAGATAAAGAATAGAAACAGCCTTTATTGTCTCACAGATGGGAAATTCAGTGTAACAGCAGCAACAGATAAAAAGATTCACACAAAAAGTTCCTAAAATGTTAAAAACAATTTATAAGGAAGAGTAACTAAAATGGCTTAAAGTATGAGGTCCGCACAAGAACGTCTGATGTACAACAGCGCTTCCCTGATTTCTCAGAAACGCTTAAATCTTGTTACCATATGAGAGAGGATGCGTCTTGGCTGAGCGCACACACACGCGCACACACCCAACAGTGACAGAAAAAAACATGGCTGACATCCTGAGTGAGCTGAAGAGGCTTGAGGGGACCTCGCTCCAAAATTATGCAACAACCTCCCTTTTCTTATTCGACAGGGTTCTTCCCCGTTTCTAATTCTTATCTTATTCTTATCCTCACTTTAGACTTTGCTGCTGTTTTCATCCGTGTTGTAGCAGAAGCTTGTCTGGACCGAGGGATTATTCAGTGACAGTGATGTAATCTGTGGGCTTAGCCTCCGCCAAACACCGAGCATGATCATTAAACCAAATAAATTTAGACTCTTGAGGAGAAACAAAACAAAATCTGAGGAATCTCAAGAATGTGGCAGCATGTTGATGCAGAGCTTCTCACACTCAGGTTGGGTGGAATGCTGATGTTTACACACAAAGGACAAAGAAAAATGTCACCGATGTGGGTCAAGCATTTTTCTGTTGTGCGCTCCAACGAGCGCTTCCTGAGCGAGGCGGGTGGAGGCGTTCATTAGATAAGACGTGCCAACATTTCAGCTTCGTTTCAGATGGCCCCTCCAGCTGAATGCATCGATAAGTAACTAAATAAAGTCTATTTTGCACTTTTCACAGTTAAAAGTTCCACGACAATAAAAACAGTACATAGATATAAAATGTGTAAGATAAGAAATAAACAACAAACTGTAAGCCAGCATACGTTTAGATTGACACGCTCCCAACCTCACGTTGTGAAGCGACACAAAGTCGTAACATATCGTAAAAATTATGACTTTAATTGGATGTTATTTTAGGAGATTCTTTCCCCAACACAGTTTTTATTAAATGCTCGTCAAACGTGCACGTTTACAGTGTAGTCTCAGTCTGGCCGTAAACGTTCTCTTGTCCTGCCCAAAATGTCCGCTCAAGATAATTTAACAAACCTTCAAACAAACTTGCATCATCGTTAGACTCTTTTCATCACCCCAGCTACAAGGTCAAGGTCACAAATCAAGGTCAATGTTATACAAGGGCTTTTCTTGTCCAGTTTGTTGTTCTCTTGTCGGTGTTTGCTTTGCTCCAAAGTACAATTTAATTAAACAGAAAGGGCATTATAAATGCTTCTTTTTTATGTTTATGACACTTTTATTATTTCAGTTTGGCACTAAATCTTTGTCACAGATGAGAAGAGAAGGCAAACAGTTTGCTTTAATGTCCAAGCATAAAAAACAACATAAAATATTTCACCTGCCGCAGAAAGACGAAGGCAGGCAATCATGTTTTTGCCCATTTCTCTGTGTCCGTATCCAAAACACCTCATAAACCGCTGGACAGATTTTAATGAAAGTAATCTGGATTACATCTGATACATCTGGATTACATCTGATTAACTTTTGTTTTGGAGTCAACGTGATTCAACATGGACACCAGACAAGTGACCTTAGAGGACAACAGTCTATAAATTATTAATATTACTGATGCTGAGCTAAAAGTTGGTGTGGTAGTAGCTGGGAGTCATTCTTACAATATCACATGAGATCGCACAAATAACTTTACAGTAGTCCCTCGCTACTTCGCAGTTCTTTTATTTTGGACTCGCTCTATCGCGGTTTTTCAAAATAAGATTGGACATGACACACAATTGGCTGATTGATGGACGAGCCGCACGATCTGCATGAAATTTTTATTTAAAATAAATTATTTTAAATGATTTGGCACCTGCAGCCCATACTGCAGGATCAACTTCCTGCTGCAGCTGATCAGCTGTTCTCTGTACAGAGTGGAGAAGTGGGCGTGGCCAAGAGCACTTGCAGGTGGCTGAGAGCAGAGGAGGCAGAGCTGAAATCATCACATTCTGTCTCTTTTAGAGCGTTTAGAGTTTAGAAACATTGTTTAGAACATTGCAAGAGTGTGGAAATTGTTTAAAACATCTTATATATATATATATATATATAATTATATAAATAATAAAACTAAACTACTTACTACTACCTACTATTTCTACTTGGCGGTGTTTTACTAATCGCGGCGGGGCTTCAGGGTGTGGATCCCCCGTGATAAACGAGGGATACTGTATTTGTATTGCTTGATGAAAACATTATTTCTCAACATAAAATGATCGTAGTCTAAAACTCAACATGCATTCCTTTAAGAAATGCTAGCACTTTAATTTAATCTTGATTTTCTGTCTGTACAACCAACAAAAAGGCAAAATCACATCAGCTGTTCCTTTTAGCTGGCTGTCTTTGTTTGTGCTAACCATCTGCTGGCTGTGGCTTCGATTTAAGGCAGAAGACAGAGAAGTTAACCTTAAGAAAATAAAAAATGTCCGATGAATAAATCTGCTGCCGGTCTGCTTTGTTGTGTTTGAATTTTTGTGGACAGTCTTTGTTCACGCCCGTCTAATGTTACCTAAATTGAGTGTATGAAATGCGGTCTCCACGCACACACAAAGCAGTGACTATAGAGTTTCAGCCCATCTGTCCCTGCAGCTGGATGAACTTCTGTCTGACTCATGAGGCGTGTGTGTTTCTGCTCTCCGACCATGTGAACACTGAACGAGCTTCCTCTCACTCAGCTGCTGTCTCTGCCACGTCAACACTTTTCTTGAGTTGGAAATCAGAACGGTGCTGCACTCCTAACTGTTCAGTTTGACATGCAGTGTTTGCCCCACCGTTATCCAAGGAGGGCGCCCCCCCAACAGGAACCAGCGCCCCGCCTTCCGCCACAAGTTCCACTACCGGCCAGAGAGCGAAGCTTGTTGTCAGGGACTGGTCGCCACAGGATAAGTGGCTTCGACCTAGCATTAGTAACGTAACGCTTTGCTAATAATAATGCCGCCCCCCCATCTGACAAGTATCCTATCAAGGCCAGTAATCTAGGGTAAACACTGACACGGCTGCATTTTTATTACATTTTATCCTTAATACTTTGTGAAAAATCTCAAAATACGTCAGCATTAAAAAACCCTGATTAAGCCGTGTGTTTTCACTTGGGATTTTTTAAAATTAGCCTTAATCGTGCCTCATCAAGAAGTGAAGGGCGGGAATTGGAAATACCCTCCGTCCGCCCGTATGCTTGTCCGTTCATGTTTTGAGAATGATAAGTCGACAAATGATTGAGTACCACTAACGTTTTGGTGTGTGGTTGCATCTAGGTGAAAGAAAGTTAACTATCGAAAAATGGGTTGCCATGTCACATTCAAAGATGGCCACCACCGTGTGTGTGTGTGGGTGTAAACTGGCAACTTGAGGAAACTATGCTTTCTATTTTTTATATTGCTTAAAGTATAGGTTCCTCAAATTATTGGGGTGGCCAAAAATTAATATAAAGTGGTCAAGGCCACCATTGGCCACCCCCTGGCTGCACCTTTGCACCTGGTAGTGGATAAAGTTGCTCCCTCCACTCGACAGGATCCGTCACTCTGCGCTGCCTCGAACAAGCAAAACTTAATAAAAAATCCTCCCTCTGTTCTTCTCCACAGAGTCACTCCTGTCCACTTGAACATCTCGCACCAAAAACATTAAAGTTTACTTCACTCCCTGTTCACTTCCAGTCCAGAAAACACTCATCACTAAAACTACAAACATTCACCGTTTATTCAAATCCCTCAGCGACGGGGGGGAACCGGTGTTCCGCTTTTTAAATCAGGAATTCGCTTAGAAATGAACACGTTTTAAGGAGACATGGTCAAGACCGCCGTTACAAGTAGAGACAAAATAAAATGAATGTCAGAAAGGCAAAACAAAATTAAAAGCCTCGCATACTGTGAAGGAATGCTTATCACCCGCTGCCTTTCGTGCCAGAGAGTAAGACCAAGATCATCTTATGTTGCAAAATGAATTGTAGTGGCCATCTTAAATTGTTGCGGCTCCGAGCTGCAGATGCACGTTCAATGATTTTTTTTCATAAAAATCTCTTTGACATCCGACCAATGGTTCGTGACATATTTGACTCGCTCTTGGCTGCTACCACACCAGATTTTAGCTGAATATCTGTCAAACTGAGTCGTAGTCATGTTTGTTGCCTGTCAGTTGTCAAGATGGCGGCCACAGCTAACCAGACAAACACGAGCGTGGCTGCAGTTCGGTCAGTTTTACAGTTATTGAGCTAAAACCTGTCGTGGTCGTTCCTGGAAGTCCTTCCCAGCTCATCCTCCGAGCGGTAAAGGCTGGAGCAGCTCTTGGTTTTAAAAGACTTGGAGGCTTGCTGCTCTCATGAAGCAACAAAACATCGTCTTGAACAGCTATCTGTCAGAAAAACACGTGTTCACACTTTTAAATGCATTTCGGGAAAAGAAGCTCCTGTTTTTTATTTGCTTACAGGTGACCTGAACCTAAACGTTGTCGCCATGGCTCTGTCGGGGTACACTGATGAAAAGTCCTCCCTGTGGCGGGAAATGTGCAGCTCTCTGAGGCTGCAGCTGAAGAACCCCTACCTCTGCATCATGTTTGCCTTCCTCACCAGTGAGGCCGGAGCATACGACGGCGTACTGGTAAAGAAGATAAATAATAATTCATCAAAATACCCACATAAAACTAGTTGGGGGACAAAATAACACTGGTCCTTTTGTTCTGTTTTCATAAAGAGGGTAATTTATTCTTAACACGATCATAAATTGGCTGTTAATGAGGGGAAAACCCTCAGGTGCACACGGAGAAGTGCTTTTTACATTTCCAGCTTCAGCGTTAAAGTCATAAAACAGTTGTGTAAAAACAGAAACCTTTGCCCAGATCTGAATGTGAGCTTCTGCTTCTTCTTTGGCTGCTTTAGCTTTAGACCTTTAGCTGCTCTTTTTTTTTTTTGCTTTACAAACATGTCTCAGATAAGAGTCCGACTGTTGTTGCTCTTCAAGTCCGGTATAAAAAGGTTTTCTTCAGACTTGTGCTCTGAAAACATCTCGTCTCTTTGTTTCAGTATGAGAGCAGTGTTGCTGTTCGAGACAGAGTAGCCTTCGCCTGCATGTTTCTCAGCGACGCGCAGGTAACTGCTGACTGAAGCTGTGGGCAAACTGTACTCAGCCGAGCCACCAAATGTGCCTCATGTACGTATCCTGCCGCAGTAAACTGGGTTTGTTTTGGTTGTTCTGCGGCAGCTGCCTCGTTACATCGACAAGCTGACCAACGACATGAAGGAGGCGGGCAACCTGGAGGGCATCCTGCTGACGGGGCTGACTAAAGATGGAGTGGACCTCATGGAGAGCTATGTGGACCGAACTGGAGATGTCCAGACTGCCAGCTTCTGCATGCTGAAGGTACTCTGCAGTATTCAAACCTTTACTAGCAACATGTAAACAAAAAGTGAATAAAAACTTATTCTCCAATAACGTTAATAAACCTAAACTCTTTATTAATATTTTTTACTCTGTACATGACGAGTAATAGACATTTACCTGTTGGTAGCTTCTTTTTACATAAATTACACAAACTTGATGTAAAATATGTACAAAAAAAACAGTAAATATTTAATGTCTGTATATCAAAATGTTTGTAAAACTGACTAAGAATCAATTATTGCCGAGATTAAAGTGATATTTTATTGTTTTTATGTTGTTTGAACTGGAGAATTCTGATGCTTTGTACATTGAATAATCCACACCTGTAAGAAGTACTACACACCTTCCCCCACTCACATCTGTATGTTCACACACCTGTACATCTGTACATACATCTGCACACTTTTACATGCACACAACCACACACCTGTACACA
>NC_056502.1:3441219-3445756 GCF_014905685.2 Nematolebias whitei | reverse complement strand
ATACATCTGCACACTTTTACATGCACACAACCACACACCTGTACACAGTATGTTCACACACTTGCACACCTGTACATCCAAATACCCGTATATCCACACACCTGTAAACCTGAACATCTTTATACCCACATTTATGTACATCTGCACATCTGTACTCCTGTACATCTGTACTCCTGCACATCTGTACTCCTGCACATCTGTACTCCTGCACATTTGTACACCTGTACATCTGCACACTTGTACACACACACACACCTGTACATCCAAATACCCGTATATCCACACACCTGTAAACCTGTACATCTTTATACCCACATTTATGTACATCTGCACATCTGTACTCCTGCGCATCTGTACACCTGTACATTTGTACACCTGCACATCTGTACTCCTGCACATCTGTACACCTGCACATCCAAATACCCGTATATCCACACACCTGTAAACCTGAACATCTTTATACCCACATTTATGTACATCTGCACATCTGTACTCCTGCACATCTGTACACCTGCACATCTGTACACCCACACACCTCACAGTGCAGAATGGCTGAGACTGTTCTGTGCTGAGCTCAGTGTGAGATGAAAAGGTGAAATTATCCTCGGTGTAAATTTTTTTCAGTTCAACCTTTATCTCTACAGGTTAGTCTCATGGAGCCTCGAGGACTCATTTACAAGAGAGAGCTGACTTAACAAAGAACACAGATGACAACAGTAAACATTCATAAAAAGCAAATAAAATGAAAAGTAAATGGAAGAAAGGATAAAAATAAAAGACAGCTCCGTTATTAAGCGATATAAAATACTAAAAACAGGAACATGTCTGCGTTGGTTTTGCCATGAACTTAGCAGTTTAAATAATCTCGTCCTCAGGGTTCCCCAGGTGAGGTGCTGAAAGACCCCCGGGTCCAGTGCTGGATTGAAAACTACCGCAACCTGCTGGACGCATGGAGGTTCTGGCATAAACGGGCCGAGTTCGACATCCTCAGAGGCAAAATGGACCCCAGCTCTAAACCACTGGCTCAGGTGCTAATCTGAGGAAAAGATGATTTTTATATTTTTAACACTGAAATTATTTTTGGATGTAAACATTTTATATTTTTGTAAATTAGATGGATTCGATGTCTTGACATTGCCATTATCATTCTTGAGTGTTGTCTTGAGTTATTAATGTTTTATTGTATAAATGCTGGCACAGCATTAATATCATTAGTGTTATTGTTAAATATCCTGATTCATGTTCAATAATCCAGGTAGAAAAATCTAAAAAAGTTCAATCTGCTCCTCTGGACATCCAAAAAAAAGTTGTTTTTTTGTTGTTGTTTTGAATGTCCATAGGACCAGATTGAACTTTTTTAGGTTATTGTTAAATGTTTATTTAACCAGGTAGATCTCATTGAGATTAAAAATGTATTTTTAACAGCGCCCTGGTCAAGAGTGGCAGCAGCACACAGACATGACCAATCATAAAACCACAGATATCAAAACACAATTAAAATGCATCACGGCAAATAAAAGACAGAAAATAAAAACACCCATGAAAATTAAAATTCACGCCAGCTTCGGTTTTTAGTTTTACTTGCATTTTTTAAGTCTTACTATTTCTGTACACTTTGGGCTATTTGGGCCATGTCTTTGATTAAAATGTTCAGCTCGTTCAGGAGACAGCTGCTGCCACTTTTAGTTTTTGTAACTTTTATTCTTTTCAAAATGTTCTCCATTGTTTATAAATATATTTCCCATAAAATTGCTTTTTCCTAGCATTTTACTATTTTTCCTTTTTGCTGTTTGTTGCTTTTATCAAACCTTTTGTTGCTTTCAGCTTTTGCATAGCATTTAGCTACTTTTAGCTTCAGTCTGCTGTTTTGCTACATTTAGCTAGATTTTAGCTTCTTTAAGCTTTTAGCTAGTGTTTTGCTACTTTTGGGTAGTATTTTGCTGCATTTAGCTTTAAGCTAGTGTTTTACTGCATTTAGCCAGCCTTTTGCTATTTTTAGCTAGTGTTTTTCTCCTTTTGACTTTCAGCTAGGTTTAGCTTCTTTTAACTTTTAGCCAGTGCGCTGCTTCTTTTTTCTTCTAATGATTAGCTTATTTTAGCTACTGTTTTGTTCCTTTTGACTTTTAATTAATGGACAGCTTCTTTTGGCTTTTAGATTGCATTTTGCTTTTGTAGCTTTTAGCTATTGTTGCATTTCTTTTATTGTTTTAGCTATTAATTTGCTCCTTTTAGCTGTTAGCTAGCATTTTGTTCTTTTTATCTTTTAGCTAGTGGTCTTCTTAAGGTTTTGGTTAGTATTTAGCATCTTTCAGCTTTAACAACTCAGTTTCAACTTCTTTAACAAATTTCAGCAATCATTCTGTTTTGTTAGCTAGTGTTCTGCTACTTTTACCATTTAGCTATCCCTTTTTATTTAAGCTATGGTTTTGCTACTTGTAGCTTTAATGACTCTGCTTCAGCTCCTTCAGTAATTTTCAGCAGTCATTCAGCTCGCAGCGTTTACATTTAGTGTTAGACTTCTCCCGTCCCCTAAAGAGTTGCACCCCCTCAGCTGGTGAGCAGTTGGTCTTTTGGCTTTACCTTCATGCTCTTCGGCTGTTATCAACCGACCTCTGTGTTTGTTCTGGGCAGGTGTTTGTGAGCTGTAACTTCTGTGGGAAGTCCATCTCCTACAGCTGCTCGGCGATCCCTCACCAGGGCCGAGGCTTCAGCCAGTACGGCGTCAGCGGCTCGCCCACCAAGTCCAAGGTGACGAGCTGCCCCGGCTGCAGGAAGCCGCTGCCTCGCTGCGCCCTCTGCCTCATGAACATGGGCACACCTGTGTCCAACTGCTCAGGTAGAGACCACCTGAGACGAGAGCAGCTCAAGGCTGTTAGCTCCTGGATGTTTACAGCCACCTTGTTGCTGGTTTTTATTTGGCAGGAACAGGAAAGTCGGAGGAGAAAGTGGACCTGACGAGGGAGAACAAACTGGCTCAGTTCAACAACTGGTTCACCTGGTGTCACAACTGCCGGCACGGGGGCCATGCAGGTCACATGCTCAGCTGGTTCAGGTAGAAAACTCGTTTAAGACATTTTTAGACTTGAGCAAACACGCTCACAACGTTGTGTACGTTCAATCATGTTTGATCCTGTAATAAAAAGGTTAAAAAAGTTCCCTAATCAGAATTTATCCATAAATTCAGGGGAAAAATCATTTAGTTTTCAAATTAAATATAAAACTAGCTGCTCCATGGCGTCATTAAAGATACCAGGAACATTTAATTTGTATTTTTGTGTAGAAACTTTAATGCTGACTGTTGAAAACACAAACGTAAAAATAAGTCATTTTTATTTTATTTTGATAATTTATTAAGCAAAGCACTTCCTGTATTATAAAATTACACTTCCTTCTTATTATCTGTCAATCTTTACCCTGCTTATTCAGGGTGGCATTATTTACTTCTGTAGAAAATAAAACAGGAATTATTGTTGTGTATTTATTCTCATAATTTTTTCATTTTTTATTCAACCTTTATTTCACCAGGAAAATCCCATTGAGATAAAGAAAAATCTCTTTTGCAAGAGAATCCTGGCCAAGACCGGCCGGAGCACACCAGGTTACACAACATTCACAGCAAAAACAACAAAAAGTTAACTCCGTCATAAATAAGTTAATTAAAAGATTCCTCAGTTAAAACATTTACAGATGATTCTTCTCTAGATCAGTAAGAACAACCTTAAAAACATTTAGTGACAGCAGCTCCTTCAGGTCCATGTATTTCTGCAGCTGGTTCCAAGAAGATGGAGCAGAAAACTGAAAAGATTTATTTCTTAGTTCAGTTCGGACTTCAGGCACCGAAAGTAAAGACAAGTTCTCACAATGAAGAGAGTATCCTCCCGTGGACTTTCTCTTTATAAAGGCCAACAAATACGAAGGAAGTCCTAGTATGGCCTTATAAATAAAAACAATTCAGTGGCGGAGTGTACGAGTGGCCAAGGCCGTCCATCCAATCCGGGTGTATAAAGTGCAATGATGTGTAAAACCTTTTAACCTATTATAATTTTTAAAACTGCATGATAAACAGTATCCAGCGAATAAAGACATTTAAGAGGAGCATGCATGTATAAAATGTCACCATAGTCGAGTACAGACATAAAAGTAACATCAACCAGTTGTTTTCTAGCCTCAAAAGATCGACAGGATCTGACCCTGAAGTAAAACCCCAGTTTCAATCTCGGCTTCTTCACCAGCGGTTGAATGTGGGACGTAAAAGACAAAGAATCATCTATTAAAAATCCTAAATATTTATACTGTGATACTTTTTAAATTTTCAGATATTCAGCTTTAGTAATGACTAGAAGATCCTTACTTTCCAATCTCCCATTGGAAAACAGCATCACCTTCGATTATCAGCATTTGAAACAAGCTTAAGGTGATACAAATTTGTAAGACGTTAAAAACTGACTGTAATTGATTAAAAGCACAGTTAGGTGAGAGACCAGACCAGAACAATATAAAACAGTATCATCAGCATAAAAATGAAATTTTGCATGAG
>NC_056502.1:3407264-3440819 GCF_014905685.2 Nematolebias whitei | reverse complement strand
AACAAAAGCAGCCCCAGCACTGACTCCTGAGGAACACCACTGAGTATATGGAGAGAAGAGGAAGCTAAATCCCCTACTTGAACACAATGAGATGTATTGGTCAGATGTCAAACCAACGTAGAGCTTGTTCTGACAAGCCAAGAGTGTGAAGCCTCTGTAGTAAAACCTCAGGGTTAACTGTATCGGATGCTTTGGAGAAATGGATAAACAGCTGCACAGTGTTGCTTATTACCCAAAAGATCAATACAATCATTAACCACTTTTAGTGCTGCTGTAGTGATACTATGCATTGTCCTAAAACCAGACAGAGAATGTGATAGAATATCATTCAGTGTTAGCAAGTCCTTCAGTTGTTCACTGACCAAGGCCTCCAGGACCTTGGCCGGTTCAGACACTTTAGATATAGGTCTGTAATTGTTTAACTCTGCCTGGTCACCCCCTTTGAACAATGGCGTAACATAAGCAGACTTCCATATCAAGGGAATATACCCATTATCCAAAGAGATAAGTTAGAGGTGGGACATTAAAATCAACAAATAATTTCAAGAAATAGGGTTCCAGTCGATCTGGACCTGCTGAATTTTTAGGGTCTAGAAGTTTGATAACATTATGCACTTTAGATACAGTAAAATGTTTGAAGTTAAAGGGTTGTGTCATCATCACTGAGATATCTAGATAAGAAACGGAAGAGTTTTCAGGAGAGGCACTAACAGAATTAAATAAAACACCAGGAACACGGTAAGAAAATCCACTTTGCTGCAGGTCCAGCAACTTCAGTTCATGGATGTCCCCCCAGTGGAGGTCGATGGTAGAAAACTCAGCCCTCCTTGGAGCTCTGCAGCTCAGAACGACCACAGCAGAAACATTATTCAAAGTTCAAACAGAAAATCAAACTTTACACGATTGAACTGACATTTCTGAGTCTTTTACAGTTTTTAAGTTTTGTTTTTTTACAAGTTTTTACACAGAATATTGTCTTGAGTTCACAAACTTTTGAGCTGTCTAAAAGTCTTACATCTTCTTCTTCTGCTTCTTGTTCTTCATGTTCTTCTTCTTTCAGATTTTCCCTCTTCAGGGGCCTCCACATCAAGTCATTCTCCTCCATGTCTGTCCTCACTCTGTCCTCTGTCCTCACTCAAACGACCTCCATGTCCTCTCCAACTGCATCCATGTATCTCCTCTTTGTCTTTTTCCTGTCAGCTGCATTTCTAACATCCTTCTACCAATATACCCACTGTCCCTCCTGTGGACATGTCCAAACCACTGTCCCTCCTCTGGACATGTCCAAACCACTGTCCCTCCTGTGGACATGTCCAAACCTTCTCAGTATGGCGTCTGTTGTAAAATGTAAACCTCTTTGTTTTTGCTGCTCACACCAACTGCACATGAAAGTGCAGGGATCGTTGTCTTCTGCTTTAGGACTTTGCAGTTTTCTCTCAGATTTCCACAGAATGGAGAGCTTTCACAGATTCAGCTAAATTTTAGCTCAAAATTTTAATTAATTTTTCAAAATTGGAAGTGAAGGGTCTTTAACTCTTCATATCTTCTACCTAAAACACTGTAGACGTATAAAAACCCGACGTGTGATTATCAAAGTCTTCGGCTGCTCACGGTTCAAGGATTTTATTTAAATTTTTTAAATATCTGATTTATAGTTTTCACACAGGGAGTGGTGGTGCAGAGGTTAGAGAAGGCGGGCCTGTGATCGGAAGATCACCGGTTTGACCCCTCGTACTGACAACATCAAAATGTGGGTGGGAAAGGTGGAGCACCCACACCTACCCCACTCTGTGTCCTTGAGCAAGGCAGTTAACCACCACCATTTGCTCCCCCCTGCACCCTAGACAGCAGCTCTCTGCTCCACACAGAGGGCTGTGGTAGCTCAGTGGTCTGTGGTTGTGTCAGGGAGGACATCCGGCGTAAAAACAATCATCAAGTCTTCGTGCGAGTTAGTTCACTGTGGAGACCCTGAAGAAGGAGCAGCCGGAAAAAAAAAAAAAGCTTTCACACGGTAACATTTTCAGTCTGCGTTTTTCTCCGTCTCTCGTTAACTCGGCAGTCAGGGAACGAGAGACACAGGCGTGTGGTTGCCATGGCGATCCTAATGAGCCACTGGCAGCAGGTTTGAAATTTCTTCGTACATTAACACGTCGGCAGTTGCGCTGCGTCGGCACTCTGCTGAATTCCTTCAGAAATGCTCTAGTTTTCTACTTATTGTCCTAATTATTGCACTTCATGAAGTTTGGTTGATTAACAGCCTACGTGCTGTACGTGTGTGCGTGTGTTGCAGAGACCACACGGAGTGCCCGGTGTCGGCCTGTACGTGTAAATGTATGCAGCTGGACACCACGGGGAACCTGGTGCCTGCGGACAGCAGCTAAACGGGAGACGCGTGCTGCGAACCGAAGCCAAACGCAACCCAGAAGCCAGCGAGAGCGGGTCGACTGCTGCGTCGCTGCGCTGACTGATGGGCACGGGACAGAGGAGCGTCAGCACTGTCCCACTCTGAAGTGGCTGCTCGAAAAGAAACATACTGTTAAGTAATAGTCTAGTGAATGTCGCGTTCTAACAGAGCCCTAAGCAAAGAAGGGAAGCAGAGCGAGCTACTAATGTCAAATCAGAAAGGGAGCAAATGCTAATTTACTGCTCAGTTAATAAAAATCACTCAGGAGAATTTACTAGAGGCTCTGCTGCAATCAGCCTCTTCCAGTCTAACTTGAATAGGGATTCTGCTTTTATATAGTAAAAATAATCGTCTTTGTGAATCAAGGTGTGATCTACATGTGCCAATGTGTCGAAAGTGAGTTTCCTGTTTAATGTCTTTGATGCAAAGCTCTTCACATACCTCATAAAAGTTCAGTTTGGAGCGAGGGACAGACCCAGGGTGACAAACCCTCCTTATGTTACCACCCTCATCAGGCATTGTGTGGGAGGGGTGGCTTTGGGAGTAAAGGATGAGGAATTAGAGAAGCTGGAGGAGGAGGAGGAGGAGTGAAGAAGGGAGGGTGTGCCTGTATTCACCAGCCCACTCCGGGCCTGTGGTCTCTGAAAGAAGCTCCCCAGAACACGGCAGCTGCTCGGCTCTCTGACAAGACCCTCCAGATTGTTCTCCTCATAAAGAACCTCAGCTGCCGGAACACTATCGATTCAAAGAGAGGACGAGAAAACAGACAGCCTGAGCCCCGCACTCCTCCTCCTCCTCCCTTGTGCGACCTCCAGTTATAAAAACTGTCCCCCTCTTTTTATTCTACCCCCCGCCGGTGTCTTAAAACCCCCAAAATCTATGCATACCACACGTGAATTGAAGGATGGGCGCCATCTGTGGGCTAACCGTCCGCTGTAAACCACATTGTACATGTTGTTTGTCTCTTCACTGCCACCTTCCCTGCTCAGCCTCCAACCCACGGACACATTGTAAATGAGAGGCGGCCGCACCAGAGCTGGCTAAATCACTTAGTCATGGAGTGGGTGGGGGGGCGGGGGTGCACGGGAGCCACTGTATGCAGCAGGATTTCTTCCCGGTGTGGGAGGTTTTATAGGCCTGCGTGCCCTTTTGTGAACCGTTTAGGGCTGGAGCTGACAAATTGTTGAGCTGTGTAGCGTCTCGAAAAACAGAGCGGCTGGAATTTCCTTCTTTCAGTTTCTTGTGTTCGCCTTTGAAATAAATCTCCACTGACAAATCGGGAGTGCTGCTGAATGGAGTTTATTTTTGCTTTATGTTTGTATTTGATGGCCTCTAAGTGTTTTTTTTTGTTTTCTGTCGCTGCACAAACGTCCATGAAATCCTCCTCAGACTTGCAGACCAGTAACCGGAGAACATCATTGATTCTGGACATCTGAACCACACCAGCAATTAAACTCTTCTTAGCTCATCTTTGGCTTTCTGCCACAAGCTCTCAGTTCAAGTATACAGTATGGGGATTTTTTCTTAAGTAAATGTACTTGTACATGAAATGATCATCCCTGTTGGCTCAGTTGAGGTTAAGATTTGCTCTTGCCTTAGGGAAACAGCCGTTGACCCACTGTCTCACCACATTCATTGGTTAAACATGTTAAGGCATAAAAGGAATTTGACTCGAGTTTCTAGAAGCCCTCGAAGCATTTCTGCAGCGAACCAGGGACATAAAAAATACTGTATACTCACTCAGACATGGGGGAAGCTTAACAGAAAGGAGCTTAATGCGCCAACAGAGGGCTTCAAACTAAGCTGTTATGTCTGATCAAAAGAGGCGAGTCATGAAATAATCACACAACACAGAGAAATAATGTAAAACAAATAAGTTAGACTTTTTTATTTCATGCCTCTTTCTTTTTTATGGCAGAAAAATAGTAAAATTTATAGTTTTTATGTCATATTGTTGGATAAATATAAATGGATTAATAAAGTAACTTTTAAAACATGAATTCATGTATTTTACTTGTTTTTATTTCTTTAAACCCCAGTCGCCAAAGAAACTAAAGTTTCATAAATGTTGTGACTTTGTGGGAGGGGCTTATGTTTGTAAACTATAAATACTAAAACACATAATCAAAATGTTTGAACAAGCAAGTTTAAATAGAAATTTTGAATTTTTGCTAAAATGCTGAGTGAAATTTGCTTAAGAAGCTTTAACTGAGTTAAAGCCAAAATAAATAGAAACATTAGCTAAAAGCTAAAATAAGCAAAATATTAGACAATTATTAAATGAAGCAAAGAACTAGTTTAAAGATAAAAGTAGAAAAAGCTGGCTAAAACAATAGCTGGAAGCCAAAGTAGCATATTTGTAGCTAAAACCAGTAAAAATAATGCAAAAGGCTAAATAAAAACTAAATACCCCAAATGCTTGGTAATAGTAGCAATTAAAGCTAAACAATAAAAGGTTTGCTTAAAGTGGCTAGAGGCTGGCTGCAAGCTAATAGTGGCCAAATGTTGGCTAAAAGGTAACTTGTGCACAATGGTAGCTAAAACCAGGCAGCACAGTGGCAGAACTGGTAGAGCTGCTGCCTCTCAGCAAGCAGGTCCCTGGTTCAAATCCCAGTCCGGAGGCCTTTCTGGGTGGAGTTTGCATGTTCTCTCCGTGCATGCGTGGGTTTTCTCCGGGTGCTCCGGTTTCTTCTCACAGACCAAAAACATGCATGTTAGTCTGATTGATAACTAAATTATCTCTAGGTGTGAGTGAGCGTGAATGGTTGTTTGTCTCGTTTGTCTCTGTGTCCCTGTGATGGACTGGAGACCTGTCCAGGGTGTCCCCCGTCCCTCGCACAGTGATTGCTGGACATGGGCACCAGTGACCTCCGTGACCCAAAATGGAAGAAGCGGGTAAAGAAAATGGTTGAATGGATGGTAACTAAAACCAATCAAAGGTTATGTAAATGTAAATAAAGACAAGCTAAAAGTAAAAAAAAAGTTTGCTAAAAGTAGAAACGGTTGGCCAAAACAGTAGCTAGGAACTAAAAGTAGCAAAATGGTATCTGAAACCAGCAAAAGGGACTGTAAATGTAGTAAAAGTTGAGCACAAGTAACAAAATGCTAAAAATAGCTAATCATAACAAATGCTAACTAAAAGTAGCAAAAGGTTAGGTAAAAGTTATGAAAAGTTAGCTAAAAGTGACAAACGATTTACTAAAAATTAAAATTAACAAAGGGCTTCTTAAAACTAGCATAAGACATAAAACAGCAAGTACATCTCAAAGATACTGAGGATCTCATTGCATTTCTATGCAGAAAGTATTTGTGAATGGTTAAATATTTTAAAAACTATTAAAGTTACAAAGAACAAGTCGCTGAATGAGCAGAAGCAGTTAGTTTGCAGATAAATGTACAGAAACACTCCATTTTACTTTTAAAAACCTTTGAACACAATGGAACGTACTGCAAATGTGATTGGCTGAAAGTGACGCCCGTAAGCCAACGAGAACCAATCAGCGACCACACTGCGCTCATTAAATGACCAATCAGAAGCCGCAGCATGAGGGCCTTAAAACCCCGCCCACCGCCACCAGCCACTAGTCTGGCTGATAAACTGTCAAGTGAGTGAACAGGATGGGGAAGACAGAAGAGCTGCGAAACACGAATTAATTTGTTAAAAGAAGTAGGAAAAACTACTTTAAAGTTACCCATGTCATGTTTGGAGTTTACGACGGCATGTATTAGTGTCTCACAGGTAAGTTTGTTTCAAAATAAACCCTGTTTTGAGGCCTTTTGCCCCTTGAAACGCACGAGTTGAGTTTTTGTTGAAGGAAGCTAACGTTTCTCGCTAACGGGCTGATGTTTATCTTAACCGCCCTCCTACAACCACCTCCTCCGAGCAGCAGCGAGCAGACTGGGCAGCCGAACGTGTTTTTCACCGAGATAAGACTTTGAGCAGCCAGTTTCGGAGGATGTCAACCCCGAGCAGTAACTCTCTCCAGCAGCCGAGAGTGAGGCGCAGCAACGCGGGTTCTCCCGGGTCGTTCAACAACGGCAGCTGCCGCTTGCACCCCATCCGAGCCACCGTACCCTACCAGCTCCTGCGTGGGGGTCCGAGCAGCCCGACCCGGGCTCAAGCCCTGTACGCCGGAGCCAACCGGCTCTCGACCAGTCCCCCCTCCAGTCCGCCGCTCGGCCCAGGAAGTGCAAATGTGAAGCAAAGACTGTCCCCCGAACACAAGGAGTCGTCCTGCCCCCCAGGCTCTCCAGTTTCCAGAGGTAAAAACACTTCATCACCACGTGCGCGTCTCATGGTGGCTTGTGTTGCCACTGCTTGGTGAATGCGTTTGCATGTAAAACACGTTAAAATATGAGCTAAGCCTGGAGCAAACGTGGCGTTGCTACCTGTGATGAGACTCATGAAGAGAGTGGCTCTGGCTGTTGGCTCATGTGCACTTCTGAAAAGGAGAGGATTAAAGACTTGGCAGAGAGACATGTTGCCACTTGTGATCTGGCCAATTTACCCTCAGTAGAAACTCCACTGAGCCAAAGTTCAGACCTAACTGCTTACGTTCAGCATGAAAGACTGGGCACCAATCAAGTGATTTCAATCTGGGTTGAAAGAAATTAAAACTTTAGGATAATTTGTCTTGAATTACCAGTGCGCAATGTGAAAAATTGTCATGTCACAAAAATGTCTCAATTTCTACATATATTTAGAGACTACCGTGACGGTTCAAGGTTCTTAGTCATTCGCATCATTACATGTGGTACATGAGGTGGAAAGAAATTGTGTACCCAAGGTCCCAGTTACACCAAAAATAGCAAAAAAATATAACGTATAAAAAGAAACTGTATTGAACTTTCAGGAAAAGTTCTGATTGAAATGGTCAGAAGCTTTTTCACCAGTTAGGACGATATCAATCAGTTCATATTTAATTTAACTATTTGTTCACCTCAAACGTTGAGTTAATTACTGCCTACCTACTTAATTTTGCTGGGGGGGGGATGCTGACGAATCAAATTAGTTCATTTTTGGAATATACGTCTTATAAATGTGATCCAACAGTCTGGTAGATTGATGAAAAAGTAGTTTTGCACTTTCAAGAATACAAATTTAGTTCATGCAAACGTTCAGAATTATGCTATTGGCTCAAATAGTTTGTAAACATCTCCTGTAGATGAAGAACTGAATTAAAGGTAAGTTTCCTATTTATGAAAAATGCAGATTCCTACTATTCCAACCCACTGACCAAGAATTTTGTTTAGGGGATGGCCCTGCCAGGTAGGAAAATCACAAATTTAGTGGTTGAAACCAAGACTGCAGCTGAGTCAGCACTGAGCGTAGCAGACCTGCAGCATGTGATACCCCTCACTACTATGATGCCACACTTAACGGAGAGCAGCTTTGTGATATTTCGTGCTCAGCCCGTTCTTAGAAGTGTTATGGATTTACAGTGAAGGAGGTTATGAGAGTCCAGGAGCTTTAAATCACCATTTCTCCACTAAATCTTGTTTATGCAGCCTCTTCTCTCGGGTAATATTGACACTGTGGCCTGTCATTTGTTTGCAACGTCTTTCCACAATCCAGAACTGCACAACTTTTTGTTTCGTGTTGCAGGACAGACACAGTTTTCTCTACAAAACGCACACATGACCGCCGGTTGCCTGGTGATTGTTTAAAACGTTGATATGGAGTTGTGTGAATACAGCTTATGCCTGTTCTGTTAACTTCAGTGGTTCTTTCTGCATCATCAGCCAAACCAGACCTTCTTCCATTAGGCACACAGAGTAGCTTCTCCTCTTACCTTTTTAACCACAATGGCTCTGCTCCTGTCTTTGTGGTCTTTGTGTTGAGTAATTTTGTGCTTGTGCAGACTTCACATTCTTCAGTTCTTTGAACAATATGACCTCCAGCCTTGACCAGCGTACCATGCCGGGCAGGAAGCAAAGTCTCTTCCATACACAACTAAGAAGTCAGATTTACCAGGCCAGATTAATTTTGTCCCAGTCTGGCCAGGTATTGGTGTTGATTTCCTACTCCAGCAGCATGCCACACATACCTCAGTCCTCTGAGACAACCTCTAACCCAGACCAGTGTCTCATGTCAGTGGAGGCTAGACCTTCCTTCATGGCTGTGGCCTCAAAAAAATCCAAATACTGATGAGAAGCCTCAGATGATGACTTATCAGTGAGGATCTCGGTGGTGGTTAAGATTAAACATGGCTAAAACCATACAAAAGTAACAATAAGAGGATTATTTTGTTCTTCACTGTACCCAGGTAGATGTTCAAGAAGCAGCAGGTGCCTGCTTCTCACTAACTCATTAACGGTTTCAACTCGTGGCACGACTGGAGAACACGTCGTCGTAAAGATCTTCTGCACTCTGTCCAGATGGTTCAGAAGTTATGAGAAATGTTGCGTCAGAAGTATATTTCTCAATTTGACCTTTTTGGTTGACCTTCATGACGTCGGCCTCCTACCACACCGTCCTCACAACGTGGCGTCTGAATCGGAGCAGCTGTGCTGTTTTCTGTTCCTTGTCTGTACGTAACAGTTTGTGTGATTTGGCTTGTTTCGAGGATAGTCACGAGTTTTAAAGCTCTTCTTCGAGGTTAACCTGGAGAACTGGTCTACATACAGGACTATGTAAAGGTCTTGAGCCCCACCTCCCAAGTTCATACCTCATAAAAACCCTGTAATCTTTTCTTAAGCAATTTTTCTTTTAACGTAGGATAATTGTTCGCTCATTTTGGGCCAAGTTTTATTTTTTTTTCTGGTTTGTAATTTTGGTAATCCTGTTGCTCAGTTCTCTTGACAGGATAAAGTTAGGGGAAACATTGATATCGATAACTTTTAAATAAATAGAAAAGCAGCTTCAGGAGAACAGTTTGGGTTTATTTTGCTTCAGTTTGCCATAAAGTAAATGTTGATTTCACAATGAAATAAATTCAGTTTCATCGCATCGTTCTTCATGATATGGGTCAGAAAAGACTTGTGCCCTTCAACTTGACACAATATTTTCAGTCCTATCCACTTATTTACTCACTATTGCTAGGTAGGAATGCGCGATATAAACGGTACACGGTAGAAACGATAGACGTTAAGTCTACGATAGAGATCTGTCTTCTACCGGCTAACCGCAGTAATGCTGTCTGAAGTAAAATAAGAGCTGTCAGTTTAATATTTACTTTTTTTAGTTGAAAACTGTGCGCAAGTGGTGTTAAAGTCTTCTTCGAGAGCTAAGTAGCGAAGCTACAAGCTAGCTATGGCCGGCTTGCCGTAGAGTTGCCGTATTCTGACGCATGCGCAAAACGCTGTTCCGTCGAAAGTTAAAGTAATCGTTGGTTAGCTTTAGAGAAACCTGATCTGTGAAAAGAACTCCGTGTTGTGTGATTTTACTGCGAGACCCTCTGGTCAAAGCCACAGACTCATTTTGTGTCAGCTCTCCATTAAAGCTGAAGGAGTCGCCCACTAGAGGTTTGGAGGGTGAAGTGTTTCAGTTGCTGCTCTGTTGCTGTTCATTTATAAAGTGAGACTGGAAACTGTTAAGAGTTAACGACATATTATTTTGTTTAAAACATATGGCTAAAACTACATTTGATCTTTTGCACTGTTTTGCACTACAAGAAAGAAGCCTAAAACTCTCTGGACCTAGTAGTGGAATTTTTTTAATTCAAAATGTATGATGGCAAAAGGACACCCTATGCTTTTTAAAAAATTCCTTTTACATATTGCGATATATATTGTTATCGCCACCCTTCACAATACATATCGTGATATGAATTTTATGCCATATCGCACATTCCTATTGCTAGGTCTGAAGATCGAAGGTCCTGAGTCGGCTGCCCTGCCCCATCACCATCTCGGCCCATATTAAACCAATAATTGACGATTTTTGCTTTTCTTTCCATTAAAGGCTAAAATAAGAAATCACTATCTCTTTGTGATGTTTTTTTATGGTCTTTGCTTTAGTTGTGCTAATTCCACTTGAAAATGCCTGACAAAGTTATTTCCAGTTTAAAAAACAACCCTTGTCTGCTAGGCGTGGCTTCAGTTAGAATTACAGTAAATTTCTTGGAAGGTTTCTGAATTTTTGTGGATTTTTGTTCAGTGTTTCTAGGATCAAGCAAAAAAAGCTGTGGATTTTTGTTTTCCAACACTCTGTGAAACCCCACAGGAAGCAGTCATGCTATGGTTTACCCATCTGAACCACATGTTTGTTTTTATATTTGCCTCTGCCCTACAGTTAATAAACCACCCATTTAAAACCCTGGAAACATGGAGACTTTTTCACCGCCTGCTGAATGTCTTGTGAGAGAAAAGCTCATGTTAAAATTCAGCCTGAAAAGTATTCCTTTAAAGTCACAGCATCATGTTCTTACTGAAATCAGCAGATGGACTGCTTTGATGTCTTTCACATTGTTTCTTTTTTTCTCATAAGGAGATTATTGAAGTCTGGCTAATGTGGGGGCAATGGAAAATAACCACAATCCCAGTTGTGGGAGCTCTGGCTTGGCCTATATCAATATTGATAGAAATGTAGCCTGCTTCCCGTGTCTGCATTGCTTCAGGGAATTTGACTGCAGACCAGTGAGCTTACTTAGGCAATACCTTTGGGTGGCTGGGCTTGTGTATTTTGTGCACAAAGAACAACAATGAGCGGTCCTGTAGCTCTGAGACCGAGGTGCCGCGTGTAGATGCATTAGTCTGTGTGTGTTTTATGTACGAGTGTTGGAAAGACCTTAGCTTTAGCCTGCTCAGACTAGAAGGAGACAAATTTCATTTTGCGTGAAAGCTGAGCGCGGCTGTAATCTGCAGAACAGGCTAAAACTAAGTTGGTAAAGAGGCTCAACACTAGCTAAATGCTAATGGAAGCAAAGGACTAGCTAAAAGCCAAAAATTGTAAAGCTCTAGCCAAAAGTTTAAAGTAACAAAAGTAAAACTAATTATAGCAAAAGCTAGTTAAGTGGCCAAAGGCTAGCTAAACATTGCAACAATTCAGCTGATAGACAAAAGTAGTAAAATGCTGACTTGTTGCATTAAAAGCATAAAGTAGCAAGAAGATGGCTAAATTTAGCAAACGCCTAGATAAAAGCTAAAGGTAACACTATAGTATCTAGAAGGAAAAAGTTTCAAAAGGCTAGATAAATGTATCAAAAAGTTGTCTGACAGCTAAAGGTAGTGAAGTACTAGCTTGTTGTAGAAGATGATAGCTTAACATCTGAAAGTAGCACAATGTTAGTTAAAAGCTCTAACTAGCAAAATGATATTTAAAATAACAAAAAAGGTTGAACTGTGTCATCTGGACCAGTTTCTTTAAGTGAGAAAGATATTTAAAATAGCAAAAGGATGGTTAAGTGTTCAAAGGTTTGCCTGAAGCGAAAAGTATTTAAAGGCTAGACCAAAGCTAAAGAAAATTTAAAAAAAGATAAAGTTAGCTAGAAGCTAAAAGCTGAGTGGTAGTTAAAAACTAAAAGCAACATTTAAAGAAAAGTAAAGCCGGTACAATGAAGCTGAAGATTTCAGAGAGACTGAAATAATTGTAGCAATTTGTAAATGTCAATATTTTGAAAAGCACAAAAGTCTGAACCAACAGTCATTGCACCCAGCGCCTGATCGAGCTGAGCGTTCAGCCAGTCTCACACCTTTGAGTCTGACTCATTGTTTTGCAACAACACAAACAGCTGTTGTCATTACGTACCCGTTTTAATTCAGAGGGTAGCTGCAGCCTCGATGCTCTCAAACATTTATTCTCAGGTCGGATGTTTTATTGTCTTCTGTTTGTTCTCAACACTGCGTGCCTCAGCAGGAATATTGTGTGGATGCAGGCAGTATTGATGTGCGTTAGCGGTGTGGTGGTTTGAGTTCTTATGTGGGTGGTGTATGCTTCACTGCTCTAGGTCATAGCAGATTTCTCTCATACCATCAGATACTCCTGCTCATCCATCTGCTCCAGGGCTGGGCTCTCCTCCTCGCTAACAGTTCAGATGTCAGAAAAACAGTTCACAGTTTGAAAACACGACGGGATCGAGGTCAAACTCGTCTCAATAAAACACGTTTAATTGTAGTAGTATTAAAACAGGGGCATGGATAGTGTTGCAGTTTATTTTTAGGTGGGACCTTGGTAACGACCACATTTTGTAGCCATGTCTTTTTTTTTTTTTTGTAAAGCCAGAATGTACTCGGGGTCCTGTTTGACAGGGACTAATAATGCAATTGTGTTCAAGGTTTTTCTTTTTTATGGAGGTTGTTGTGTCTCTCTAATAATGGCCCCTAGTTCTTGGTTTCTTATTTGTACTAAAAAATTAAAAAACAGATGCACACGACAGAAACCTGAACCAGAATTAAACTATTTATTTTTATATATTCACAGCAGAAAGATCCAAGATACAAGTACGAAGTTCTAGTGCCATCCGAAGGGCATCGTCTTTGGATGCCATCACTGGGCCATACCTCACGGGCCAGTGGCCTCGGGACTCCCATGGACACTACCCCTCCTGTATGAAAGACAAAGCCACGCAGGTACTGACCATTCACAGCACCCAACGGTAGCTGGCATTGTTTTTTTAATTATTGCCATTAACGGCAGGCTATCATATTGTTGCCTGTGTCGACATCTTTCTTTGTCTGTTAGCAAAATACCTCATGTGCCACTGGACAGATTTTATTTGATGCACATTTACAACCGATAACCTTTTTGAAGTCAACCTGATTTAAGATGGCTGCCACAGCTAATTGGCTTTAGTGACCATGACTTGGTCAGTTGTACAGATACTGAGCCAAGTGTGGATTAATATGTCAAATATTTTGTTATACATCATTAATATAAAGCTCAGTGGGCTGTGCTTGTAATCCTGAGGTTGTGGGTTCGAGCCCAGGTTGCGTCAGGAAGGGCATCCGGCGTAAAATAAATGGCCAAATCTTTCATGCAAGTTTGCTCGCTGTGGTGACCCCTGAAGAAGAGAGCAGCGGAAAGTAATATTTGGTGTGGTAGTTGCTGAGAGTCATTGCCATCACGTAATCTGAGTGCAAACAAGTCATGCTGGTTTGTTTCGAACCCTGGACGCAAAGGGGCAGGCAGCATGCAAATTGTTTTTCAAAGAATGCTACTCGTATTTTTGATAGCCTTTCTTTGTAGTACCTGGTAATATTGGACTTGTCTGGTATAAATAAGCCTTTACCTTTGTAATCTGCATCTCTGCATACATTAAATAGGCAGTTGCCTTTTTATAAAATAAAATAAAAACCTTGAGTTTGTGTAGTAATTTTAAGTTTCACGTGTTGTTATGGCCAGGCTTTCTTGATGATTAAATCAAACATTGTCCAACCGTTACAAATGTTCTCTGCAAATTATTTTATTCACACTCTGAAACTTTGAAATGTACAAAATGATCTGGTTAAAACAAAACGGGAAGATTTCTTCAATATATTTGGGTGAATGGCTGAAAGTGTTTGGTTCCACATGGCATTGCACATCATCAGGGGAACAGAGAAGCCTGACACACCGGTAATACAACAAAAGCCACGGCCGTTATTTGTCTCCGTCTTCTACTGCTCATCTGCAGTCAAGTTACACGGGCAACATGTCTGGGGGGGAATCCCAGACCTCCCTCTCCCCAGCAACACTCCAGGTCCTCCTGGAGGATCCCAAGTTGTTCCCAGGCCATAGAGGATATATAATCCCTCCAGTGAGTTCTGGGTCTGCCCTGGATTACCTTCCCAGTTGGGCATATCTGGAAACCCTCCAAAGGGAGGCGTCCAGGAGGCATGCTAATCAAATGACCAAACCACCTCAAATGACTTGTTTCAATGCAGAGGAGCAGCAGCTCTACTCTGCACCTCCACCCGCAGATGAGAGAGCTCCTCACCCCATCTCTAAGGCTGACCCTGGATACCCTACAAAGGAAGCTAAATCCAGCTTTTTGTGTCCAGGATCTTGTTCTTTTATTTAGGATCCATAGATCTTGACCACATGTGAGGGTTGGATTGTAGACAGACCAGTAAATCAAGAGCTTTGCTTTCGACTCAGCTCTTTCTTCACCAGACTGACCAAAGCAACGCCTTCATTACTGAGAACAAGGCTCTAATCCGTTGAGCCATCTCCCGCTCCATTTACCATCACCCAACAAGGTGATCAGATACAGATACTCCTTCACCTGAGGCAAATTTATTAGTCAAGTCAAATTCTTGAAGTTTGTTGTGATTTGACTAATTATACATAGAATCATTGTACTGCACCTCCGTGGTCCGATGAGGAAGAAGCAGGTAAAAGATTATGGCTGAATCATTGTACTATAAATATATTTTACAGTTCCTTATTGGAGAAGGAGCGTTTGGTAAAATAAAATCTTCCATTTGCATCAAATGGGTTGTTCAGGAAAAGATAAATCTTTGTCTGTAATATCTAAAGCAGTGTAATAATAATGTGCTGATTGTGTTTCGCTCCATGTGCTTTATGAGTTGTAGTTGGTCACAGGTTTTCCTGAAAATGTATCTGATATTATTATTATTTGGCCATAATGCCTGTTTAATCGCTAAATGTTACTACCTTCACTGATCCCGTGTAAAATGATTCCAGTTTGGAGTGCCAGAAATAAGTACTGGTTTCTCCTAATGTGGCTGCTGAACACCAGAGACTGCTACAGTAATTGGTGGACAGCAGCGGTGTCAGCGCCGGTCCAGTGTCTTAGAAATTCTATCACTGCATCAATATTTTCATATCCAACACGTTTAAGATCCATGGGCTTTACATTTAGCCTGACCACAGTGTTATTGGTTAGCAGGCCATACATAATTATCCATGAGTCCTGCTGTGCAGGTTTATTCAAATAGCTTAATTTTTGTCTGGTGGGGGGGTTGCAGTGGTTTACAATTATGAATAAATATTGAATATGTATGATTTCAATGAGCGCAGCTCTCCTTGTTGCCAACAGAAGCCTTTTTATGTGACTGAATGAACACCGCAAAGTCTAATTTACATGGGCTTCATCCCTTTACCCCTCATTTGCCTCGAGTTTCTTTGTTTGTAGGCTGAGGAAGTGGCGAGGGGGGGCTTGTGAGATTTCTTGAAGAGGCTGTGTGCAAAGTAAACACCTCTAATTACAGTGTTCCTGTGTAGATCTGGAAAGTATGGAAAATCAGTTTAATTACTTTAGCCTGGAAAATGTTAGGATACAAAACCATCTGGGAACACAAGTGCTGTTATCTTTATGTATTTAATGTTTCTGGTGGCACATCGTGATACTCGCCCGTCCTGGTGAAATTGCCTCGGCCTCGTTTCCAGCTACTACTTTTAAAAATCTGAATGAACGCAGACTAGTATAAACCCATTAAGGAAACTTGTGTGTTTAAAGAGCGGAAGGTTTTGATGGAAAACATTTGACTATGTGGTATTAATGTAAAAGACTGTGACACACTTGTCCTTCCTTGAGTGTTTAAATGCTCCCCTAAGGATAGTGGGAAACCACTTCCTGTTAACAAGTTCTGCCCGAGCCCTGCTCTTTTCATAAGACAACGGCAGAAAGCAGCAGACAAAAGGTCCCTGGTCTCTTTTGTTTTGTATTTCGTAAGTTCAAGACGGCCTCTCCTTTGAGCTGTAATACAACTCCACATGGAGGTGAAGCTGTTTGCACCTGTCCCTGAGGCGAGGCTAGGAGAAATCCCACTGCTTGCCACCTGGCCCTCATGGCTGCCTGCCTTTTGTGTGGGAGTTGAGAAGAAGAGGGTCCATACATATGCTAATCACTGTTCCAGGATGGGTCTGCAGGCCGTAGGCCCTGTGGTTGCAGAACACAGAGAATATCTGCATGAAGATTAGGACCGCCACACCGACTCGACTTTAAAAGAACAAGCACACACACTAAAGCAGACGGATCAAATGGTGTGTGCTGCCTCGTACTCTCATTTTAAAAATTACTTTTATTGCGGATTGTAGAAATTTGCCATTTGACCACTGATAAATGAATGCTGTTTTTTTTGTTTTTTTTTTCAAACAATGCAAATTTAAATGCTCCCTCTAAAAATTTGCATAGTTAGGCTTGGATCTAATAAGACACCCCCCCCCACACACACACACACACACACCGTATGTGATTCTATTTTTCCCTATCCATTGTGCTGATTTTGGGATCATTGTCCTATTTATATCAGAATTATGGTCAAGCTTCAGTCTCACATTTACCTCAAGAATACTTTAGAATGACTAACCAGTGACTGCACGTGCCCTGAACCTGTGGCTGCAAAGCAAGCCCCAAATTATCAGCCCTCCACCACCGTGCTGACACTTGGTATGAGACGTTTGCACTGATATGCTGTTTGTTTTTTCTCCAAATCTGCAACTGTGGTTATCATCAGTTGTGTCAACAGTGGTTTCATCTTCTCAAGTCATTGTTCCAGAAGTTATCTAAGCTCAGATTAAATTCTGAAAACTCAGGATGTGCTGCCATTTTTTTTCATTCAACCTTTATTTATACAAGTAAATCCCATTGAGCCTCGGGGACTCATTTACAAGAGAGACCTGATTTTAACAAAGAGTGATGACAACAATGGATAATCATAAAGGATGAATACAAATTGAGAATAACAAGTGAAAATAAAATGGTATTAAAATAAATGTAACAAAAAACATCTAGGTTGTGAAGCGATGTAAAATACTAAAAACAGGAACATGTCTGCATTGGTTTTTCCCAGGAACTGTTTTAAAGCCACTTAGAGAGGTCAAAGGTCGAGAGCTTAAGATCTTTTTGCAAGATATTCCAGGAAACGGGAGCGGAGTAGGAGAAGGTCCTTTTGTCTAGTTCAGTCCTCACTGAGGGAACACTGCAGGTAATGATGTCCTGAGAGCGCACGCTGTAGCTGCACTCACACAGAGACATGTAGGAGGAGATGTATGAAGGCAGCAGACCAAGAAGTGATTTAAAGATGAAGATGTACCAGTGAGAGGGTCTGCGTGAAGTTAATGATGTCCAGTTAACCAGTGAATACTGGGTGCAGTGGTGGGTACGATAATCACAGCCAGTTATGAATCTTAGTGCACCATGATAGACAGCATCCAACATCTGCAGCATCCAACATGTGCAGGGTTCTTTGTAGGAGCGTTCATGTAAATAATGTCACCGTAATCAATGGAGGGAAGGAAAGTCACAGTTACAAGGTGTTTCCTAGCATTCAGAGTTCGACAGGATCTATTTCTGAAAAAGAAACCAGTTTAACTTCCAGTTTCTTCACTAGGTTTTACACGTGGAGCTTAAAAGAGAGATGCAAATTGACCGATACCCAAATATTTGTAGGAATCAACAAACTCAATAGGGACACTATTCCATGATAAAATCGAAGGAAGAACTACTGGGATCTAGTTCCTTTTTGAAAACAGCATTCCTTTGTTTTTGTCGGCGTTTACGTCAAGTTTGAGACGGAACAAATCTGACTAGACGATGTTAAAAGCGGACTACAAAAGCTGGAAAACCTTAGCAACCGTTTTTAGCTCGACAATAAACAACTGTGTCATCAGCATAGAAATGTATGGATGCATCAGGGATGCTCTGACCTACATTACATATGTAGATAAGAGGGTGGGTCCTAAGACTGAGCCTTGTGGTACACCATTGTTGACTGTTAAATAACTGGAGGAAGTACCATTATGTTGAACACATTGCCTCCGGTCTGAGAGATAGTTAGAGAACCAACCAATGGTGTGATCTGAGAAACCAGTTTCTGAGAGTTTATGGCACAAGATGTTCTGATCCACAGAGTCAGAATCTTTAGACAGGTCTAAGAAAAGTGCAGCACAATAATCCTTAGCATCCAGTGCTTCAACAACGTCATTAAGAACCTTCAGTGAAGCAGTGGTTGTGCTGTGTTGTTTCCTGAAACCAGATTGATGTGGAGGTAAGATGTTAAATGAGTCCAGGTCATTTTTGATTTGAGAGTTTATCAGTTTTTCTAGAACCTTGGCTAAAATACAGAGTTTAGAGATTGGTCGATAGTTACTCAGTGATGTGGGGTCACCTCCCTTCAGCAAAGGAAGAACAAAGGCTGTTTTCAAGTGTCTGGGATGGAGTTTTGTCTTATGGAGAGATTGAAGATGTGGGTCACAGGGACTGTGATGATATATTTTCGTTGTATGTATGATGTTATATTTATTAGAGAGAAGGTTTTTTTTTTTTTGTCTCGGTGACAATCCTTTCAAATAAGCTGTGCTTCTGAACTTGATAAACTCTTAACGACATGCTAACTGATGCTGTTGACTGTGTTGTAGCTTCTTGTTTTGTCATGTCTCTCAGCTGGGACGTCCACTGCTGGGAAGATTGACAGCTGTCCTACATGCTTTCCATTTGTGAATAACCTTTCTGTGGGTAAAATAATGGACTCCAAGTAGTTTGGAAAACGCCATTAATCCTTCCTAATTTGTAACCGTTGCTTCTCTAAGGTCATTGCTGCCTTTCCAAGAACAGGTAACGGGCAGAGATTTTGCCACTTAGACAAGTGTCCCACGCGTCTACATTCACTAAAACTGTACAAATAAAAATAAAAACTTCCCGTTTTTACCATTGTTGAATGTAGCATACACCTCATTTCATTGTCATGTCAAGTCTTATGGACTTTCCATAAATTATACAGATTTCTCCCCATTTTCATGACTACGAACACGCAGCGAAAGTCATGGATTTTTAAAACACTCTGAAATTTATTTTACATCTCAGAGTTGGCCCGTAAGGCCTCCCCCTCCTCTTCGTTGTGCTCATCATCCTCTCCTGCTTCTTAGACTGTACCTGCTCAAAACATCAAAGTTCATGCTCAATAATCCAGGTTAAAAAATCCATCAAAGTTCATTCAGGTCTTCTGAACGGTTTCTTTGTGTTGAGACGTTTAATCTTTAATCCAAAAGACTTCATCAGTCCGAGGAGCCACAACAAACTGTCTTATAAACGGCACCAAATGACCTGGATTATTGAGCAAGAACTTTAAAGTTTCATTTCATACTTGAAAATTGCATTTGTCTTGTTTCTTTCCACACCGAGCACCATGAGATTGTCTCGACTGCATCATCTGGTACTTTTATCTCAAAATATCCTTTATTTGTGATAAACAAACCGCTGGGCTAACGGTTATGAAATATAAAGAAATGGAAGATGGATAACATTTAGATTGAACATTATAAGCAGAGTAAACATTAGCTAAGTAGAAAAAACAAAAATAGCAATTAAAAGTAACGAATGTGAAACCCCTGCTGAACAGATTTAATCCGTAACTTCTCTGAGAAATGTAAGGTGGACCGTTTTCATCTCTGCTCCGGCTGCAGAACATTAACTGGTGATGAAATGTACAAACACTTTTTATTGATGAGCAGACCACGTTCTTCTGAAAGTAACGTCCTGCAACAAATTAATCATTACTAATTTTAACTGTACCCGTGTCTCGTTCTCCCTCCAACTGCTGCTACCGATTAGGACTTCCTGTTTTCATGTCTGTGATGCTGGTAAGACATTTTCCTCTGCGTTTAAACGGTCTACGTTCACCAACACTTCTGCCGCACAACATCGGTGTGCAATGTTTGTCGGTAAATTACTCCAGCCTCCTACTCTGAGCTGTTAGCCTCCTGCTCAGAAAGATTGAGAAGGCTACATTGCTGATGTCTTCCCTTCTTAGCGTTGTGTTGATACACACCTGTGATCTCCAGAGCAGCAGACTGACAAACCTGCTGTTTCAGAGACGATCACATGATCAATTGAATTCAGTTTATTTATATGGCGCCAAGTTACAACAGAAGTTCAGTCATATCTTTGATCAGCAATACTAGACTGCTTCACTCCTAATTCAGGAATTGTGTTTAATGTATTACACACTTATTATATAGTTCAGCCTTATTTTTGTTGATAATTTGAGCACGCTTCTTTTGATTTTTCATTTAGGACCAGGCACCAAGCCCTACTTTTAATAAGTTTACCTTGTTATATAAACTTATGAATAAACAGATGAGGAAATAACTAATTATCTGTCTGTTTCTAATTTGAAAATCATAAAGGAATGCAAACAATTCATTGTAATAATAATGTTGCTTCTTGACTAACCACTTCTGATGAAATTAAAGATAGTTTGTTTTCCTGTCATTGTTCGGGGCAGCCAGACTCCCAGGTTTTGAGGTGTGTCAGGACCTTAAAACTTCTCATCATGTAATCTGATGCATCTTGTAGAAAAACCCACAAATACCAAACGGGAGATATTCATCCTTCTTTTTTAAGGAATGCAGTGAGTTTCAGACATGCAGAAGATAACGGATGCAGAAAGTCACCGGCCAAGTCGGACTGCACGCTCCTCGTCTCTACGACCCACGACATGATAGCAGGGGTGCTCTGCACGCATGTCCCAGCGTGCAATCTAAACAAAACGGCACGAATTCCACTGCAGCTCTATTGAAGCCCAGTCATTATTTCCTGCTTTGGAACAGAGCTGGATTCTTGAGGATGTTGCCTGCATGTAACCCTTTGGGTGGGAATCACAATAGGAAGCAAGCTGAAGGCAGTGGGTTTTATCTCTACAGCATTACATTATCAGGCTCAGCACCTGGCATCCTTGTCAGTACACAAAGCACACAACTCAGGCTGGAGGTTCAAGAGAAAAAACACTTAAAAAGGCCTCCGAGGTAAATAAAGGTGGGCGTTTGTGTTAACGGTTTCTGGTGATGGAAAAGGAGTCCATAAAGATTAGATTAGATTAGAAGAAAATTCTGGCTCCATACACTGCCATCTTTTTCACACAAACCTTTGATTAATTTGACATGTTTATTTTTTATCTGTGTGGAAAGCAGATTTCTGGGAATGAGCTTACTGTATAAATAGATGAACTGATATTTATTTAAATACCAGTTAAAATGCAAACAGACACTAAAGGCTCTGGCTGAACTCGTGTCGCAGCATCATATTTATCCTCGAACCTTAACTTCAGTTTGCTGTCGTAACTTTCCAAAGTGACATTTGCTGCTGCTAAAACAAAAATGGAACAAATGTGATGTTGGACAGACAAGAAATTAAAATGAATTTTTAAAGGCCAAGCATTCTGTAATGGATATCACCCGCTCGACCTTTCATGCCAGAGTTTTAGATTTAAATGTTGAGAAAGGACATGGTTGTTGGTCAGAACTTGAAAATAACAATATGCACAAACTCATGCAATACTCTGGGTTCCCAGCTACTCTGGAAGTCGGAATATCTGGAAAATGACTTTCATATTTTCCAGACGGGGAATTCGAGCACTGACCTGCTCATAAGAAAATTATTTTCTAGGATTTTGCTGTGTACATGTATTAATACTTGCATTCTAGTATCACTGAGTTCATGTACTGCTTCTACAGTGCAGTGTTTCCCCTACCGTTATCCAAGGAGGGCTCCCCGCCCCGTCAACAGAACCGAGCACCCTGCCTGCCCCGCCCCCCCCAATCGACAGTTGCTGGCATTGATGTAGTCCTAAGCTAGCTGCGCGCAATACAGCCATGCTAGCTAAGAAGCTACAGACGTAGCGCTCCACTTCTCTCTTGCATTCACCCCACAGGTCGACAGCTGCTGCCACTAACAAAGCCCCCACCCCCCGTGGAGGCATGAGCGCCCTGTCAAGGCAAGTGACCTATGGGAAACACTGCTGTGCGTCATTGTAACCCCTTTCATAACTCCTGATGTTCGAGCGTTAAATAACTCGCTGCTTCAAAGTCAATCCTTCAACTCCCACCTAAGGTGCCAAGTTTGAAGTGTTTTGTGAGACCAAAATGTTTCCTAGAACTTCAGGGAAAACTCGAGAAATGTTGTTCATGTAGTGCTGGGAACCCTGAATACTTAGACGTCACTGAGAGAGTATGTGTTGTGAATGACTCTCAGCTACTACCACATCAAATTTTACCACATTATAGTTTAAATCGACTGAATTATTTCCATTTTTGTGTTTTTATGGTCAGTTGGCTGTGGTGGCCATCCAGAATTTGACCGAGGCGTCGATTTGCACACGTAATTCCATAGGTCATGAACAAAATGTTAATGCTAGATGCTAGCACCACATCTGCCATCCAGCGTGGCCGAGCACAGTGGGCCCTTTTTACGAGAGCACAAGAAACCGTTTAATAAAGTGTCCTTCTCTGTTGGAACCAGCGCCAGAAAATCAGCTCAAACAGCTCCACGGGTGTTCCTCATTATTCACTGTTATGTTCCATATCGTAGGGTAAGGCCTTCTGCCTTAGCGGGGACAGAAGTTTTTGTTTGAGTTGAGTCAAACAGCGGGCAGACTGAAGACACCGACCTTTAGGATGTTGCGTACGCTCTCTATAAAACATTGCATGATTTTGGACCAGTAGACGAGCATAATCAGGGGAGGAAGTATGTGGTTTCAAACATCCTTATGAAACGTCCTCAGTCTGTTTCTGTTTTTGCATTAATTTACATAACTTAACCACTGCCTTGTCTCTGCAGTGGAGGTCTAAAAGACAACTTTTGTGAGACAGAACTGCCTCTGTGCTCTGGGAGGAAATATTTTGTATATCAGCTGTTTTCCTTTTACTGATGGACAAATGGCTCCAAGTTTGAACCGTGCATTTGCTATAAGCCAAAGGGGCGCATGTATCACTACTAACTGTGTGGTCTTCTGAATAATTTGTGGACTTGTAGAAGGAAATGCAAATAATAAACTGTCCCCATTAAGTCTCATTAAATGCCACCTGTATTTGACAATTATGCCTTCGTGACAGATGAGTAGATGTCATTCTGAACTTTACCTTAAATATTTTGACCGTTAAAGTTTCTTATGTTTGTCGTTGTAGTCTGCAGACAACTGAGTGAGTTTATTGCCTTGCAGCAGATAGATTAGCCCTAAACCAGCTCAGTAACGGAAGAAAAGATTGTTTTTCCTGTGGAATATAGCTCTGGCCTCAGAGACCCATGACTGTTTTACTCGTATTTATTGGTTCCAGGTTTACAGCCTTTCTGCTGAATGCACAGCACCAGTTAACTCCTTCCACCCATTTTTTTTTTTAAATCAGCTGCTTTTTTAAACATTAAACATTCGGATTCTAACTGGTTTAGTAAAAACATGTTAAACACAGAGAACTTTTATGAGGTGTTGATCACTCGGAGCTAATAAAAACACTAAGATGTGTACACGTTTACATCTAAAAACTGAACGTTTCTTTATCTAGAAAAACTAAAATATGTATATAGGACAGGTTAGAGCCAAACTTTTAATTTTTTAAATTTTTATTGTCTACATTAGAGCCCAGCCAATATATTGGTACGGGTGATATTTTAGGCCGATATGGGCGTTGGAGACATATTGGTATCGGACATAATTGTCCCGTTATGCGCCAATGTAAGCACTGGAAACGAGCAGTGTCCTTACTGGCAAAAGATGTAATTGTACAACGTATCCAGCAGAGGGCGCATGTGGACTACTTTCAAGACCACTTTAACTTTCACTTTCAGCACAGCCGAAGCAGCGAGCAACTAAATACTGTGTAGTGTACATGTGTGAACATGGCTAAACAAATTCAGCCAATATATCGGTTATTGGCATTGATCTCCCCCTCCCAATATCTGTATCGGCAATAGCAAAAATTTCTGTATCGGTCTGGCTCTAGTCTACATCATATGTCTATGTTAGGTATTCACAGTAAACAAGCTCTTGTGTACAGTTAATCCATGTATATCAGTGTTCTGTAGTTAATGGTGTGTAGAGTTGCACTCGAGTCCAAAAAATCCGATTCGACCCGGCCCCAGCCCGTAGCCATCATTTCTGAACCCCACCTGATCCGACGACTTAACAGTAACTACAGGTCCAAACCCGAAACCCACCAACATTTTTAATTAAGCTTTGATTGCGTATACCACCGACTATTAACGGTCGGCGGACAAGGGGGCTGAAGATCAGAGCTGAGGAACCATCAAAGTGCATTAAATGCTTCCCCTGCTTCTGTCTGCATCCTGCTCTGACCTGCCAGATATTTTTTGATCTCACCTGTTTGGGTCGTCGGCCGTGCGCGTCCGCTGAGCGCAGCGGCTGAACGAACGTCCATTTGGGCGATGGATCGCTGGCAGTAGTCCATCTGAAGCTTAACTGAACTTTTTACTTCTTTCAACCGGCCGGTCAGCTCGCGGTCAAATGGCTGCGTGCAGCTGGTGATGGTATGGCAAACCATGTTGGCATATAATTGGATCATCGGCAGCGCGCGTCCCTGACGCAATATAAAGCCCGACACTGATCTGGCCCGCACATTATCATGGCCTGGGCCGGGCCGGGCTCCAGGTTCAGGTTAGAAATGACAGCTCTAATGGTGTGTATGCCTGTTGGCAGTATTTGTATAAATCAGTTGTACTTTAACTTGGAAAATGGATAAAACTGTCTATTTTTCCTGTTTTCATCCGTTAGTGAAGTGTGTGAATGGCTCGTATCATCATGTTCCAAGCGGTGAAACGTGCACGAACTCTGGTTTTCAACGACTGAAGTTGGACGTAAATCCTTCACAATAAAAGTTGCCGTGAACTCTGTAATTTGCTTTTTCCGAGTTGGGTGAAAACTTTAACGCTGCTTGCTCCATACGTCTCCGTTAGCAGCAGCAACGAACGCTCGGTGTGGATCTTTAAATGTAATCTTCTTTTACCCTCACAAAATATTTGAGCACTTTAAAGTTTCTGCCTTTTTGTTACTCAGTATGACATAAAATGATCAGTTCTTGATATTTTAAAACGGATTCAGAATCGTTCATGTCGACGTCACAATTCATCGATCCACCGTCCCCATAACGTTGTGCGCCTGCGTGGCATCAAACTTGTGATTTGGTTGCAACAGTAAATGTGAAGAGGTTTTTTCTGTGTGTTGTAAGGAAAGATGGCGCCTTATAACGCTGTTGTTTGTTGTAGACACCAGGTGTCTGGACTGACGAAGGAGCAGATCTGGGGAGTCCTCACCAGCGGTCAGCCTCGTGGGGGAGTGCAGACCACCTGAAAGAGGTACTTTGACCCGTTTTAATTTTCTTTCTGCTGATTCACAGCTGCTCCTGACGACAATCAGAAAAATGTGGCATATTGTCACAACACCGAGAGGCGAGGCCAAGATATTTCCACACCGCTGGATAAAATAATGTCATTTTTGAGGTTTTCGAGTCCTTCAAAGTACGTTTGTATTTGATGAGCATCTTAGGTCAGCCTAAATATTTCTCTCGTTAGTTTTTCACTCCTGTCTATCTGCTGGTTTTGGCAGGCTGACCAGTTAGCCACATGCACTCCATCTCTCCAAACCACAGCCTAAATTTATCCTCCTCCGTTCTCCGTGTGCATCTTATTATGGGCTGCTGTTTCTGAAGGGGGAACGGACATGTTCGTTTCCCTTCTACAGTTTTTACAGCTCGGGTGAATTTAGAGGAACCCATCCTTTGTAGCGCTAATGGTGATGAGCTCATTGATGCAGATCTTTGAGACTGAAATATATAAATGTACGCACAAGTTTTGGGTCAGAAATGGCTTAATGTGTCTCAGAGACGATGACGGCTGCTCTAAGAGTTTTCCTGTTAGAACTTTTGTTGGGCTCTACCTGCGCTCCGTGTAAATGTTTGATGTGCTGTAGCTCAGCTGACGGGAAGAACGACTCGAGCAGAGACGCAGTTTGTTACAAACGGCCTCAACAGTTTCAGAAAACTTTTTCCTGCAGCTTCCGATTGTTGAAACCTCATTGCAAACCTCTAAATGTAAAAAGAATTTCACTGTAACGAGAAAAATGAGCTCTCTGCTAAAATTCAGCGTCGGTGCTGATTGCTGAAATTTGTTGAAGCTAAAGGCGAATCATTGAATAAAAGAATCAAAAGCTAATATTAGAAAAACAGCAGATAAATGCTCAATTAGTATATTAGTTGCTATAGGCTAATATTAGCTTAACTTTAGCTACAAGCTAAAATTGGAAACGCAGCTGCTAATAGCTGAAAAACAGATGAGCACCTAAAGCTAGAAGTAGCAGAACAGCAGCTAAAGCTAAGAGAACATAATTCAAAGCTAAAATTAGCAGAAGAGCAGCTGAAAGTTGAAAGGAATAAAGTTGTAAATCCATCCATCCATTTTCTTCCGTTTATCCGGGGTCGGGTAGCAGCCTAAGTAGGGAGGCCCAGACTTCCCTCTCCCCAGCCACTTGGTCCAGTTCCTCCGGGGGAATCCCGAGGCGTTCCCAGGCCAGCTGAGAAACATAGTCCGTCCAGCGTGTCCTGGGTCTTCCTCTGGGCCTCCTCACGGTGGGACGTGTCCGGAACACCTCACCAGGGAGGCGTCCAGGAGGCATCCTAACCAGATGCCCGAGCCACCTCAACTGGCTCCTCTCAACGTGGAGAAGCAGCGGCTCTACTCTGAGTCCCTCCTGGATGATCGAGCTTCTCACCCTGTCTCTAAGGGAGAGCCCAGACACCCTGCGGAGAAAACTCATTTCATCTGCTTGTATCTGAGATCTCATTTTTTTGTTCACAACCCAAAGCTAAAGTTGTAGATGAATGCTAAAATTGGTACAGTTGAGTAAATTACAAAACTAATTAATCTCTAGCTACAAACTAATACTAGCAAAACAGTAGCTAATAGTTAAAATTAGAAACATGGCAGCTTAAAACTATAAATTGCAGAAAAGCAGCTAAAGCTAAAAAAATAATGCAACAGCTGCTAAAAAAATAACAGCTGAAAGCTTAAAAAAAAAACTTTTCAAAGGTAAAACCAGGAAAATTGTAGCTATAAGCTAAAATTAGAAACAAACTACTGAAAGCTAAACATAACAAAACAGTCGTTAAAGGCTAAAACGTAGAACAGCAGCTGAAGCCTAGAAGCAAATATGCTGGAGTTGTCAATAAATTAAACTGTTGTAAATAAAGCTGAATAGTTCAAAAAGTATAAAATCTACAAGAACCAGAAGTCCTAACTGTAATCTACTGAAGGAGCTGAACGTTTTGACGAACGGTTAAAACAACCAAAATGATGCTTTTGTATGTTTACAGTCCAGAAGTTGTTCAGAAGAAAGTCTAAACATGAAAACAGCCGAGTGAACGCTGACTCGGGCCTGGAGGAAAACGTGTTCATCTTTTGGGCCCGTAGAACCAACAGCAGCAGAACCTGTCGCTCCCATCAACCAGGAGTACTGTGGGGTTGCCTGGGCTTGTCGTTGTCGACTGGCTCCGGCAGCGAGCTGCGGCTCTCCAACCTCCACGGTTGAACGTGTGGGTGGACACGTCTGAAAAGAGCGAGTCACTTTGTTGATCGTGTTGCCAGGAGTTCAAGATCTGCGCTGAAGAACCACACCTTTGTCTGCACAGCACAACCGTGTCTGTTGGGCTCACAAAGACTATCCTGTTTACAAGGCCAGATGTAGCAACACCCATCCACCGAACGCGTTTCTTCATCAGACATGCAAGACGGCTCGTTGCACCAAACTGACCTGCTGCAACGTTTGACTTCGTTTTTATTGAAGCACAAAGCGGAGAATATGTTGGATAAATCCCCGAAGTGACACACTGATCACGTCCTCCACACAAGATGGAAAATCCTCTTAAGTCATAAAATATATGGTCTAGCTCCATAGGATACAGGCAGTTTGTCTGTTAGCAAAATATCTCATAAACCACTGGATGAATTTTAATGAGATTTGCATCAAGTAATCAACGGACGTGCATCTACAACTGATTAAGTTTTGGAATCAGTCCAATTCAAAATGGCCTCCACAGCTAAGTGACATTAGCATCATGAAAGTGGTTCCATCTTAGTCCAATTTACAATTATTGAGCTAAATTTAGATATGGTAGTAGCTGAGAGTCATTACTACCATCTTCTAAGTGTGACATGTTGTATAAGTGCTCTTTATTTTCAAGGTTTGACCAAAACTACAAGGCTGTTATTTCTTAACACAAGAAGATTTTAACGGTGGACGGCGGCGAATATCAGTTAATTACACATTCAAACGAAGACGTAAATCTTCTAGATCTGTAAATATAAATTTCTGTGCTTATTCTAGGCCCAGTGTTGATGGTGGGTGTTTTCCCGCCCGGCTGCTGTAGAGGTTTATTACGGAGCTTCACAGAGAGTCGTCATTTACAAACTGGTGTTTGTTGTTTTCTTTCAGCAGATTGCTAAACTGAGGCTGCAGCTGCAGCGCAGCAAGCAGGCCACCCGGCAGAGCAAAGACCGGGAGCAGATCTCCCTGCAGCTGCTGCAGCCGGCGCACGGCGCTGCGTGCCAACCACAGGTGAGTTCACTCGTCTGCCGGAGCCGCCGCTCTGCTCGGCTGGAAACATTAACCAGCAGCCGCTGCAGTAACGTGATGAGGTATCTTAGCAGTTGAACGGAAACACACAAATGACACTGAGGGTGACCGAACTAAAACACAGCTGCTGAAGGTCAACCACCTGTTTTAACGTAGAGTTAACGGCTCTGAACAATAAATCAAGTGTTGCATCATGAAACCTAAATGTCTGCAAGTTCTCATCAAGCAAACTGTTCGATTGTTTAGAATTAGAACCCCTTTACTCACTGGCCGTGTGTGATAATAGGCATGTTTGTTGTTCACTCCACCTGTGGTGCACGTGGGGAAACGAAATTGTGTACACAGGGTCCCAGTTACATCCACCCAAGTATAAAATGTAAAGCAAAACTTCTAACTTCTGCTGTGACTTGGCGCTATTTAAATAAGCTGAACTGAAATGGATTCAGCTGGTGTGACAATAATCTCCTGCAGTCTTTTCTTTGTGGTCAGTAATGATGAAGGGAGGTGCAGAGAAACAGGAACGTGCCTGGACGTGTTCTCTGTCCTTGTTTGCCGTTCATTCATTAACAGATCCCTCAGAATGGAGCCTCTGCGCAGCTTAAAGAACAAAACAAAGATTTCTGTGTTCGACCCGTTTTCAGAATGTGGAAAAACTTAAATATGGAACGTTTTAAAGGTGCAAACATGAAGTGGGTTAGCTTTGAGCTAACGCTAATGATGCAGTTTGAAAGATGCATAATTGATATCCATCCATCCATCATCTTTACCATCTTCTTTTTTTTGGGTCACTGGGATCACTGGTGCCCATGTACAGCAATCACTGTGCGAGAGGCAGGGGACACCCTGGACAGGTCTCCAGTCCATCACAGGGACACCCTGGACAGGTCTCCAGTCCATCACAGGGACACATGGAGACAAACGAGACAACCATTCACTCTCTCACTCACACCTAGGGACAATTTAGAGTTACCAATCAGCCTAACATGCATGTTTTTGGTCTGTGGGAGGAAACCGGAGTACCCGGAGAAAACCCACGCAGCACGGAGAGAACATGCAAACTCCACCCAGAGAGGCACCCGGACCGGGATTTGAACCAAGGACCTGCTCGCTGAGAGGCAGC
Source organism: Nematolebias whitei (assembly GCF_014905685.2). Classification (NCBI taxonomy): domain Eukaryota; kingdom Metazoa; phylum Chordata; class Actinopteri; order Cyprinodontiformes; family Rivulidae; genus Nematolebias; species Nematolebias whitei. The sequence continues at coordinate 3,411,057 of NC_056502.1, read as the reverse complement.
AGCTCTACCAGTTGTGCCACCGTGCTGCTTCATAGTTGATACAAAAATCTGAAATGCGGGTACGCACCCAATGTAAACAAAACACCGGGCTGCATCTGCCAGAAACCACGTAGGAGTCCGAGTTGTGTGATTGACCTTCATGAGGCTGGTTGTGTTTTGAGTAGGTAAACAAATGTGGCATAATCGGACCCACGTCGGGTCTCGGAGAAGATGAGGTGGAAATGGAAACGTGAATCTGCCGCTGGACGAGAACGAACGAGTAAGAAAATTGTCCGGGATAAATAATGGAGATCAAGCAGGGCGGGGGGGGGGGGGGGGGCCATAAAGACGAGCTCGGCTTTCAAGCCTGAAAAAGCGTCTTTTTGTGTCTTTGTATCTGCACGCTTTACTCAGCAATGCTTTTATTTTTATTTATCTTTTATTTATCCAGGTAGTCTCATTGAGTCCCGAGAACTAAGTTTTAAGAGACCTGTTTTGGGAGCAGATGGTGGGGGTTGAGTGCCTTGCTCAGGGGCCCAGTGTGGGGCAGATGAAGGTAGAGGCAGGTGTGGGCGTTTCACCTTTTCCACCCACATTTTGATGTTGACGTAACGGGAGTCGAACCTGCGACTTTCCGATCACAGGCCCATCTTCTCTAACCTCTGCGCCACCGCTCCCCAAATCTGAACTGAATCCGTAGCAGCACGTCGAAACCGTGAAACTTCCTCGGACTTCACCATCGTTGACCTATTTTCAGTCCCTTCGGCTGTTTCTGTAGCTAAACAAACACGTGGGAGACGGGACTGCTTACACGTTAATTTAAAAACAAAGTGCAGCTTTAGTTTCTTACAGGGGATTTATTTACCTTTAAGTGAACTCCTTCAGGCACGAAATGATTCTTGGTTAATTAAAATTCCAGACTTGTTATTCCACCACGTAGTTTGAGCAGAGGACGGACTGGTCGGAGTTTGAGAACAAATTGTTGAAAACGGTAATTTTTTTCATCGTGTCTTTCTAGCACAAGGGAACCTCCTCAGCTTTGATGACGAGCCCTCTGACTAAATCCCTCGTATGTCGGGTGCCAAGCAGCGTAGAGGCGATCAACCGTGAGCTGGAAAACGTCTTCGTCAGAGATGACTGGGAGCACGGCATGCAGGTACAGATGTGTGCGAACGCCAGAGGTGGCTCTCCAGACGTTTGACACAAATCACTGTCGAGTCCTTGTTGGACTGCACTCTGCCATTTGTCAGTCAAATCCTTCTTTCACCAAAACACAGTAAAATGTCTGACAGAGCTGGAAAAAGATAAAACGCTCAAAGAAAAAGACGTTTGGGACGTTTGGAAAACTAATGCTGGAAAAACGAAGTTCCATGGAAGCAAAGTATAAAAACAAGTAACCGTATATATTTGGTCAAACTAAACACTTTTTAGGATCCTGGTTTGTGAAGCTGCATTTTGACATGAACATCCTGATATGAGCAATTCTAACGATGCAGCTTGAGTTGTCTTGTTAATCAGGATAACCCCTGAAAAATTGGTCTGAATCTTAATTTTAATGAGGATTTCTGGACGTTCTTTGATGAAACAAAGCTCAAACCATGTTTAGACATCTTGATTTCCCAGCTGGTGCTAAATATTGCTTTGCTAGCATGCCCGGAATATAGCGATCAATTTAGGGCTTTTCTACACAAAATCGTTTGTTGCTCGTCCTGCTCAGAAAAGGTCTTTAAACTTTAGGATTATAATTTTCAATCAAGGGACCTACAGGTGAGGAGTTTATCTTACAGACTTTTCGTCTGATGCACTAGAACTGCCAACTATCAATTTACCACTTTGCAGCTTAGTCCTCTGTATGACGTGATGAGGTGCAAATATAAAGAAAATGGATCTCGATACTGTAAGGAGGTGTAGATGAAGCTTTTCTGCTTAGATTATTATTGTAACATCGTAACTGCTGTGTAGCATAAATATTAGCAACAGTTTAAACAAATTCAACACCAAAAGAAACAAAGATTGATTTAGAATAGTCCTGTTTCGAACCTGTGGAGGTAACGGACGGTGCTGATGACTTTAAACAATAACGGGGCTCAACATTCAATACACACACGCAGTCACAGGCTTGAAGAGATTTCCTACATGTATAAATTCTCTGGCCTAGAATTCAGTTGCTTGGAGGGAAAGACGGCGGTAAATCAGGTCCGATATGAGGCTGTAAACCTTGGCAGGGCTCGGAGGCTGCGCACACACATTTTAACACGCACACCTACAGATTTACAGCGCAGTCTTTTTCCATTCGAATCAGCCGAGCCAAGCAGAACACGACTCACATCAGCTCTTCAGGAGTTCCTCCATCAGGTGAGCTGGTAGTTTCTCCACCTGTCCTTTAGAGCAGCACATCAGAGGCCTCCTTCACTTCTTTACTTAAATAAATGATCAATAACCCATCAATAACCCATCGTACTGAGGAGGGATTGTGACCTTTCACCTATGTTTTTAAACATGAAGCGTCACGCTGCAGTTTTTAGATTCATGCACGTTCACGTCTGACTTCTCACCCCCGCCTCTGCGTTTTGACCTTTTGACCCCACAGGCCATGGAGGTGGTGGATGGCCGTCGTGCCCCGTTCCCGCTGCATCGCCACAGTGGGGACACGCGTGACACGGACACGCAGGCCCCTTCGAGCGGTGAATCAAGCCCGTCTCCGCGCCCCTGCAGCACCGACCACCTCCACTCCCCTGATGGAAGTCCCTGCTCTACAGAGGAAATCGATAAAGGTTCGTTTCACAGCTAAACTGTTCGAAGGTCGGTGGAGCACGACTGGAGATGTAATGCACAAACTTGAAGCTTTTCTGGCCTGAGAAGAGCACGTTCCCAGTCAGGTCAAATGTAGCAATACCCATCCATCCATCCATCCATCCATCATCTTCCTCTTGTTCTGGACTCGGGGCAGCATCTTGAGCAGGGAAGTCCAGCCACCTCCTCCAGCTCTTCTGGGAGGACTCCAATGTGTTCCCAGACCAACAGAGAGACCTAGTCTCTCCAGCATGTCCTGGGTCTTCCCCGGGGTCTCCTCTCAGTTGGACATGTCCAAAGCACCTCCCTAGGGAGGCGTCCAGGGAGCATCCTTACCAGAGTTCATGACCAGAGGTGAGGGGAGGAACGTAGACTGACCAATAAACAGAGAGCTTTGTCTTACAGCTCAGCTCCCTCTTCACCACAACGGACCGGTACAGAGTCCACAATACTGCAAACACTGCACCAATCCGTCTGTCAATCTCGCTCCATTCTTCCCTCACTCGTGAACAAAACCCTGAGATACTTGAACTCCTCCACTTGAGGCAGAACCTCACCCTCGACCTGAAGAGAACAATCCACCCTCTGACTGAGGACCACGGCCTCAGATCTGGAGGTGCTGGTTCTCATCTCAGCTGCTTCACACTCGGCTGTGAACCGCTCCAGTGAGAGCTGAAGATCACGGCACGATGACGCCGACAGGACCACATCATCTGCAAAGAGCAGAGATGAATCCTGAGGCCACTGAACCGGACTCCCTCCACCCCCTGGCTGCACCGAGAAGTTCTGTCCATAAAAGTTCTGAACAGAATCTGAGACAACGAGCAGCTGGTGGAGTTCAACTCCCACCCTGAGATAACTCCTGTTGTGACTTGGCGCTATATAAATAAACTGAACTGAATCCGACTTACTGCTGGCAATGTGAACCAAACTCTTGCACCACTTGTGTAGGGACGGGGGGCATCTCCACACACACACACACACACACACACACACACACACACACACACACACACACACA
>NC_056502.1:3402871-3407254 GCF_014905685.2 Nematolebias whitei | reverse complement strand
ACACACACACACACACACACACACACACACACACACACACACACACAAGGTGTACCTCGAGGAACCTGATCGAAAGCCTACTCCAAGTTCACAAAACACATGTAGACTAGATGGACAAACTCCCAAACCGCTCGAGGACCCTAGTGAGGGTAAAGAGCTGGTCCAGTGTTCCACGGTCAGGCAGGCTCTCACTGTTTTCAAGTCTCGTTTAAAAACTCACTTTTACTCCCTGGCTTTCAACCCTGTGTGACTTGATTTTAACTCGTCTGTATTTTATAATGTTAGCCATTTAGTTCTTATCTTTATTTGTGTCTATGTATTTTATTCTGTCGTTTGCTTGTTCTGTTTTTGCTGTACAGCACTTTGGTTGCCCTTGTTGCTGTTTTGAGTGCTTTATAAATAAAGTGGTATGACATTGTTCCTCCTGGATCTGAGGTTCGACCAACGATCAGACTCTCTTCTCCAGTACCCCTGAACAGACGTTGCCATGGAGACTGAGGAGAGTGATGCTGCTGTAACTGGAGCACACCCTCCAGTCCCCCTTTTTGAAGACTGGAACCACCTCCCCAGTCTGCCAACCCAGTGGCGCTGTCCCTGATGTCCACATGACGTTGCAAAGGCGTGTCAACCAAGACAGCCCCACAACATCCAGAGCCTTAAGGAGATCAGGGTGGATCTCCTCAGAGCTTTTTAACGACCTCGGCGACCTCAGCCACAGTTATGGACAGACCAACCCTGAAGTCTCCCGACTCATCTTCCTCCATGGAAGAAGTGCCAATGGGAAGGTCCAAGAAGTATTCCTTCCACCTCCCTATACAACTAGATTATTTTATTAAATATATACATAACCTGTACCAACATTAAAAACTAGTTTAGTGACTTTTACATGTATTTTAATAACATGGCAGAGATGTAGCATTTTAACATTGATGGCATTAAATACACTCAAGTTTTTGTCAGAGATTAAAAATGTCAGATTTTGGAGGCTTGTTGAAAATAAACACCACTTCTTGCATTTGATCTGGCGTTAATCTCCTCAACCAGACTAACTGCGAGCATCTTTTGCGCTCGCTCAGTAAAGTCTGTGCTGCTTCTGCACCTGCAGCTTCTTAAAGGTTTGAATTCCTGGAGTCCGCTTCAGGGATGAAGACGGGCAGATCTGGACCAGTTTTGTTGTTTATCATCGGTGTGGCTTAGAGATCTGGAGTTTGGAGTCTCAGATGTTTTCTGTCGTAGACGAGCTCAGGGGTGTCGAATACACAAATTTACGGAAACCAACTTGAGAAGGGTTCGAGATGGCCACATCCGTTTTGAAAACGGCGCCAGGGTTGGGACTCGCATGAGCAGACGGAACATTCGTGACGTCTTTGAGACATTTCGGAGTGACGCAACTCGTGACCTGGTGTTCTCCTACCTTTACTTGAAGTACCTGAAGCTCTGAAATAACCAAAATGTCAGAACGCCAATGTTTGAGCGAACGTGATGTTTTCTGTCTCCAGACAGTGTGTGCAGTTCTCCTCTGCCCAAGTTCACCACCTCCCCCAAACCCAACAACAGCTACACGTTCAAACGGGAACCTCCGGAGGGATGTGAGAAGGTCAAAGTGTTTGATGAGTTCGTGTAAGTACCTTGTTTTTATTTATGGAACATCGTTCACTGCCCGGTAGTTTCAAAGTAACTTGTTAAATCTGTGGCCAACTGACGGGAAAATATTACATTTATTCAAATGTCACGACTTTTAATCCTGCAGTTGTGTGTTTAAAACAAATAAACAGGAGTTTATTTTATTAAAAAGGAGACGCAGACTCTGGTTTCTCTGAGTTTAACACATGAAGTCATTTCTCACGGTGAAACCACCTCCAGCGCTCGTCTGTTTCTGCATTTTGTAACTTTAGACAAAAATGACTGCAGGTTTAAATGGACCAAAAAGCAACTGGTGTCTGTAGCTGCACGCAGCTCATCCATGCTCGTCCTGCTGGCAGTAACCAGCTGTGTGCAGCATAAATAAGATGGCAAACGGTCATTTAAACAATGGAAGGTCTAATGTTATAATAAAGACTAGGGATGCACGATATTGGATTTGTGGCCGATATGTTAAAACTTATTTGGCTGATAACCAATACTGATATTTTATATACTTTGTCACAACATAGCCCTCTTATTTAGGCTTATTTGCTACAAAAATTGTGTAACAGCTGTAAGAGCTGGTGACATATATTCAATAACAGCCATATGATCTGCAGAGCACTTTAACTTATATTAAATTAAAGGTGTTAAATGTTATTTATTAGCATTAGTCACCTGTGATGCTGTCTCACCTGTGAAGGCTTGTTCCAGGTTCCTATAGCCAGTGTGGATCCTCTGCACTCCTGTGCATGAAGGACAGACTTTTTAAGATCAAAGTTTTTATCTATCCTTTGTGCCGTAAAACTAATGCTAACGAGGCTAACACAACGTCCAAATGTCTGTGGTAAAACTCACCCGAGTGCTATCAGCTGTTAGCACGTCAGAGATGACGGCTTGTGACTCGGGTAAGGCTACGTAGGAAAAATATCTCAGACTGGGGACGATCTAGCGAGGCTCGACGTCGTCCATAAATCTTCAGAATCCAACATCAACAAAAAAAAAACTTCCACACCGCCGACATTTTGAATTTTCCTCTCCGCCGTGATCAGATCAGGTAAGTGCACGTGACGTCATCACGTTGTGCTGCCGCTGCAGACGTCCTCGTCACTGGGTTGTCGTACAAAAACAGCATCTTTTCTGTCGGTGAGTTATTTTGATGGAATGGCCGATGTCCAATATTGAACTTAAACGGTAATATCATCTGATACCGATAATATCGTGCTTCCCTAATAAAGACTAATCTTCTGCTGGCACCAGTAATAATTAGATGTTGCACCAAACAATCTGGAACTCAGGTCTTTGACACATTTTGTACATCTACACGTTTTCTTGAGGTCCTGATGACGCATCTTTGATGTTTGAGCTACACTGTATGAACCAACCACCGTGGCACCAGCACACCAGCAGGGACATGGAGTTGACCCCATTTAGCAGCTCCAGCAGCTTTTCACAAGATTAGAGCATTTCTGTGGAATTTGTCTCTTTGTCCTGTTGAGTAATTCTGAGGTGAAACGCTGGAGTTAGATGAGAAGTTCTGGGTGCTGCATGGGGTTGAGGTGAAGGCTCTGAGGCCCAGCACAACTAACTCCTCAGACCACTTCTTTGTAGTCCCAGCTTTGTGTCCTGGGTCACAGTCATGTTGGAATAAAGAACGGCCCTCCTCACAGTGTTGGTACGGAGCAGAGCTCAAATCCTGACTAAAACATCTGGATTCAACATGTGGCCAAAAATTTTTAGTCAAAGTTGAGCATTTTCAATAAACTGCTTCTGTTATTTTCCAGGTCTGGCACCTCGAAAGGCTTCCCTCTGTTCTCGTGCCCCGACAAGAACAAGGTGAACTTCATCCCCAGGGGCTCGGCCTTCTGCCCCGTCAAACTCCTCTGCTCCTCTCTGTTCTCCCCCATCTCCTCCGTCAGCCCCGGCCTGGGCCCTCAGCTGACCTCGGTCCTGCCCGCGGCACCAGTAGCTGCCTTTTCGGACCCGAGCGGCGACGTGAAGTCCAGCAGCAGCACAGCTAGCCAGAACTCCGACGCCGACGTTGGGAGGGACGGCTCGGCACAAGTACTCCTCACCAGCTAGTCTTCAGGTATTCAGGACCAAACCATCTACAGATGAAGCACCGCAGCTCGTCAGGTGGTTTTACAATAAAAATAAAACTTGCACTCCGATAATCCTAACGTTAGCCAGCGGCGAGTGCCCGAGGTCCCAACACGACCAGCGCCTCTGAGGATAATGGTACCAGCATTTGTGCTTCACCCCGAGGTCCGTTCCTGTTTCAGACGTGATGTTTGATGGTTTGGACTTTGTTAGCGACCTTGGGCACCGTCTCTCCACCCACCACTAACATCGCCTCCTCTGTACCGTGACTGCTCCCTCAGCAGAAATCTATTTGCTTTTTGTGCAACGATGAGAACATCTGCTCTAATTATTGCTCCGTTTAGGGTCGGCAAGTTATTCTGATGAAACGACAAAATCAGCACAACTGCTTTGTGCTCGTGTTTAGTCAGCTGCTCCGTGTTCAACAAGCTCAAATGTTTAGATGTTTGATCGTCTTAAAGACGGATCACTTTGGCTCACAGGGTTAAAGGGCTTCTTTATTTTTACATGTTTGTTTGAATGTATTTGATCCCATGAGCTCTGAGGAAACGGTTTGAGTGTGAGCTCCTCCCAGCAGCCTTAAAAAACAAACTGTCGACATGTATGATGATAATGGATCCACATGGGATCACATGTATGATACTGGATCCACATGGGATC
>NC_056502.1:3400353-3402861 GCF_014905685.2 Nematolebias whitei | reverse complement strand
CTGGATCCACCTGAGATCACATGTATGATGATACTGGATCCACATGGGATCACATGTATGATGATACTGGATCCACATGGGATCACATGTATGATTATACTGGATCCACATGGGATCGCATGTATGATTATACTGGATCCATCTGAGATCACATGTATGATACTGGACCCACCTGGGATCACATGTATGATACTGGACCCACCTGGGATCACATGTATGATACTGGACCCACCTGGGATCACAGGAGTTGAAGTCGGAGTCCTACGGGACAGTTCCCTGACTTCAGACCCCGGCTCAGATAATAGTCTCGGCTGTCGACTCGTGTTGATTCACGTTCTGACCTCCATGTTGATGTTTCTTCTACTAATGGGTCACGGTGACGTGAAGCCGCTCGCTGTAGACGCTGGTTCCTAACCAACATGGCAGCTTCCATAAAATGGTTCCTGCTGGCGCTGATTCCCAACAACCAGAAGGTGCGGACACCTCGTTCAGTTCTGATGCGTGTCGACGGTCAAAACCCAAACCTGCACACCAGTCACCAAAATAACTGGGAAGCTGAGCATGAAATGCAAACGTCCAGAGACCAAGTGACCAATCAGGAAGCACTCTGCTCCTTTTGAATTCGCCCACAGCGATCTCAGGTGTTTGTCCTTGTGGTGACCTTGTTACTATCTCCAGTGTTCAGATCGTTCTTTACTCGCGTTTCAGTCTTTTGTCTAAAAGTTAAACTTTTCCCAGAAGAGGAAGTTGTTTTTTTTCTGCAGACTGAACCCTTTCAAATGTTCAGCTTGTGACGTGTGCCTCCAGTGAACCTGTCGGAGTCTCAGCTGCTGCGACACATTCCAGAGACGTGCACGAGCAGAAGCTGCACCTTCACACCAGTCGAGTATTTGACAATAATATTTATAACCTCCGCCCCTTTTTGTGAGACGCATACCAAAGCAAAACGTAAAGCGGCTAAAGGACCGTCGTGTTCGGGGCACGAGGAGATTTATTTTTTGTGCCCGATGCGCACGGTTTGTGTTGCGTGTCGGGCACGTACGAGCACGGAGTCACGATGTTGGAAACACAAGCTTCTCATTAAGTCCAGGCCCAAACGCTTATTGGAAAGGAAATATAATCACCATTTTGTTCTGTTGACAAGCTCGTTAATTAAAACAATCAGAAGAATGTGCAATTAATTATTTTGTTGTTTTTGTCGGACGTGAAACTTCACAGAATCATCGTGGCTCCACGAACAGATGTGGCGCCTAATAACCCCTGCAGATGTTTCAACAAAGCAAAACGCCGATTCACGCTAACTGTATCAATATTTAACTCGACGCTCGTTTGTTGAAGTGTTTGCACAAACACGTGCGCACATTTTCCTCACAAACCAAACTGAAACGGTTCCGATCCGAACGTTCGCCTCGTTTGGCAAGAATTCATTCCTCCTGTGTTTTTACACGTTTTTATCTGTTCCCTTTTTTTCCCAATAAACAAGAAAAAGTCTTTGTTGGATACGTTGTTTTATTCTTAAAGGTCACAGACAGGCGGTAATAACAGCAGGTACTAATGAAGGTAAGGCCTTTTCTTTATTCAAGACTGAAAATTATCAAACTACTCACAGCTTGGCTATAAAAAACTAAAGGTTATAACAAAAAATAGCTCTTGTATACTTTAGATATAAAATAATGCTGATCTGTTGTTATTTTAAGGCATTTCTGCTGATTTATATTCAGGTTTATGCAGCATTTCAATCAAAATCAATATATAATTGAATATTTCTCAACATCAGTTATACTGGCTCCAAATATTAATGTTTTAATTTGCATAAAATTACCGTTACTGCAAAATAAATGTCCAAATGTTATGGAAAAATCTTAGTTTGGTTTAAAATCTGCATTACAAAACATGCAATAATGAGGTCAACGCATTTAGACGAGTTAAAATGGAAACAGCTGCTGGGAGAATAAATATTGTTTGGTGAAGAACTCTCCAAGTTCATCTGCAAAAGTTCGTCCAATTATTTCCTGAGTTTCATTAATATTTGATATTTTGCTAACAAACACGCAGACCCAGGCAGCACTGCTTCACCTCTGGTGGGCGATGATAAAATCACCTGTTGGCTTTAAAAGTTGATCCGTTTTGTTAAACGTAACTTTGATCTTCAGCCGGTTCTTGAAGCAGAAAATGACTTTTTCAGACCAGATTGTTGCATCCTGAAGGTTTATGATCCATCATATGTACCCACTTCTTCCTTTTCGGGTCACCGGTGCCTTCCAGCAGTCACTGGGAGGCTGGGGACACCTGGACAGGTCTCCAGTCCATCACAGGGACACCTGGACAGGTCTCCAGTCCATCACAGGGACACCTGGACATGTCTCCAGTCCATCACAGGGACACCTGGACAGGTCTCCAGATCATCGCAGGGACACCTGGACAGGTCTCCAGATCATCGTAGGGACACCTGGACAGGTCTCCAGTCCATCGCAGGGACACCTGGACAGGTCTCCAGTCCATCGCAGG
>NC_056502.1:3395531-3400343 GCF_014905685.2 Nematolebias whitei | reverse complement strand
CCAGTCCATCGCAGGGACACCTGGACAGGTCTCCAGTCCATCGCAGGAACACCTGGACAGGTCTCCAGTCCATCGCAGGGACACCTGGACAGGTCTCCAGACCACCGCAGGGACACATCGAGACAACCATACACACTCTCTCACCTAGGGACAATTTAGAGTCACCAGTCTAACGTGCACGTTTTTGGTCTGTGGGATGAAACTGGAGTACCTGGATAAAACTCATGCAGAACGGAGAGAACATGCAAACTCCACCCAAAGGTCCTGGACTGGGATTTGAACCTGCAACCTTCTTGCAGCTCTACCAACTGAGCCACTGTGCCACCCCACAGTTTATACTGTTAAAATTATTTATATTTAATTTTGTCTTGTTTAAATTGTTTTGTACAAATAAAGTTTCTAAAGGTCAGAGTTCGGTTTCAGGTGAGTTTTCATGGAGGGCGTCCTGTTTGAAGAGAAGTCCTGATGCTGAGGAAGAACTACGCCGTGTGAAGCTCGTGCTCTCTGCTGGCTTCACCGATCGCGTCCGGGTTGGAAAGAGGGTCCAAGTCAGCGAAGAGGTGGAACCATGCGGACAGGTCTTTGGGTGCTCCAGGTTCTGTTTTGAAATAAAAGTAAAGAAATGAAACTCGCTGTTTGATTCAAACTGGAACGCTGGTTCTAGTTTGTTCTACCTTTCAGTGCTGGGTTTTGAGGGTTCTGTTCAGGTCCAGGTGAGGGTTCTGCTGCACCGACGAGGGCCGGTGAGAAAACGCCGCTCTGATCTGAAGCACACATTCAGGTTTAGATGAATCTGATTAGCTCGTCCCTTTTTGATCCTGAAAACTTTTTCCTGTTTGCATCTTAATCTGCGACGAAACTTCAGACGACAAGTTCCCACCTGAGACCGAGGACCTCTTCAGACTCTGGTCCAGCAGCTGTGAGGGCAGAAAGAAGGACTTCTCCTTCAGCTGGGCGTCCGTCTGTCCAGACCCCTCGGTCCAGTTCTGGGAGGAGTCCCCTTGGTCCACAAACAAGTCTCCCAGGATCTCAGCGAGCAGAGCCATGCTGTCCTCCTCCCCCCCTGACCGTGGTCAGAAACGGAACCAATCATTTTTCATAAAATAACTGCAGTTATTATATTATGTTTTATAGTAGTCAACTATTTACAATAAAGTATTTGTAGCTTCTCTCCATTGGCTCCCTGTCAAGTCTAGAACTGAATTCAAAATCCTACTTCTAACCTACAAAGCGCTCAACAACCTAGCTCCATCTTATATTACAGATCTTATTGTTCCATATTTTCCTAACAGAGTACTTCACTCTCAGACTGCAGGTTTACTTGTGGTTCCTAGAGTTTCCAGCAGCAGAATGGGAGGAAGATCTTTCAGTTCTCAGGCTCCTCTCTTGTGGAACCAACTTCCAGTTTCTGTCCGTGAGGCTGACACATTGTCCAGTTTGAAGACTGGGATTAAGACTTTTTGATAAATCCTATAGTTAGGGTTGGCTTGTTCTGCTGCTATAGACTTAGACTACTGGAGGACAAACTGACCTCATTTCCTTAAATGAATTGTTAAAATTGAATAGTTTTCATTTGATACTATTTCTATCTTAAGTGATTCTTGACCTGCCATTGTGTATCTATTCCTACCAAACCCAGCCGGTCGAAGCAGACGGTCCTCTAGTCCTGATCCTGGTTCTGCTAAAGGTTTCTTCCTCATGAGGGAGTTTTTCTTTCCACTGTCGCCTTCATGCTTGTTCAAGATGAGAGTTCAGTGATGGAGTTAAACTCAAAGCTGCTCCTCAGATAAATAATGTTAAATTATTATTTTATACATGAATGTTTCTGTTAAATTATTATTTTATAGATGAATGTTTCAGTTAAATTATTATTTTATAGATGAATGTTTCTGTTCAGTCCCTGAGACGACTTCTGTTGTGACTTGGAGCTTTAGAAATAAACTGAACTGAATGTTCAGATATTAAACTGCAAACAGACTCTGTTAAACACTTGAGCGTGTTTTTGTTGTTTTCCAGGAATAAAAAGTTTTTCTTCATAGACTGAACACTGAGTCAGCGTTCACTCTTTCATTTTTATTCACATTTTTTTATTTGTATTTTACTCAAAATGCAGATTTTAAAATCGCTCCTATGTCAAACCGTTCTGCTCAGTTGAGAATGGAGTGACTCTGACTTGGTTTTTGAAACTTTTATACTTTTCAAAGTATAAAATTTGGTTTAAATAATATTTTCCACATGAATACAAAGATACCTCTGAAATGATTTTAAACCTTTGTTCACGTTGAATCTGTTTCAGCACACCTGCTCTGATTGAGTGTGATACGATTTTGTTACTTTCATCTTTCAGACACAGTCCTGCTACATTTAGCTTTAAGCTGCCGTTCTGCTGCTTTGAGCTAGTTGTTACTTTTAGCTAATGTTCTGCTGTATTTACCTTTTAGCTACCATTCTGCTTCTTTTAACTTTTGGCTACAGTTTGGCTACTTTGAGCTTTTCAGTATGGTTTTGCTAATGTTAGCTTTTAGCCTTGGTTTTGTATTTTGTTTTCTTTTAGCTCCTGTTCTGCTTTTTTTTTGCTTTTGTTCAGTTTTAGCTCCTTCAGCAGAAAAAATTGTTTTTTTTTTCTCCTCCACAGAAAAAGTAACTTCTTGTTTTGTTTTTTAAAACAACTTTCTCCTTTTTCAGAACCCAAATATCAACAGACTCGTTCTGATTTTCAGAGTATTTAATCTTTGCTGTCTAATTATACTAGTATAATAATTATTATTAATAATTATTAGAGAACTGAAAAATAAATCATGTTTTCAGCCGACGTTCAGCCTGGCATCAGATATTTGTGGTTTGTCTTCAGTTGAATGCGCTTCATGGCTGATTTTAAATGAAATGTAAATGTTTATTTTTACCTTCTCTGGTTTTATTGTTCGTGGTTTCATTTCCTAATGAGATGATTCTGGAAACACAAGAAAACAGCGTTTTGTGAGTCGACAGACGTGCTCTGCTCTTGTTCTTGAACTAGAATAATGTTTGGACTCACTGCTCTCCGGCGCTCTCGTCTCTCTTTTCTTCTCCCGTTTCTTCTTTAGTTTTCTTCTTCTCCTTCTCAGCCGGTTTGTCCGTGGCGTCGTGTAACATCTGTAAGAGAAGCCGTGACTTTCTGTCCTTCAGCAGCTGGATCTCTTGGTAAAAACGCTCCCTGACCTTCAGTGTGGACAGCTCGTAGTTCTGACAGCCCTTGAAGCTCTCAGATATGGCCGCCATGGTGTGGGACGTCTTCTCCCAGAAGTGCAAAAGTGTCGTCTGAAACAAAGATAAATGTTTTAATCGTTTTCAAACGTGCAGCTGGGTTTGCGTCCGGTCGGGTGGATGCAGCAGGTGTTGGGGACGCACCTGGTATGTGGTCAGAACGTGTGAGAGGAGGTTGCAGCGACTGGCTCCCAGCAGGTCCACCTTCTGACACACGTCGTTCCTCAGCTGGTCAAAGCTGGTTTTGGTGGTTCTCACCTGAGCCTGAACCTGAGACACAGACCAGTTCCCAAATCAGGATCAGAGGTTTTATCAAGCAGCGCTTTGTTGACGGCACTTTGAAGATACGTGGCGACATCCTGAGGTCCGGTGTGCCCTTCATGCACGACCATCTCCTCATGCTGCAACATGATAGGCCCCATGTTGTGTGGACCTAGAAGCTGAACACATCCCAGCACACTCACCCATCCCAGCATACTCGCCCAGCACGTTGCCCATTGAGCATGTTTGAGACGCTCTGGATCGATGTATATGACGACATGTTTCAGTTGATAAGACCCAACAACTTCCACAACAGACCACGATGGTCTGTTGGTGGTCACACCAGAGACTGACTGGTTTTTAGACCCCGCCCCAATACAGTAAAAGTAAACCTTTTGTTGTGGTCAGCCTAAGGCTCACCTGTGCAATGACCATGCTGCCTAATCAGCATCTTGATGTGCCACACCTGTGAGGTGGAGGGATCATCTCTGAGAAGAAGGGCTCACCAACACAGTGAACAATATTTGTGAGAAAAAGGCCGAATGTGTAGAAAAAGTGTTGGACCTGTAGATCTTTGAGTCCGGCTCATGAAGACATGGAAAAACAAGTGTTTGTATTTTTGGTTGGTGTAAAAATAGAGAAACTGCAGCCAAAAGCTAAAGCAGCAAACCACTAGCTAAAAGTTCAATAAAGCAAAATTCTCACTTGAAGGTAAAAACGGAACAAAAAGCTAAAAGCTAAATGAACCAAAGCCAACACTTCAAACCGAAAGGAGCAAGGCCCTAGGCAAAAACTAAAGTAGCAAAGAAGTGGCTAAAAGATAAATATTTAAAAAAAGATATTTAGGAGCTAAAAGTATCATGTCTGACTCAAAACTTAAACCAACAAAAATGCTAACTAAAAGCTAAATATAACTGAAGGCTAGTTAAATGTATCAAAAAGCCAAAAGTAGCAAAAGTCTAGATTAAAGTTTAAAACAGCAAAAAGCTAAAAAAACTAAAAGTAGCAGTTTAAAAGGTAAAAATAGCAAAAGGCTAAATAAAAGCTAAAATTAAAATAATAAATAAATCTAAATAAATTCATATTTTTGCTGTTGTTGGATGTAACTGGGACCCCGTGTACACAACTTAGTTCCACCTTATGTACCACGGGATGTGAATGACAATAAAGAAACTTGAAAAGTATCAAAAGGCTAAATAAAAGCTAAAAGTTCAAAAGGCTAAATAGAAGCTAAAAGTAACCAAAGGTTAGTTGAAAGCTGAAAGTATCAAAAGGCTAAATAAAAGCTAAAAGTATCAAAAGGCTAAA
>NC_056502.1:3391933-3395521 GCF_014905685.2 Nematolebias whitei | reverse complement strand
AGTATCAAAAGGCTAAATAAAAGCTAAAAGTATCAAAAGGCTAAATAAAAGCTAAAAGTAACCAAAGGTTAGTTGAAAGCTGAAAGTATCAAAAGGCTAAATAAAAGCTAAAAGTATCAAAAGGCTAAATAAAAGCTAAAAGTAACAAAAGGCTAAATAAAAGCTAAAAGTAACCAAAGGTTAGTTGAAAGCTGAAAGTATCAAAAGGCTAAATAAAAGCTAAAAGTACAAAAGGCTAAATAAAAGCTAAAAGTAACCAAAGGTTAGTTGAAAACTAAAAGTAGCTTAAGAAGACTAATAACTATTTTTAAAGGAGACAAAGACATTTGTCCACATTCAGGAATCAGCTGAACCTTTTGAGAAATGAACAGCTAGAATAAGCCAAATATTTGTATTTAAGCTGCTCTCGGCAGTAACTTCCTCCCTGAAGTAATAATTTTAAATAGGCATATTAAAAAACAACATTTAATCGTTTTCAGTTTACCACTGAAGTCAAACCGGACGTGGAGCCTCTGACCCAGCTGGGCTCAGATGGAACGAGGTCCGGTTCTGGCTGTGGAGGACAAACCTTGCGGAATTTCTCCATCTGTTTGTGAGTGTCGGGGTCGAGCTCCTGGGAGACGTCCTTCATCCAGAGCAAGGCGCCGCGGTACTCGGTCCTGGACTGCTCCATCCGGTTCACCGTCAGCCACGTATCGGAGATGGCCCGGTACCGAAACGTTTCGATCTCCTGGTACAAACGGCACAGAGGCTTCCTGAGGGCCAGCCTGCAGACGAAGGGCCGTCTCAGGATGAAGTCTTCACACATCTATCATCTTTAACTATAGGTTGTGAGAAGCTGCGCGAGGCCCACCTCTGCTGCGAGGAGAAACACAGAGCTTTCCCCGTCGCCTGCATGATCTTTCCAGCTCTGGTTTTGTCCTGCGAGCACTGGGAGCGCAGGAAACGACCCAGCTCGTTCTCCTCCTGCGAGAGAGCTGAGAAGAGCGGAGACGGGGTGGGGGTACGTTCAGGAAACAAAACTTTCTTTTAGTCACATTCGTGGCTTCATGCAGATAAAACATCGACTGAATCCTCAGTTTTCTTCTCGTTTTCATCTAAAACTCGTATTTCATGAAGTAATCTGGGCTTACAGCAGATCCGTCTCTGGTACAGCTCGATGACCTTCAGGAGCTCCAAGCTCGTTCTTTGGATGGAGTGGAAGACCTGCCGAAGGCGTGGAGGACACCAGAAACAAAGAACAGTCCAGTGTTTGGTTGAAACGTGTTGCCTCTGAAACCATTTCCTGGACAGCTCCTCGTGCTCACCTCCAGCTTGGCGTCCAGCTCGGCGTCTGACGCCACCACGTGCTCGTCCTCCTTCTTCCCGGTGACCTTGATGAGCGTCTGTTTGGTTCTCCAGTACGTTTGCTGGAACTTGTTCACCGCGGAGGAGTCCTGGCTTCGGATGAAGCGGTCCAGATAATCTCTGGAGTGGCTGCTGAGGAGAGAAAGGAACGATGTTGGAGCGGCGGTCCCGAACAGAACCCCTTCACCGTTACAAGTTCAGCAGTTTACTCACAAACTTCTTCCCTCCATTTTTCAAACGAACCTGTGGAGAAATCATCAATAAATCCTTTATTTATCATTAAATGTGTACATATGATTCAATTCTAACAGACTTGTGAGTTTAAAGACGGTTACTTTTATTTTAGAATATCTGTGACATGACAAGCTGGTAAAGTTTCTGCTAACTAACGCTGTTAACAGCTTTTTTACAGTTACTACGCCGTCTCTCTAAGAATATTTTTACATTAATATTACTAACTGAATTTATAGACGAGCAGCAGAACTTCTTCATACAGACTCATCAAGTGGAATCTGGATTTATTGAAGGTTTTAACACTTTGAACAATCATTTCCAATCTTTGTTTAATCTTTATTGTCAGAACGACTCCAGCTGCATCATTTGCTCATAGTCGGGTCATGGAGGCAACCCAGACCCCAGAGACACTTTCCAGCTCCTCTTGAGGTCCCGAGCTGTTCTGAGTCAGAGAGTTCTGGTTCTGACCCGTGGAACATGCTCAGAAATCTCATCACAGATCGAAACCCAAATGCAGACTGGCCTGGACTCAGATCTTAAAGAGGCAAACAGATTTGATCAAACAGGCTGGCGGGGCAGCACGGCTGAAAGCCGAGCTCCGAGCCAGGACGGACGCACAAAAACTGAACGCAGGAAATACAAGAACAAAAGGAATGAACAGAATCACGACACCTGCACCCAGACGAGCTGGATCTGTGAGCCCGCCACACTTCGGCTGAGATCATGACCACAGCCGAGGGTTGGGACGTCCTCGGACCAGGAAATCCAGAGCTTTGCCTCACAACTTTTTCTTCACTGTGACTGACCGGAGCATCCAACCAAAGACTGATCACCTTTTACTGTGCAAAAGTTTGAAGCAACTCCCTGAAGGTGACTTTAAATAAATACATCAAATTTACCTGAGAACAGGCCTTGGATTGAACATTTGTGAAAAGTCAGCCAAAAATTGAAAAAATTATAAACCTTCCAAAAGCTCAAAAAGCAGCTCGAGACCTCTTTAAAATGTTGTAAAAAAAAAAAAAATGTTCCTCTTTTCCAGCAAAGTAAAATAAAATGAGAGAATAAAACTCATGTGTTCTTTGTGATTCTTTAATATTTATTCAAATTATTTATTAGTCACGAGGGGTGACTAAAATTCACCAACATTTTTACTTAAATTGACATTATTTCAGTAAAGTTTCTGCTCATGAGAAAACTAATGTGAACCAAGAAGAACTGTAAATGAATAATTATTAATTCATGAAGCATTAATATGTTTTATTTCTCCGTGAAGGAACTTGTTTGGTTTATATTTGATGAGATGGTGGAAGGATGGACTCCCAGCTCGGTTTAATAAACGTGTTTTCTTGTTTTGATGACGTTTATTTGTTCAATGCAGCCTTTGTGTTGCAGAAGAGAGGCTTCCTGCTGCGCGCGAGCAGCGTCATCGTGCTGCAGCTCGCGCACCACGACTCCATGAGCAAATGATGCTTCAAACCGGATGTTTCTAAACCACAGCAAATGACAGGTAATACAGGTAACAGCCTTCATCGATCATTAAGAACCATATATATATATATATGTAATATATAAAAACACCTCAGCCTGATTCAGGAAGCGCAGCAGATTAAATAATCCAGGATGTTTTAATCTAAAACAAGCAGCTCGGTCAGAATAAAACCCCCCGTGCTCTCCTCACCTTCCTCAGCGGGCAGAACAGGCGATTTACATCTCTTCCATCGCGAATCAGCAGAGATCTCAGGCTCCGTTCAGCTGTACACCAGCTGCTGAGCACAATGACGTCATTCCCCCCCCCCCCCCCGCGCTTCTGGACATAAAGAAACATCCACGTAAAGCGCACGAGTTGTTTTTTGTCTTCTGCAAATAGGAGCATCTAGTGGGCAAACAACAAGACAATGGAGGTCAGAGCAGCTCTGATCAGAGTTCATAAAGTTGATTCAGTTTCATCAGTAAAGTGCAACACCTGTTCATCGTTGTGATTATTTTAATAAAACATGATGTAGTGCT
>NC_056502.1:3344314-3391923 GCF_014905685.2 Nematolebias whitei | reverse complement strand
TGATGTAGTGCTACCAGTTTTATTCTGTTTCATATTCAGTAAAGTGCTCACCTGTTCATCGTTGTGATTATTTTAATAAAACATGATGTAGTGCTACCAGTTTTATTCTGTTTCATATTCAGTAAAGTGCAACACCTGTTCATCATTGTGATTAGTTTAATGAAATGCATTGTAGTGCTTCAAGTTTATTCAGCTCCATAGCAAGTGAAGTGTTCACCTGTTCATCGTTGTAATTATTTTAATAAAACATGTCATGTTATCAATTTTATTCAGTTTCATATTCAGTAACGTGCTCACCTGTTCATCGTTGTATTTTAATAAAACACATTGTAGTACTTCAAGTTTATTCTTTTCCATATTCAGTGAAGTGCTCACCTGTTCATTGTTGTGATTAGTTTAATAAAACACATTGTGGTGTTATCAAGTTTATTCAGTTCCATATTCAGTGAAGTGCAACACCTGTTCATTGCTGTGATTAGTTTAATGAAAAACGTCGTAGTTTATCAAGTTTATTCAGTTTCTTATTCAGTGAAGTGCTCACCTGTTCATTGTTGTGATTAGTTTAATGAAACACGTCGTAGTTTATCAAGTTTATTCAGTTTCTTATTCAGTGAAGTGCTCACCTGTTCATGTTTGGTGTTCACCCGTAGAGTTGGAAAACAATCCCTCTGGACTTTTATTCTGTTAATTCAGGGGTCTGTATAGCTACGGCTCCAGGGCCGTTGGGTTCCTCTGTCGTGGCTCTTTGCAGATTTGACCAAAACATCACGTGAAAATGAAGGTTTATATTTAAAACTGCAGGAAAAGCTCAATGTGGCAGTCTTCTTATCCAGTTTTCTGCAAAATGTGACTCCATGAGTTAAGACAAGGCACAACCATCAGTACAAACAGCATCCCTACACATTGCCTACCTAGTCAATTTTTAAGGAATACACTTTTGAATCTAAGTCAAAATTTATTTACTCAGCTACCTTCATGATATAGAGCTGAATTCTTTTATCTACTCTTTCTTTGAATTTGCTGAGCTGTATTATATTTTCATGAGTATACAAATAGCTATAGATATATCTGATATATATATATATAATTTGTTTCATGTTGCTTTGTTCATTCGTGTTCATCTGCTCACACAGACTCATGTTCGTGCTGCTGTTTGGCTTTTTGTGTTTATTGTTTTTATGCTATTAATGCTTAGCACTATGACTCTTGGTATCTTCTGTAATTGCTACGTCATGGCCTAAATTTCTGTGAATTAACAACTAAAGAAATAAATGCAAGTATTAACATTTATTGTTTTTAAACAAGGAAATTGGCGGGCTAGGTGGACTTTGATCTTTTCATGACCTCTGACCCCTATAGCTGGCGCATGCGCAATATAATTTTAATCCCTGCCCCCAGCTAATAGTGGTGGCATAAGTGAGTAGGCCACGAGTAATTTATTAAATTCTTAAATTATTTTGCAGTTTTTTCGTCATGTTATTTTCTAAATTAAACTGTGTGAAGTGGCCGAGAGTTAACATTTTCTGAAGTTACAGTTTAACTAGCTAAGCTAACTGGCTAACGAGCTGAAGCTAACATTTTTTTTTTGCTAGCTAGTGTTAGCATGCTTTCAGGTGGTCTCTTTATTTTACCAGGTAAAAATAATAACACCTTCCATGTTTATATTGTTGTACAGATATATATATACAAAATGATTTTTATAAAATTCCCAAGTGGCAACACAGAAAGATGAATTTACTGAAAATCAAGATTTTTATTTATTTGTATTTGTCATTAAAACAAAAAAATTAGTACTTTTTTTTTTGCTATTTAATTTCAGTTGTTCATCTTAAATGAATGTGAGAAACTTTACCACATCAGTTTAAGTGTTTTTTTTTGTTGTTTTTTTTGCACAGAAGAGAAGAAACAGCCAAGGTAAGACAAATACTGTTTTAATTATGCAAACATTTATTTTATCCTTTTGAGGTGATTTGTCTTCTTGGTCCATTTCTGCAGAGGACAACGGTGATCCTTTATCTGTCAACCTGGGCTCTAAATTGAATAATAAACCATATGGTTTGAAACCACAATAAGCTTTTAAATGCATGAATTTGAAACTTTTTAGGACAAAGCAACTTTAAAATAAATCCAGACTCACTCAGATATTGTCATCCCACGTTTACTTCAACGCTTCATGGTAAAATGTAGAAAAGCTTAGCTTAATTCAAATTAAAACTTGTAGTTTTTAATCTTGATTAAGTATTCTGTATTTAGGATTTGCGATTGTAAAAATAGGGTTTATTTTATTGGAAAATTAGTTGTGTAGTTTACAAACCTTATGTCTTTTATTACACTAAAGGCATTTGCTTCAGTCTAAATATGACATTTTCCTGCTACTTCTGTGCAATAATTTTAATGTTGGTGCTACAACTTAAAACTCCCATTTTGGTCATTAGCTTCTGCTCAATTTCAAGATCACAGTTTTTCTGGAGTAGAGTTATATGTAATGCAAACTGTGAAATAACTAAGTTAAGCACAACAATGTGTTGTTCAAGAAATAATTCTGGAGCAGTTAGGGAGCTCTTTTCAAGACTGAAGCCATGTGGAGATATTTGAAATTGTAATAAATTTAATTTGGCACAAATGTCCACTTGTGCAGTTCTGTTTTAGGCCAAAGGATGGCAGCGTCCCACAAGGAGACTGGTAGAACACCTTAATAGTCTCCTCTGTTGTTTGGGGCCCCGAGCTTTCGTCTGTTGGCTTCAATTTATTTCATCACAGTATACTGCAGCTGATCTAACGGCATGTACATTTTGTTGTCACCTAAAGGGAATTTCTTGTCATGCTCCCAAATTGATGTACCTGTTTGTAGCCTTGGACAGTATTTGTGCTGCAAAGTCTTGGGGAGAGTGTGAGCAGCATGCAGCTCTGTCTGAACTGATACGGTGAGCTACATTTAAACTGCAGGTCATGGATTTAAAGTTGGAAAGTGAGCTCTGTGTTGAGATTTGCAAACCTAATTTGATTATAACCAAGGAATGTTGAACCCTTTGATCCTTCAGCACCCGAGGGTCACGTCCTGCACAATACAGCTTGTTTTTACCCGCTATACACTGGAAATGTTTGGAGTACTTTGCATCTTTAGATTCCAAATATTGTCTAATTTCCTTCAGGAGGTTCCTAGTCTCTGTTCTCAACCATGATCTGAGATATCATCTGAAGGGTTTTGAGTTAGGTGGACTCTTAGGAAGAGGATGTAATCTCTGTAAATGTTGTTGTCCTTCATCCTATCTGATGCTCCTTGTCCACTTGGAAGCGTAATTACAGGTCCTAGATGGTATTAAAGCAATTTGAGTTCACTTGAATAAGACAGGAAACCAATCAGGGTATTAAATTAAGTAATGCTGTTGGGGTCTAATTCAATCAGGACAGTCGGAGAAATTTCTTTCAGATATTGATCAGGGACATGCGTCACTATTGATTTTCTCTGACATTTTCTTACTCCAACAGTCTGCTGTTTCACTCTGGACATCTCCTTTGTATTAATGAGCTTTGTTTTTTTTTGTTTTTTTGTATTTCACCCCATTAGCCCTCGCGCACGGAGTCCTGTTTTCTGGGACACGTCTAAATCAGAGCCCTCATTATTAGGGCTTGCAGCCCCATGAGAGTGCCCCGCCTGACCCCCAAAATTGCTCAATTGACTTTTTCCGTCCGCATTTATGTTTGGCGATGAGGAACCGTGACATTTACATTTGCGCCACTTCAAAATGAGCCCCTGCTTTGCACGAGTTTTCGACACAGACTGTAGCTTTAAGCAGGTCACAGGATCAAAAGTGTCTTTTCTTTTTTGCCTGGAGGAGCCACCGAGTCGATCCTTCCCATTTCTGCACCAAATGGGGTTTTTCTCTCTCACTGTTTTTTTTTTTTCTTTCTATCTCTTTCTAACTTGGTGGAACACATTTAGATCCTGAGTAGAACTCCTCGGTGCCCACTCATCACTCTGCGTGCTGTTTGAAGATTACTACGCTCAGAGACATCCGCACTGGGCATCCAGGCAGCTTAGAGGCCAAAATCCATAATCCCTTACCCTTCATGGGAATTCTCCATGCACTTCAACATGCTGAAATACAGCCCCGCCGTAGCAGGCACTCGTGGCCGAGGAAAAACCGGCGCCAGAGGCTGAGATAGATAGATGACACGTCTCAATGAATGTGGAGGAAGTTGGAGGTAAAGTAATAAGTCAGACGTTGATAGTAGTCTCTTCTCGGAAACAGAATTTCCAAGTAAAGGGGAAGAGATGTTTCTTGCAAGGAGTTTTATTTGTAATGTTTTTATGCACACTATATCACTCAGTCCACATGCTTTATGTGCACCCCAGAACAGCCTGGAAGACATTTTGTTCTGAAAATATTGGTTCACTGTTGGGACCCAGCAGCAACGCAGTCTCCCCACCGTCGCTGCAATAAAAAATTTCCTCCGAGGCTGTGGAGCCTTAATAAAAAGCGTAAATAAATGTAGTTCCTTGATTTAGTAATCTGCATGAACGACTAATATGTAAAGTTCGGCTGTTGTAGCTGAAGGACCAGTGGGGTTTAATTCCCCCCCTCCTTTAGGCTGCACTCTAATACTTTGTTAGTCTGCTTGCTAAAGCCCATTTATTAGCTCGGGGAGTTGGTCCTGCAGTGAACACGAATAATAAAAGTAATTTCATATTCACTTCTGCTGGGTTCTTATTATGAGAGTGCTTCTTTCGTGAGCCCATCCCACTTTTTTCTCCAGACGCACAAGTAAAAATGGAATGAGACAAAAGAAAAAAGGTCAGAGACGGGCAGACGTTGTGGTAACAAGTTTTCAAATGTTGAACCACTTCATTTGTGAACATAAAAAAAATCACGTTTTTTTTGTTATGAGTTTGCTTATATGGACAACGCTCTCGCAGGCTCAGTAGGTTTGCGTTCATGTAATACCTGTTAAACTCTCAAGATCGTGCAGATATTTTAGTTTCTCGTCTCGCCTTAATGCAAGGAACATCTTAAATCATTCAACAGAAGAGTTTTCGTCATCATGAATCAGGAGTTACTGGTGACCTTCTTGTCTTTAGTCCTGTCTGCAGGTCTTTGTGAAAGCTGAAAAGGCAAAGTGGTTACGTCCGTTAAACGTGAACTGCAGTGTTACCGTTTGTTAAACAACTTGTTTATGATTCTGGGGGATGTTGCAACCTGGTACTTTCTCTGCCCAGACGCTAGTATTTAAAAAAGTGAAATGCATATCACCCGCTGCCTTTCATGCCAGAGTTATTGCCTGAAATCGTATTAAGATGAGAAACGAGTTGAAACGGGGATTACTGTAGTTTTAGTAGCCATCTTTAATAGGGTCGAGTCCAGCAAGTCTTTATAGTTGTACATGTACATCCAGTGGTTTCGTCCAGTGGTTAGAACGAGATATTTTGCGAAAGGTGCAACAGCTTAAAATTTAGGTATTTTTATAATAAAACATCCAATTTTTATAAACTTTCTTGTAAATTTGTTTTCCTGGTTCCTTTTGTGACCTTTTTAATTTTTTATTGCGACTCTGTTCACAAAGGAACCAAACCCAACATGGACCAAAAAATAAAAGAGGTTAAAATAAACATTTAAATCTGCTACAGTCAAATTCAAAGTTAAATCATAAACTTGTTCTTACTAAAAAGTATTTATGTAGTCCAAGATTGTTAGCTTTTAATTGTTTTTAGATCATAAAGGAGGGTTTAACTGTGTCTGAACGTTTTAAACATGCAAAACAAATGTAATTTTTATTAAAGATTATTCTGCACAAATCCACATTTACTGTTGTCTGTTTCAACTTAACAAGGAGGAAGACAAAAACATGATTAATACCTCTCTAATCATGATTAAATTACCTCTGTTGGACTAATGACTCCATTCTTCTGACATTTAGGCATGGAATGATGTGGTCTTCATTATCGCTTCATCGCCAAAGGCAAAGTGGCGATAATGTTTTTGTCTGTTTTCACTAAAATAGCTCATGAACCAATGAATAAATTTTAATAAAAGTCACAAAGGAACCACTGGATGTACCTTTACAGCTGATTAACTTTTAGAGTTGATCCAGTTCAAGATGGCTGCTGCAGCTAATCGACATGAGCTGAAACAAAAATGGCTAAATCTTTGGCAGTTTGAAAAAAAAATGGAGCTAAAACCTGATGTGGTAGTAGCTGAGAGTCATCCTCAACACATACTCTGAGTAAGAGATGCTTCAAGGAATCGTAGGCCTTTATGGATGTTTCTTTCTCTAAGCTGGACAAAGTGTTTGTGGCGGCGGCCTTGGTCAGCGAGGAGCTGGACCGCCATCCGGCCCGGACGACACGAGCGCCGAGGGCAGGACGTGTCACCGAGCCGGCACCAGCTGAGCTCGTTCAAGGTTACGCTTTGATTTAATGGTGATGCATTTTTTAAAACCGCATCATTCCTCTCTCTTGCCACCGCACCCAGTCAATCTCTGTCACGAGCGCTGGCTGTGCGTCTCACCTTTAGCAGTGGAAGCACCAGGAGAGGTTGTTTAAGAGATAAATCAGTGGCAAACGAAGCGTCGGCTTGGACCCTGATTGTTTTACCTGCCGACCTGTTTGGAAGGCAGGACGGTGAAGGAAAACTGTTCTATATATTTAGGCTATGACAAGGAATGGTGGTCTACTCATCATGTCGACAGCTCTTCGTACGGGCACTTAAAATGAATCCAGGCTGCAGAGCCTTGAAGGTTTGATGCACAACCAGATGCTGTGGTAAAATGTCACAGCGTGGGGATTTTTTTCTTCTTCCCCGGCCTCCGAGGACGTAAACGAAGGAGGAAAATGATCAGTTTGCTCGTTTCTCTTCATCTAGAATAAATAGCATCACCTATCTTCGTACTTTAGTGTTATTTCTGACAAGATGATAATCAGCAATCATCACTCCCTCCTGCTTTTGTTTCAGTAAAGCCGCACTGACAGCGCTGCGTGTTGTAAAAATAGATTTTCAACCAGTTGCACTTTTCTTCAAAGGTGCAGCTGTGAAGCAGCCTGGTTGTTGGGGGGGGGGGGGGGGGGGGCAGCATCCAGTCTCATCTCGCCGCACATTTTATATATATACGTATGTATGCATTTGGATGATCAAGCACACATTTAACTCTTCTTCTTTTCTTATCTGAACTTTGATCCGAGTCATCCAGGCATGAGAACAGCAGCCCTTTGTGGGGGGTGGCAGCCCGTTATGGATGGAGCGATAAATCGGAGGATAGAAATGGTCCACATTCATGAGCCGTGTAATCCTCTTATATCTTGTCATTTTCAAAAGCAAACACCTCTTTGCCATCAATACTTGTGTGTCTGGTTTGATAACCCTCATCCTTCCAACAAAAACACATTATGACCCAAAAGCTGAGGAGGAAATGCGAATGAAGCAACTTGAAGCTGCTGTCGTTAAAGGAACACTGGTGGGACAATATGTGCAGCTCGGTGTGATTATAATTAACTGTATTAAACAATAATTTTGCATAGCACTTTGTTAAAGTAATGCTTTTCATGAAGGTTTAATTGCTATGTTCTTGGAAATTTAACATTCTCATCCATTTGGGAACCATCTTGGGACCAGAGAGTCCCAGATTTGATCCCCAGCCAGTCCCACATGTCGTTGTGTCTCTGAGCAGGACGCCTAATCCCTAATTTCTCTAATTTCTCCTCGGGTGCTTACACAGCTGCCCACTGCTCCACCTGAGTGTATCTCATGTGTGATGGGTTAAATGTAGAGAACTAATTTCACCATTGTATGGGAACATGCAACGATGACAACACATAGCACTTACTTACTTACACTTGTCTGAAATAATTATTCTATTTTGTCCCTTTTGTGCTGATAATAAAAGTTTTATTAATATATGCCATTACAAACAAAATAGTTGCAAGTTTTTTACTTTATGAATAAAGTTTACTTTAACAGAGAAAATGGTCACATATAGCATACTTTTAAATTCAAACATTCATTTATAAAATAATAATTTAACTTTATTTATCTGAGGAGCAGCTTTGAGTTTAACTCCATCACTGAACTCTCATCTTGAACAAGCATGAAGGTGACAGTGGAAAGAAAAACTCCCTCATGAGGAAGAAACCTTTAGCAGAACCAGGATCAGGACAAGAGGACCATCTGCTTCGACCGGCTGGGTTTGGTAGGAATAGATACACAATGGCAGCTCAAGAATCACATGTTAAGATAGAAATAGTATCAAATGAAAACTATTCAGTTTTAACAGTTCGTTTAAGGAAATGAGGTCAGTTTGTCCTCTAGTAGTCTAAGTCTATAGCAGCATAACAATCCGACCCTAACCATAGGATTTATCAAAAAGGAAAGTCTTAATCCCAGTCTTCAAACTGGACAATGTGTCAGCCTCATGGACAGAAACTGGAAGTTGGTTCCACAAGAGAGGAGCCTGAGAACTGGAAGATCTTCCTCCCATCCTGCTTTTGTTAACTCTAGGAACCACAAGTAAACCTGCAGTCTGAGAGAGAAGTGCTCTGTTAGGAAAATATGGAACAACAAGATCTGTAATATAAGATGGAGCTAGGTTTTTGAGAGCTTTGTAGGTTAGAAGTAAGATTTTGAATTCTATTCTGGATTTGACAGGGAGCCAATGGAGAGAAGCTAAAACTGGAGAGATATGCTCTCCCAGTAACTCCAGTTAAGACTCTGGCAGCAGCATTTTGGATCAACTGAAGACGTTTTAAAGTATTTGGACACCCAGATAATAAACCATTGCAATAGTCCAGTCTAGACGTGACAAATGCATGGACCAGTTCTTCTGCATCATCTTTAGATCAGATGTTTCTAATGTTAGTGATATTACGCAGGTGGAAGAAGGAGGTTCTAGTAACGTTTTTAATGTGGGGGATAAAAGACATGTCCTGATCAAAAATAACACCAAGATTTTTAACATTACAGCTGGAGGACAGATTAATGCATCTAAGGAGGGAGAAAGACTGAAACATTCATTCCTAAGGTGCTCAGGTCCAAAAACCAAAACCTCAGTCTTGTCTGTGTTCGAAAGGAGAAAATTAAGGGTCATCCAGGTTTTTAATGTTTGCTTTTTTTTCCCCAACTCTTCCTGTTTGTGGGTGGTGGGGTGGGGTGGGGGGACGTTTTAATGCTTTTAAGACATGCTTGTAGTCTAAGTAGCTGATTGGATTATTTTGGTTTCATGGACACATTTAACTGTGTATCATCAGCATAACAATGAAAATTTATCCCATGTTGTTTAATAACTTTACCTAATGGAAGCATGTATAAAGTAAAGAGTATTGGCCCAAGCACTGAGCCCTGAGGAACTCCATGACTAACTTTGATGTATGATGAAGATTCGTTATTTACATTAACAAATTGGAATATATCTGATAAATATGATTTAAACCAATTTAGAGCCATTCCTGTAATTTCAACATCATATTCAAGTCTCTGTAGTAAAATATTGTGATCATCTGTATCAAATGCAGCACTGAGGTCTAACAGGACCAGTGGAGACACCTGCCCATTGTCAGAGGCCATGAGAATATCATTAACTTTCACCGGTGCAGATTCTGTGCTGTGGTGAGCTCTGAAACTTGACTGAAACTCAATCAATCAAAGGCTGTTTTGGCTTTAAAATGATTTTCTTGACATACTTTTGATGATGATGATCTATAATTCAGTGAAACAAACAAGGGATACATTTAGAAATTGCTATAGATGGACTAATTTATTTAATTTGTATAATTGTTGTTGGCTCACAACACCAATAAGGAAACAGCCGGACAAGTGTCTGCCTGTTCTACCCCTTTGAGCGAATGCAGCAAACAAACAGAACTCAACACGTCTGAAGTCATTCCTCATTTCTTTATATTTTGCATCCAAGGAGCCCGACTATGTTAATTCATTAAATAAGTCCAGTAGTCAAGAGTTCTTCTGGGCTTTTCAACGTCTTAAAGTGTGGGGGATTTTCAGTCAAGTTCTTGTACCTGACTATAGAAATATTTTTGGTTTTATCTACTCGACTTTGGCCTGTAACTCATTAAGGCACAAACATTCTCTTAAACTTGGGGTGTTGTTTCAACTCAAAACAGACAACTTAACAAAAAGCAATTTTAAATGAGATATTTTGACCCTTTGCGACTGTAAACGTGCCTAAAAATAATCTGTTCCCATTTCTTTAGCTGAATTTATAAAAAAAATACCAAAGATTGCACAGTTTAACAAGTTTTTTTTAGCATCAACCGTGCGATCAAAACATTATTAGATTAAAACCTGGCATAACCTGGTTTGTGTCATATTGTTTCAATATTTTTAAGACATGACTTTCAGACACTTTCTCCAGTTTCCTCCCACTGATCAAAAACATGCGAGACTGATGCTAACTCTAAATTGTCTCTAGGTGAGAGAGAGAGTGATTGTCTCATTTGTCTCTGTGTCCCTGTGATGGACTGGAGACCTGTCCAGGGTGTCCCCCGTCCCTCGCACAGTGACTGCTGGACATGGACACCAGCGACCCCCGTGACTCAAACTGGAAGAAGCTGGTTAAAGATGATGGATGGACTTTCAGACACTGTTTCCTCTGATAAGTTATTTTAAAGTCTGCTACTTTTTGTTTTTACTTGTTCACTTAACTCAGTTTAAAAAGCCTGAGAAAGTACTTCAAGACTGCTTCAAGAGTACTAAAAGTCTTCTTGAAAGCAAACAAAATAGAAAATACACGTTTAAAACTTTTGCACAGCACTGTTAAAATCACTTAAATTGCAATGAATCAGTGACTTGATGAAGCATGGCAGCAACACAAACAGCTAAACTTTATATAATCCTTTTTAAAGTTCTGACCACTGTTTATGTGTCAGATGTGGCAAAAATTAAGGGCTTAAGAAGAATTTTAAATTTATTTGGATCACTGAAGATCTCGGTGAAGTCCTGACCCAACAGTCTTTAAATGACATGATTGTTAGTTTGACAGGCAAAGTTATGACTGACATTAGGATTTTATTGTAGTAGAACAACAAACAGGAAATGCATTGTGTAGGTTAACATTTAGTCTCAATTAGCATTTTTTACATAAATTCACTCGTTTTGTCACCTGACAACGTGGATAAAACTGAACTGAGAGCAGGATGCACGACAAAGATGCTGTAATAAATGTGGTCACTAGAATATTATATTTACAGACATGATGATAAACTAACTTGTTTCAAGTTTTCTAAAAGGCGGTGGGTATTTAAGAAAAAACAAACTCAGAGACATTTGAGCATTGTATAAATTGTAATTGGAATAAATTGATATTTATTTAATATTGCTCGCTGCCAAAAGGTGAAAGTGGACATTGATGTCTTTGCTTGTGTCTGCGCGTGTGTGTGTGTCCGTCTGTCAGTAAAATATCTCACGAATCACTGGATGAATTTTCTTAAAATTTGCAGAAAGTAATCATTGGAGGTTTATTTTACAACTGATTAACTTTTTGAGTCAGCCAGTGCTTCTCAGTTATTTTCAGTTACGCCCCCCCAACTCTCCGCCGCGACTGTAAATAGTATAATTTGTCTATAAAATTGTTATAAATACACCTTTGCATAACATTGTACCCTTATTAACATTAATTAAATAAAGAAAGAAATATAGATCAATTTACAACAAAGATTATTAACATTGTTTTATAGTCTGTAACAGAAAAGGCTTAAAGTGCATAAATTTGCCTGAAATTAAAAATGTATATCCTTATTTAAACTGTAAACAAGAACCTGACAAGTTGTTTAATGACAAAATATATGTTGTTAGCAAAGAACGGAGTCCTAACATTTGTTAAACATCTGTTTTTATAACAAATAAAAAAAAGAAACATCAAACTTGTGCTTTGACAATCGATAAAACTAAAAAATGTCAATGTGAAAGAGGAAAGAGGGGGCGGGTGTCGCTCTCGCTTTGAGTTTATACTCTTTGTTGCTGCGCGCTGTGGGTGACAAGCATCCAGAGCGGAGGACTTGTTAGTAAAGAAGAGAGTCCAACATTTATTAAACATTACTTCTGTATTTAAAAAAACACAAAAATTGTGCTTTGACAAACTAAAAAAAAAAATGAACGTAAAAGAGGAAGAGGGGCAGGTAACGCTCTCGCTTTATTCTCTGTCGCATGCGTGCTGTGGGTGACGAGCATCCAGAACGTCACCATCGGAGGAGGTGTCACAGCGACACGGTTCAAACACGGCTCCCCAAACGACAAGGCAGACATATTTGTTCATAACAGTATTATTAGTGAGACTGAGTTGACGAACGCACCCCGACACAAAGAGAACGGTGCAAAAAAATACTACTCCTTGCTGCAAAATGTTCCCCGGGTTACATGCACCCCCCCGGCATTGCTCTGGGCGTGCCCCACCATAAGAAGGACTGGCCAAAGCCAAGATGGCTGCCACAGCCAACTAACCTAAAATGCAAAAAAGGTCAAATTCTGTAGTTATTATTATTTATTTATTTATTTTACAGATTTTTAGATAAAATCAGGCGTGGTAGTAGCTGAAAATCATGCACAGCTTGTTCTCCTAATGCTACATATTTGCTTAATATTTTGGCATTAAGTGTTTGAGTCGACCCAGTTTGTTTGTTAGCAAAATATCTGACAAACCACTGGATGAGTTTTAATGAAAATCTCAAAGTAGTCATTGGATGTCCCTTTACACATGATTAACTTTGGAGCCAACCCAATTCATGTTGTCCACTTGAGCTAATTGACATTAGCCAACACAAAATGGTTAAAACAGACACTTTTCCAGATCTTATTCTACAGTTTGACGTGGTAGTAGCTGAGAGTGATTCACATTATGTACTCGGAGCATGACATTTCCTCATTGAATGAAGCTACTCGTAATGTTATTCACAAGGTTTGACTGTGTAAATGACTACACCTCTGCTTTAGTTCAGAACTCCACCATGAAAGATATTGTGTGACATGGATCGAGTACTGTTGGACCTTTTTTACATTTTGTTTTGCCGAGTCAGCTCTGTTGATGTTGAAGGTTAAAGATCGAAACGAGGTTTTAATAGTCCACTGGGTCACCCATCTAACTTGACTTTAAACAAAGCTTATACAGCTAAGATGGTTGTAAAGAAAGGTTGTTTTAAGTTTTACCTCTAAATCATTAACTTCCTTTGTTTTAGAAGTTATCCTACAAGTTATGATCCAATCAGCGTGTCAGTTCTGATTAGATCTTATGACCACACAGCATTTTTATTTCAACCTGTTGAAGTTCTCACATTTTGTTGCAGCGTTGATTCTGTAACGTCGGCAAACTGAAAATGTAAGGCTTATTTTACATTTGCCGTCGTTTCGAGAGCCTTTCTGACTCTCCTCGTGCTCGAGTGTGAAAATCCTCGCAGTACATGTAGAAAGGGGCTTTAGCAGCTTGGTAAGATGTGAAAATTGCTTCATGTATTGTGGTGAAGGGTAGAAACTTGGAGACATTTGGTGTTGGGAGCAGAAAATCGTCTGAAAGACGTTTTGAAAGCAGCGTAATTTCTGTCTGATTCATGATGGGCCGAGTGGCATTAAATCATAGATGTGCTAACAGCAAAATGGGAGAATTAGATAGTGGCTGATGTCGGCTATTATCCAGCGCTGGAAGAATTGACAGCTCCAACATCCATAAGAGCAATTAGCTTTGGAACACAGGTGCCCTCCATTTCAGTCCACGAGACGTTCTGTTCAAAATATTGTAAATTTCCACACCCTTCCAGTGGAAAACCCTGCACCCCAAACGAAATATAAGCAGTGGGACGGGATTAAATAGAGCGTAAACTTAATTTCGTGTTGCCACAATTCATTCAATTCATATGGGCTTAATAGTATTGTTCATTTTCCTGCATATTTAGGGGTGAAGTGCTCGCACCTGGTTATGTCTGGGAGGCATTAAGTCTGACTAATGAAACGACTCTATCCTCTGTGGCGTTTTTAATCTATTCACTGGGAAAGTAATTGACAAGCCCACAGTATGTGCATTAGGATAGCTCCAGCTCCAAAGGACAGCTGTCACTAAAGCAATTAAAATGACAAAGGTTAATTAATTCTCTCCAGTTTTACCTGATACGAGACAGTCACAATGAGTGAGTTTTCATTTTCACAAGAGTAATAGTGTTTTGAGGAGAGTAATTTATTTGTGATTACAAAAAAACCTGCAAAAAGCGCAGCAGATAGAGCCCTTAATATGTCAATAGCTCACACAAACCTCTGCCCCCAGGACGGCTTTCAGCACCAGTTTGGAAATGAAGTCTGCAGCAGGACATGATCTGAAATGACAATTTGTTGTTTTCTTTTAAAAAGTCACTTATTATTTCTCCGTTGGCGGCGAGAACAGAAACTGTGATTTGTTTATAAATGAGGCGCGTGAAGATCCTCAAACGACTCCTCCAGACAAACGTTCGTAAGTGTAAAAGCAAATGTAATTCTATGTTTTCTTTTTTTGTTGGAGGTCAGAAGCAAAGCAAGACGCAAGTAATTACCGCACCGACCACCTCTGACATCATGAGAGCAGAACCCAAGAACTTTCTAATCCACCTAAATGTCAAAGCAATGTTCGCAGCCCTCCCTCCGCGTGAATCTCCGAAGGCTGCCAAAAGGCCAGTGGTTAGTCATCTGTTTACTCCTGCAGCTGCTGGGTGTCATTGGGACTCTGAAGGAGAAATCCCATGATTCTCGCTGCCATTTCTGACAGCTCCCTCCCAGACCACATTAATCAGGGATTGTGGGCAAGCTAGGGGTTAGATGGCAGGCATGGATGGCTCCGGCCCAGGACAACTGAACCGAGGGATCTGGGTTCGAAGATAACCGAGGTGTCCAAACACTCTGCCGCGCTGCGATGCAGCCGCTTTTATTCAAAAAACAAATCGTTCATTAATTAAAGAAGCAAGTGAGTTCCTGTCCGTTGCCTGGTGAAATGGCGTTTCAAAGGTAACATTATTTAAATGTAGAAGAAGATAAATTAATCCAACAATGGTAAACAACAAAACAAAACAAAAAAAGAACAATCCAGGATTCTCTACTTTTTTTTTTTTTTTTGGTAATGAGACAATTTGCCGTCCCTTGTTATCAATAAATAACGGTCACAGAGCAAAACGGGGAATTGAGCATACCCTCCATCTTTGCATGTTGTGTGCACAGTATCGTGAAAAATAATGAGGTACCAACTGCCTTTGTGTTGTGGCTACATCTAGGCATAAGAATGATTCCTTTCGAGAACTGGGTTGCCAGGTCAAAATCCAAGATGGCCACCACCACCTATTTACATAGATTGGCCACTCATATCATTTGAGGAAATGATGGCTTCTAGTTTTTATATTTCTTAAAAGTATAGTTTCCTCAAATGATTGAGGTGGTGGAAGAAGATTAATCCATGGTGACCAAGGTTGTCGTTGGCCACTCCCTGGCTTCTCCGTTGCACCTGGTGGATAAAATTTCTCCCTCTGCTCACCAGGATCTGTTGATCTGCGTCGTTTTGGACTAGTAAAAAATAAATAAAATAAACTACCCCTGTTTTTATACACAGTATAAGTTAGGTTGTTGGGACACCAACAATCAGTTAGGCTGATGGTCCTTTTTTGCATGTGGACAACTAGTTTTGGTTGTCACCATCAAACTGGTTGATCCATTATGAGAAGGTGATGTTTATAAGACTGAGTTTGTCGCAGCTCCTCAGACTGAAGAAGTCTTTTGGATAAAAGATGAAACTTTTCAACAAAGAAGAATCCGTGCTGGGGACCTGACTCAACCTTGTTAGATTTATCTACCTGGATTATTGAGCAGCATCAGGACATCCGTCTTTTTCCTGGTAGCTGGATTTCTAACATCCTTCTACCAATATACCTGTCCCTCCTCTGGACATGTCCAAACCACTGTCCCTCCTCTGGACATGTCCAAACCACCTCAGTGTGTCCTCCCTAACTTTATCTCCCAGTTCAACCTGTGCTGTACCTCTGATGATCTCATTCCTGATCTTATCCATCCCCGTTACTCCCAAGGAGAACCTCAACATCTTAATTTCTGCCACTTCCAGTTCTGTCTCCTGTCTTTGTGTCCATGCCACGGTCTCCAGACCATACAACATAGCCACTCTCGCCACTGTCTTGCAAATGTCCAGATACATTCTCAATAATCCAGGTAGAAAAATCTATCAAGGTTAAGTCAGGTCCTCTGGACAGATTCTTCTTTGTTGAAACGTTTCTTTTATCGAAAAGACTTGAGAAGTCTTTTGGACCTGACTTAACCTCGTTAAAACTGTTTCGCAAACTTTTCCACTTGTCACAAATCACTCCTGAAACTTTTCTCCATCACTCCATCCTGCCTGGACTCTCTTCTTCACCTCTTTACCACACTCTCCATTTTCCTGGACAGTGAACCCCAAGTCCTTGAAGTCCTGCACCTTTGTGACCTCTGCTCCTTGTAGCCTCACTGTTCCACCTCCTCCCTCTCATTCACACACATGGACTCTGTCTTACTACGACTGACTTTCATTCCTCTTCTTTCAAGTGCAAACCTCCACCTCTCTGAGCTCTCTTCCACCTGTTCCCTGTTCTCACCACAGATCACAATGTCATCTGCAAACATCATAGTCCACGGGGATTCCTGCCTGACCTCATCTGTTAGTCGGTCCATCACCAGAGCAAACGAAGGGGCTCAGAGCTGATCCTTGATGCACTCCCACCTCCACCTTGAAGCTATCTGTCGCTCCTACAGCACATCTCACCACTGTCCTGCTGTCCTCATGCATGTCCTGTACCAGTCTAACGTACTTCTCTGCTACTCCAGATTTCCTAATGCAACACCACACCTCCTCCCTCAGCACTCTGTCAGATGCTTTTTCTAAATCCACAAAGACACAATGGAGTTCTTTCTGACCCTCTCTGTACTTCTCCATCATCATCCTCAAAACAAAGATGGCATCTGTGGTGCTCGTTCTCAGCATGAAACCATACTGCTGCTCACAGATAGTCACCTCTCGTCTAAGTATAACTTGTAAATATAACTTCTCTAGTTGCTACAACTCTGTACATCACATTTCAGAAAGGATTAATCGTTTTGGCCTCTAATAAATGAAGGTAGCTAATTTCTGTTTTTAGTGCTATGTTGTAGCATATTCTACACTGACACATGCAGGCAAGTTTATTAGCCCCAGCCCATGAGCATTTTCTGTTTAGCAAACTGTAGGCTTTTATTGTAACTAAACACCTGAACAGAAACGCATCAGCTTGTTGCTACATTAAAACAAACGAGGCGAAAGCTGACGGTGTGAACCAAATCTATGAAGAAAACAAAAACCCTGGCTGTACATGATAATAAATAGGCTGATAAAATGTATAAATGTTCCACAGAGCAGTGAGAATGGACACACATTTGAGCCATTAAGTTTAAAGCAATGGGTGCGTTTTTAAGCCCCACAATGTTTAAATTGTCATAAATGTGTTTTTTTTTTTTGTAAAGGCCTTGAAGCGTACACAGAATATGTTATCATAGACTTCTTTTAGCAGCTCTCACGCCCGACGTTTTTCTTCCACACTGTTTACGCTCGTGAGATTATGTGCATAATCAGGTTGAATTGTCTAAACAAAGTGGTGCTTTAATTCTTTGGTGCTTAACAAACTGTCCCCGGCACTTTTTGGGGAGGGGTGGTGAGATATCAAAGTCACTTTTATTGAGATGAAAGAACTGGCCCGAACAGCGATCTGAAACATTAGTCATTCCTTCTTCTCGCTGACAGAAACACGCTCTCAATTTATGAGTCAGGTGTTTCCAGTGATTTCTGCCAGCCTTGTTCCTCCACATCATAAATTCCTCTTTATGCTCACTCATTCCACAGGCAGACGAGTTTTTTAGCCCACCTTGTCAGAAAATTCAGCTTGTGTTGGCATATTGGATGTCGTCCAGGCTGCTATTAACAACCCTGTGCATACGACAGAGAACACCGTGAAAGAGCACTGAATTTAAATAGACAGCGGTGATTGTGCCCCTAGGTGCACATTTGTTCATTTTTTCTTTCTCTTTTTAATACAGCTTTCCTATCGGCACTTTAATTCATTCTCTATTCTGTGGTGTTGACACTGCAGAGCTCCTACTTTCGCTGTGTTCATTTGCTCTAAATGCCTCACGTGGAGCCACCAGCTCCCAATCTATGTAATGAAGCTTTAATAGCCAATTGCAACTTCCAATATCATTAGCAAACGTGTTAGTCTGATGCGAAATCTGCCTTTTTTTGGATAAGCGGAGGCGCAAACGTTTGATAGGTGGTATATGTGATTAGCGCCTACTGTTTTAATGTATCTCCTGTCTCATTTAGAGCAGCGAAGCAGATTTCACCACTTCTTACATTTTAACAGTTTTGTTCTGTTTCTGCCTTATTAAAAGAAAACCAATGGAAACCACCCAGTCTATAACATGTATTTTTTTTCGCCATCTGTTCTGAAATGTGCTTTTGAGCAAGAATTGGTCACACTTTACAATTAAGCTCAATAATAACAGTAAAATAAAGATGTATTAATTAGCTAATGTCATGTACTTACTAAAGTAAAAACCAAGTTTTTCACAAAAGCCGAGTATGGGGGACATTTATAAATGTCAGGGTAAGACTATTTTGTAATACGTATCAGTATTTTAGAACTAACATGGTAACCTGTATTCTGTATTGCATTAAAAATGGCAGCCTGTTAACAATAAAATTATGCTGGTGCTTAGTTTAACGATACGTGTATTTATGAACTTGTTTTAATAGTCAAAGCCTAACTGGGGATGGGGTTGCAAATCTCTGTGTGTAAGCCTATACCAAAAATAGTCAGCAAAACATTTTTTGTACGGTCTTTCTGGTTTGGCGTGCACATGCATTGAACAAATGTAGTGTTAGAAATGTTTACACGTGCAGAAATTTGTGCTGGGCTCTTCATTTGCCACACAACTTTTAAAAGATAGCATACAAAAAAAAAAAAAAGCAGAAAAAACGGACGTCTCAGAGCTTGATGACCTCGAGTATCAACAACATCAAATGTTTGGGAACATTACGCTTTCTTAGTCCGCTACAGTGATGGGGAGAAGGAAAGCTGGATTGAATGAAAGCTTTATGTTGGCGTGCTTCAACAGCGATACTACCTAGCTACTTAATTACTCACTTGATTTAGAACCACCCAAACGTAAACACAACTGGCACAAAGAAATAATCCAAAGAGCAAAGCCTTCATTAACAATAAGACTGAGGCAAATTCATAACAGACACAAGAGTTCTGATAGCGGTGAACACGCCACCATAGAAGCCCAGTTTTCAAACATACTGAAAGTAACAGAACCACGATACAAAGTTCCCTCTCATCAACATTTCAACCTGCAAATTATACCAGCTTTAAATATGCAATCTACACATAGAGTCAAAACTTCTGCTGTATGCAAGTTTGTTGTTCCTGTGCGATGCGAAAAGGGGTAAATACCGTCTGTGTGTCTGTACATGTTGTGAACATGTTAACATGAAAAATGTCGGGTACCAACTTCCATTTTGGTGTGTGGCTACATCTAGGCATAAGAAAGCTTGCGTTTGAAAACTGGATTGCCATGTTAAATTCAAGATGGCTGCTGCCTATAAATATATATATATATATATATATATATATATAAATAAAAAAATGTGAGCTGGATAATTTGGACAAGTTATCAATGTGCAGACTTCCATTTATTCATTATTCATTCATTATTGGGGAAACTATTCTTTCTAGTTTTTATATTGCTTTAAAGTTTAATTTTCTCAAATGATTGGGGTGACTGAAGATTAATCTGTGGTGGCCAGTGCCACCATTGGTCACCCCCTGCCTCCACCATTGTGCCTGGTCATTGAGCAGATTGCTCCCTCCCTCACCAGGATCTATCACCGACTCTCTGGGACAAGCCAAAAAAACAAACGCACCCTACATCTTTGCTTATACACAGTGTAACTCCTACACACTTGAATGTTTTGCGACACAACCGTTAAGATTTATTTGCATTTCTTTTTCAATCCCAGTTCAGAAAAATCATCTCAAAAACAAAATTCAGTGTTCAAATCCCTCAGAGACGGGAGACCTTGGCGTACTGTTTGTTTTCCGTAATGAAACCATGCTGGAAACAAACCGAACCGTGACTTTAAAGTATGGATCAAACTGTGATTTATGTGTACCGTTACGACCGGTGCAACATTTTTGCAACAGTAAGATGATCATCAATATTTGCTACTAACATACTTGAGGTCATAGTTTAAATTTCTTTAGGCTCCAATATACGTACGTATTAAAGTCAAGTACTAACTGTGTTATTACTTTAGTAATTACATGACATGGCCTAATTATGTGTGTTATTATATTGCCCAATGATTCTTACCAATATATTACCAGATGGTGATGCAAACCCTTAACTGAACTATCCCAAAACATGTTTTGCCATTACTTGGCATTGAATAAATATATTTACTTTAGACTTTTTTCTTTTTCAGATCACTGGTTAATACACGTTTCACCACCAACTTGTCATGTAGCAGGAGCTGAATTTTATTACACAGAGCTTGCTGTAATTCACAGGAAGAAAAGCAACATTTAAATATCCAAAAATGAAAAGCATCACTGGGAAAGGAGATTTAGAGCACAGTTATGTTTGCTTATTTTAAAGCGCTATACAGAAAATGATCTTCTGCATCTCCTTCATCTTGCATGTCTTCTGCAACTTTTATTATTTATTTCAACATTTACTCGACCAGTCTGATCTGTTGGGAGCTCTCCAGCAGTGTCATTCAGTGCGGCTTCAAATCTTCCAACACGCAGCACAAAATTAAAATAAAAGCACTTTTTTTTTTTGGTTTGCTGTCAAAGTTGCAATTTGATGAAGATTACTTTTGACAGCTGCAATAACATGACAATATAAATGGGCAATATTTAGCTGTTTACCACGTTCGGTTCATGCATGAACATGGATGAGAGTCCAAATACAATATCAGAGGTGTATATTCACGTTAACAAACCACACTGCAGAAAACAAAACCACTCAAAGTATGTTTTCTTTTTCCATTATGTCCCTAATGTGTACTGACAGGCTCTTCTTATTTGCATTGACATTTACGTGAAGATTACCAGAGACTGAATGAAGAAGACACAAAGCGTGATTGAGACGGAACCACACAATCAACATAAACGAGTAAATTAACTGGAGAAAACATTAATAAAACCGTTTTCTTTTCCTTGTGTGAAATCCACAATATTTACATAAATACAATCAGCATATTTTCACAGTTGGATTGAGAGTTTCCTTTTGATGTAAGCAGCTATGCATATAATAAGGGTATTGCAAGCCTATAAATGCTTCCCAAAAAGCTCTCGTAATGACCTCGAGCTGGGTCTGCTCATCGGACTGGTCTTGTGACGAGGATATGTTAGTTGTAAAAATGCCTGTCGACATTTCAAGTTGGACTCCGCTTTCATTTGATTATTCTGACAGCGCTCGGGGCTCGACAGCCTGTCTTACTTCCTGTACGGTCACATGATCACCCAGTTGGGAGGTAGGGGGTGTCACTGTGGTAGTTGTAGTCAGGACAAACCTTCTGCACCAGCTTGTAGTCGGTGCTGTAGAAGGTGATGAAGATGCAGATGACTTTGAAGGGCTTGGAGCACAGCCAGGACACGTGGCTCTGGGTCTGCTCCTGGGGGCAGCTCTGCGAGGGGTCGTGGGCGCACAGCGAGTTCCTGGTGCCCTTCTCCACCTTTTCGTACTCCACTCTGCAGTTGAACAGCTTGGTTTCCTTGGTCTCCAGAGCCGTCTGCTGCTGCTGGTGATGGTGGTGGAAGTGCTGGTGCTGTTGTTGGACTTGAAACTCCACAGCCTTTGTGGGAGGAACGAGCCCCACGGAAACATTGCCCTGACCCGTTGAGTTGTGCCGGAAGTAGACACTGAAAGTGCCGTTGCCATGATCCACAATTTTACCGGTGATGAGAAGGTTCAGCTTCACCGTTTTAATGTTGGAATGGAAATCACCCCAACCAAACATCTTCTTGAACTTCCCAGTCTTGACGATGGGCCTCCTTTTCGTCCTGGTTCGAGGATCGTGAGGGGCTGAGGTGTTGTAAAGCCAGTTCCACTGCTCCTGTTTGGAGTACGAGTCTGCCTCATCGTAGCTCAGATCCACAGACGTGAAGTTCTC
Organism: Nematolebias whitei; assembly: GCF_014905685.2. Lineage (NCBI taxonomy): Eukaryota > Metazoa > Chordata > Actinopteri > Cyprinodontiformes > Rivulidae > Nematolebias > Nematolebias whitei. Next base: position 3,369,726 of record NC_056502.1, on the reverse strand, counting down.
CTTGGGGTAGAGGCTTTGGGACAGCAGGCGGCTAATGGAGACAGCTTTGCTGCTTTCAGTCCAGTAGGTCTTCATTTTGGATTTTGAGCTTTGTCTGAAGTCCGAACCTTCTGGATGCATTGAGTCCGCACTGGTAGCCTGGAAATACAAACGACATGACTGTTAATTTGATTTAGGAAGTAATCAAAATATTGTTAGACAGCAAAAATCCCAACATTTTCTTTTTGATAGTTCTGTATGTAAAACTGATTAACTTTTTTTAAAGTACTGTATTATGAAAACTAATTAACATGTAGAAACTTTATCCCTTCAGAAATGGAGAGTCACCCTTCTTTCACCTTTTATCAATTTTTATCCAAACAAGAAACAAAAATGGACTCTACACTAGAATAAAAAATAAAATTATATATATATATATATATATATATATATATATATATATATATATATACATATATATATAGCCACTTTAGTTTGAAAGTAGGCAGTTTGTTTCCCTTCATTATCATATCTTAAATCCTTCATCTTTAAATATATATAAAAAGTTAGACATATTAATTAAGCTAGGCAGTTGTGGTCCAGTTGATTCAGTTTATTTATAAAGCACCAAGTCACAGCAGAAGTCATCTCAGGGCACTGAACAGAAACATTCATATACATAATACAAAAAAAATAAAATAAAACACCATCTGTCTTATTTAATGACAACTCTCAGAGTCGGAGCTTCTTTATTGTCATTTGCATCTCATGTGGTACATGTGGTGGAATGAAATTATGTACACAGGGTCCCAGTGACATCCAACAATCAAATGTAAAAGAAAAACAATAATAAGATCTAAGATATGAACTAAGAATATGCTAATCACTCGTAGCATAAAAACAATACGCCAAACAGCAGCACAAACATGAGTGCACGAATGAACGCATCGACATGAAACCGATCAGCAGCAACATGAAACAGATCAGCAGCAACATGATATGGTTTTTCACAGTGATTATTCTGGTTAGAGATTCATGAGTCTAACAGCTTCAGGGTAGAAGCTGTTCCTCAGTCTAGTGGTTCTCCACTTAATGCTCCTCAACCTCCTTCCTGAGGGGAGTTGGGCAAAAAGTGTGTGTGCTGGGTGAGTGAGGTCCTTCATGATGCAGGTGGCCCTCTTCCTGCATCTGGAGGTGTAGATGTCTGTGATGGTGGGGAGACTGACTCCAACATCTTCTGTGCAGCCTTCACCACTCTCTGCAAAGCTTTTCTTTCTGCAGCTGTGCAGCCTCCATGCCACACGTTGATGCTGGAGCACAGGATGCTCTCCACTGCACACCTGTAGAAGGAGGTGAGGACTGAGCTTCCCAGACCAGCTCGTCTCAGCCGTCTGAGGAAGTAGAGTCTCTGATGAGCTTTCTTGATCAGGCTGGTGGTGTTGTTGCTCCAGCTGAGGTTGTTGTTCAGGTGTACACCCAAGTACTTGTAGCTGGAGACCACTTCCACCGCAGATCCTCTTATGTTCAAGGTGGGTAGGTGTGTTTGTTCCATCTGAAGTTCACGACCATCTTCTTTGTCTTCACATTGATGTGAAGGTTGTTCTTCCTGCACCAGCTCTCCAGGTGTTCCACCTCCTGCCTGTAGCTGGACTCATCATTGTTTGTGATGCATCCCACCACCGCTGTATCATCTGCAAACTTTACAATGTGACAGCCTGGATGGGTAGCTGCACAATCATATGTGAGCAGAGTAAACAGAAGGGGGCTCAACACACATCCCTGAGGAGAGCCAGTGCTGAGGGTTATGGTGGAGGAGGAGAAGTTGTGGATCCTCACTAACTGTGGTCTGTTTGTTAAAAAGTCTAGTACCCAGTTGCAAATTTAATTAATATTGTTGTGATTTCTGTCAAAAGTAATAGAAAAAAAAGTCAAAATAAATTTCCTTTAAAAAAACGGGTCCCTTAATCCTTCCTTCTTCTTGCTTCACTTTATAACGGTAGTAGCTTTAATTAGAATATTTGCATTTTGATTTCTTAACCATAAACTAATTTATGCTTTAGCAGCTGATGCATTTTAACAATAACTGAACAGTTTCTAAAAACAAATGTAAAAATTGTTGGATGTGTTAGAAAATGGCTGGGAAGATCACTGACTTGTAAACAAGTTTTGTGTAAATAGATTTAACCTCTTCAGACAAATCAAGCATGATTAGTGCACAAAAATCACAGGAAGATTTAGGAGTAATTGATGTTTTTGTGGGTTTAGTGGCAAAATCGGGGAAGATTTGAGGTAATTCATTATTTAAATTGTTTACGCAAAGATTTTAATCAAACTTTTTTTGTTTTGGAAACTACTACAAACTACACAGTTTATCATAGCCAGGCAGTAAAACACAACTTTTTTTGTACAAATTGTTGGACACAGGGTACATTTAGAATAATAATAATAAAAAAAAAAAAACATTTTTTAGAAATAAACATTGGTTCATATCATACTGCAACAAGAAAACCATTTATATAAAACCAGACTACACAGTGTTAACTAAGAGCGCCATTCTCCCTTAGATTTAAATAAATTTCAAATTATGTACATTTCATCCAAAGTTATTGCTGAATATCACCTTAGAAAGCATAACAACAAAAATACATTATTTATACACCAATATTACTTGTTGTTCGTGTGTTTTTCTGTCTAGTCAGGATCTATTCCAAACCTTCAGCTAAAGTTTTACATTTCTGAATATTCTGCAGTTTTTGTTCAGTTACCTTAAGTTGACCTGTCCACATTAAATATTTGTACATCGTGAAGTTCCACCTCTTTTAATGTAACAATCAGCAAATAAAAGCAAGAAAACACTTCAAAATGGCACTCGTGTCTCCTCAAGCCTGTAACCAGTCATTAAATGCTATAATTGTGTCTCACAATGTGTGAAATGTCTTAATCAAGATTAAAGAGGCATTTTTGCCGTGCGCAGAGATGAATGACGAGCGTCTTGTCTGAAGACGCGATCCAACAGCAGACTATTACCTGCCGAATGTGCCCTGAATGGATGATGGATGATTCATTCTGTCTCTCCTCTAACATTCACACAGATGAAGGAGCCAAGATTTCCCGTGTCCTCCCCCCCACACACCGAGACCCATGACAGATATGTCCAAACCGCCGCCGAGCTACGTGACAGTACATTTATCTGGACGGACACGTTTACATTTTGTACTTTTCACCCGACGATCGATGCGCTGAATATAAGGTCTCCTCTCGCTTAGAAAGTTCTCCAAATGACCTTGCCACGGTGTAGGTCAGACCGGGCGCCGCGCTCTCGCAGCACAGCCTGGTGCAGGAGTTGTGATCCTCTTCTGAAGCATGGAGTCATTTCATGCACTTGGCTTCAGAGAGCAGTGGTTTGAGAAGATGGCCTCCAGTTGTTTTGAAGAGGCCTCTATGACGAATGTCCTGATGAGAGCAAACCGTGATCTCTGGCTCTGTGATCTCTGGACCTGAACACTCTTTAAACGACACGCAGGGCAAAATAAAAAAAATCACATCCAGAGAAAGATTGGACAAACATTTTCAGAAAGAAAGCTGAAAATCCTCTGAGCAAGACGTTTGTGGTGACATCATGAAAAGAAGTCCCATTGAAACAGATAAATATTAACAAATACCTTTTTTCGTCTGATATTATCTTACAGAGGTGTTTTGTCTTTATTATCAAGTATACACATATTTGTATATACATTTATTATAAATATTTCTATATAAATTTGCATATAAATGTAAATATTTCTGGGCATAAATTGCAAAAATCGCCAATTTTTGATGGTTCAATTTGTTGGATTTTTATTAGATAACAGGAATTTACCTGCCATTTCCTGCCAAACATACAGAAAGCATGTCAGTGCAACTTAGATTTTAAGATGAAACTAAATCCGTGTCGTGGTGAATTTTTCTTGGACTTCCTCCAGTAATCAAAAATGAATAAAATGTCTCCAAATGCCTTTTTGTCTGGCAGTTCAAACTGTGACACTCACCGTTTCTCCTGACTGTCTCTAGTCGAAGTTGTTGAAAGGCTGTGGTCTCTAATCACCAAATGAAATATCGTTTTGGTAGCGCAGTAATTACTGATGCGTCTTTGTAGCTGGGCTTCAGTCTCTGTGGAGTCCTGAAACCAGATCAGGGGGATGTTAAGGAGCAGCTCTGAGCTGGTTTAAACGCCTGTCAGACTAATCACCTCGAGTGTGAGTTGTGTTTGGGAGGACGGCATTTTACAGTTCACATGCGGGAAATGTTTTGGAAACCAAACAAATCCTGGAAGGTTTCTTTCTTTCTGTGAAACAGGAATCTCACTACATTCACTTTTTTAAATGCCAGAATATTCTGCTGCTTCATGATCTGAGTAACTTTGAGATAAACGTCGTCTCTGGAATTTTTCATGAAGGATTTCATCACAGTTCTTTCTAATATGATCAAATTTCACAGAGCGTGTGCCCAGTCGTCCCCGGTCCTAAATCTCAACCCTGTTCTGTTGTCGCCAGCGCTATGTTTGGTCTCTAAACTGTGACATGCAATTAGCTTTCATCTAAAGCACCTGACAGTCTCTGGATTAGAGCGCGCAGAGACAGAGACCCCCACTTCACGGATTAGAGCCCAACCTGTAATCCAGCCCGGGGAGATTAAGCAGATCAGAGGGAGTCCTGACTAAAGCAACGTTTACATCTGGAACACCCCGTCTGACTGCACCAACACTCGGAGGGCCAAGATTTACTTCTGCTTGGCTGAAAGAACACTCGACCGAGGCGCAAAGGGGTTGGTGCCTGAAAGAGATACTGCCCAGAGAAAACCAGACCAGTCTGCGTAAAGGTCAACAGTCACACTTTGATAACTCTGGGCTTAACACATACTGGTTTGTCAGTATTGTTCTTTAATGAATATCAGACAAGGATAAACAATATAATTCCCCATCGTTGAAGGGGAATTAGCGCTGCACAAAGTTGCCTTCAGTATTCACTTTAGTTGCACTGCGTTAAACTTTTCTGGACTTTTATTTGTTCCAAGTTAAGTATCTGTACATTATGAGCAGACTGACCAACCTTTAAGTTTAAATTTTACATTAAGTAAATAAAATCTAGTGTCCAGAAATTATCTGAAGTTTAATAATCTTAAGAAGCAGATTTTGTATCCTGATGCATGCTCAATAATCCAGGTAGAAAAATCTAAAAAAGTTCAATCTGGTCCTCTGGACATTTAAAAAAACAAAACAAAGCAAAACAACAAAAAAATGTAGAAACGTTTCGTCTCTCATCCTGAGGACTTCCTCAGTCTGAGGAGCTGTTTTCAGCTCAGTCTCTTAAATAGCACCTTCTCAGAGTGGATCAACCAGTTTGCTGCTGACAACCAGAACCAGCTGATCACATGCTCAAGAAGGACCATCAGCCTAACAATGGATCATTAGCACCTGATGGCTGTTTACTGTTCACAGAGGGCTGAGTGATACTAGCAATCACAGCATTGTAAGAGGGGGACAGTTGAACCTGGAGGCTCCACCCCTGTTTAATGATGGACGGTTTCTTTTCACAAAGATGGCCTCCTTTACTCCTCCTTCAAACCATCGTTCCTCTCTGTCCAGGATGTGAACATCTTCATCCCTGAAAGAGTGACCTCTGACCTGGAGATGAGTGTAGACCTCAGAGTCCTGGCCTGATGATGTTGATCTTCTGTGCTGGTCCATCCTTTTGGCCAGTGGCTGTTTAGTTTCCCCGATGTAAGACTGATCACCCTCCTGACACTGAACAGCATACACAACATTACTCTGTTTGTGCCGGGGGACTGGATCTTTGGGATGAACCAGTCTTTAATGTATTTTTGGGTTTAAAAGCCACTGGGACGTTATGTTTAGAAAATAAACGTCTCCGTTTCTCTGATACTCCCTCAACATATGGAATGACCACTGGTCTGGCTGTCGGCAACAAACTGGTTGATCCACTATGAGAAGGTGTTATTTATATATTTATTTATTATGTTTATTTATTATATTTTGAGCTGAATACAGCACCTCAGAAGTCTTTTGGATGAAAGACGAAACGTTTCTACTTTTTTTTTTTTCTGTGAAAGTCCAGAGGACCAGACTTCACTTTTTTAGAAGCAGATTTTGTGTTCTCTAAATTTTGTTGTATAATATATTGAAGGAGTCTCCAAACTTAGGCTACGGACTGCACCGTTAGTTTTAAACACATGATCCCCCGTTACTATGTGTTTTTTTTTTAAATCAAGACTCATAATTTCAATAATTTCAACAAAATGCATAAATTCTTAGTGAATTTATTTATTTTTTGTTCCAAAAGAGTTCGTCAGACAAAGGTAAAGATTACAGAGAACAATCTGTGCTGATAAAGCAGTTTTTAAAAATCTGCAGCAAATTGAAGAGTTTCAAACCATCAAAAGTTACACAAACTACACAACTTTAATGAAATAAATTAAATCTACTAAACCGTCATTGGTATCTCCTGAACCTTTAATCAAGAAGTCCGCTGGTGTTCGTGATCCAAAGTCATGATCAAAAGTTGAAAAGAGAGCTGGCTGGTGTATACTTGTACTACTACATATTACATACTACTACCCAGGCGAACATGGTATCAAAATAACTGGACCAGGATGTCTGACGTCTAATACAGTCCATAATCTTTCAATATTCAAAGCAAGATGCCAAAATCCCCCTAAAAGTTTGAACAGTAAAAAGAAGTCCAAGCACTGGGACAGACAAAGAACTGAAAAATATACATTGTGTTCACGTAAACTATCCAGAGAAACTTAACTGAAAGAACTTTGATGCTTTTTGATAGTTTTTTTTTATTTAGCTACAGTTGAATTCCATTAACTTCAGCCCAACGATCCCAATAAAACACCAGAACTAATACGGCGGTGACACGTGTCACCACATTTATCTCATTCAGTTTGTCCCACAGAGCTCCACCGTCGTCCCCAAACGATTCAAAAACACATCCGAGCCACACTTTCACACTACTAACACATCTCTTCATTACGAAGAGCATACACTCATAAAAACAGTTTATTTATACCCTCTGCTAGGGATGCTCACTAAATGTGTTAAATTACTTCATTTTCCTCGTGTGTTAAGAAAGATGCAGAGAATATTCAGCTGGAACATCTTAAAGATCTATTTTAATCGTTTGGCTCGACTCGGTTTCAGTTGACTTTTTAAGACAAATGGTGTAAAAAACAAGAACGATCCCAAAGTTCTGTTTTCATTCATTAATTTTCTTCGGGGACAGAAAAACGTTTTGAATCTATAGTAACAATTTTAAAACGAATGTAGTTTTGATCTGCGGGAGGAACCCGGAGAAAAGCCACACATGCACGGGCAGAACATGCAAACTCCACGCATAAAAGCCCCAACAGTGATGATAAACAGCTCTATTGTTTAACCTAAAAACTTTAACTTAAATATTTGCAGTTTTAAAATGAAGTGGTGTATTTTATTAAAAATTATTAAAAATAGTGAATGCTTTACAGGTACACTTAATCCATCATCTTTACCTGCTTCTTCATTTTCGGGTCGCGGGGGGGTCACTGGTGCCCATATCCAGCAGTCACTGTGCGAGAGGAGGAGGACACTCTGGACATGTCTCCAGTCCAGCACAGGGACACCTGGACATGTCTTCAGTCCATCACAGAGACACATAGAGACAAACGAGACAAACAACCTTTCTCTCTCACTCTCACCTAGGGACAATTTAGAGTTACCAATCAGCCTAACATGCATGTTTTTGGTCTGTGGGAGGAAACGGGAGTACCTGGAGAAAACCCACGCATGCACGGAGAGAACATGCAAACTCCACCCAGAAAGGCCCCTGGGCCGGGATTTGAACCGGGGACCTGCTCGCTGAGAGGCAGCAGCTCTACGTGTGCCACCGGTACACTTAATCATTTTAAATTTCCAGAATATTTTAGGGCCTTCACTTCGTGCTAAATTATTTCCAGCTCCTTCAACAACTTAATAGCTATAGGTTTACTTGGCATTTGTTAAAAACCATTAAGATATATTTTTAAATGAACTAGTGTGCAAGTGCAGAGTTTGTGATGTGTCGGCTTGTAATTTAAAAATATTCAAAGGCCTCTCCCAGTCACTTTAAGAGACTTTCATTCTTTATATTTGACAACTTCTCCACCTGCAGTTGGCCAGGCACCCCTCCTCAAAACCCCATTTACCTGCCTCTTAACATGATTTCCATGAATTCAGCTTATGAGGCAGAATTCCTCAACAAGATAACGGCGTCGCCATGCTGGAGTCCTTTAGGAAACGACTCTTAGATTGCCTGATGCAGCGTGCAGGCAGGCTTGTTGGACAAACCTAAATGCTATCTGCTCTTGGCGGGGCTGTGATAAGGCGCAGGCGTCCTCTCTTTGAAACAGGAAGATAAACAACCCCCCGGCTTCCCTCGGGAGCTCGGAGGATATTCTATGGGCCGGACCCCCGAACAGCCAACAAATTCCACCTTTAATAGAAGCGCTGGAGGAGCCAGATGACACTGCGGTTGGCTCCTACACAAAACCCTGTGTGGAAGAATGAAAGTGTGTGTCACTTTTCATTTTCCTGAATGTTGTGGCTGCTGTGTGGGGGAAGATTTGTGGCTGCGACAGGTAAGGTTTAACAGAATGGAGAGCGACTGGGCTGATGGAGGAACGGGGGGTGGGTGAAGGGGTACTGTTGATTCCTGATTGGATGCTGTGCCGAGTTTGGCTGAAACATTCAGAAAATTAACGGTCTGTCTACTCTTGGAAAGCCTTTTGTCCAACTCGCAGCCAAAACTTATTTAATCATGACTTTATGTTGTTTCTAATCACATCTTAGGACTCCCTCTTGTCAGGATTTATTAAATAATATCTTACTTTATGTTCCAAGCCTCAAGTATGCTCATTTTTCCCACACTGGGATCTTGAGATACGATCATCCAACTCATTTGCATAGAATTTAACTTGCCTGGCCAGTTCTCCCGTCATCAAGCTGAAAGATCAGACGAGGGCATTTGACACCCACCGAGCGTTTAGGTCTATATTCTCCAAGTGATATCAAAGTGTTACCTGAGGGGGGGTCAGAGATGATGACAAATCACAAAGTGTGTCAAGACATCACAGGCAACTGTGGATGAAACTGAGTCACATCGCTGCCGCCGTGCTTTAAGAGGCCAGGGCATGATTACCACCGTGGCTTCCGAGGAGGATAAATACTCTTCCAGGACAGACTGCAGGATATTTGGGGGGAGGAGAAGAAGAAAGATGTGGGGGGAGAAGAAAAAAACCTAGCCACCAGTTTTCCAACTTACCCAGAGGAAAAATGCATAATCATATTATTTCACACACGACTTGGTTCAAAGGCGGCCAAAATAAGTTTGTGAGGTTCCCATGGGTCTGTCAATCTGTTGAAGGAGCTGCAGGCAAAAGCTTAGGATGCACCAAGTACGAAACAATTATGATCATCCCATTAAAGCATAGCGAAGCAATTTGGCTACCCGGTCTAGGAGGAAACACTGTCGGAGAATGCTGAGATCAACTTCCACGATGCTTTAGAACGGCACGTATAACCCTCCTAACGATCGTTTTGTCTTTAGTGCGTCGTGACAAAAGGGAGAACACATGGTAGTGGATGTTGTTCTTGGAATCCAAGAATTGTTTTCCTTTAAAGCCAAACGGGCTCCATAAAGTACAAAAAAGAGAAGTAAGCGGGGTGAAATGATTAGTGCGCTTAGTCAGCTGTGAAATTGAGTTTATGGTTTTCAAGACGGTGAATTCAATTCGATAATGGGTATTAAGTTGTAGAGAATAATTAATAGTAATTGACTTCTTTCCATCACTATGCAAATTAAACACAGATAACGCCACAGGAGCTTTTCAAGGCCAGTCAAGTTTGTGCGGATTAAGTTTAGGGATTTTTTGCTTCCATCAGAGAGGGGAGTGGCTCCTGCCCTGCTTTGATTGCTTTGTTGACAGATTTATCAGCGGGTGAGGGGTTACTGTCTCTTCAGGGATTAAAGGAATTGGCTTGTCACAAACTGTCAAGGCATTGAGCTTGCAAGCATTCTGGTGTATTTGTCATAATGGGCTCAGGCTGTTCTCCTCCGTGCTGTCAGATGTACTTTTGCTGAAGCACATCTGTAAATAGGAGGGATAAATAGGAAGCACTGGATGGACGGTGCCGCGGGCAGCGGGTTGGATTGATCAAAATGCACATTAGGGATTTGGAAATCCTGGATTTAAACATACTTTTTAAAGTCATAGAGATGAGCAGAAATTACATGGTTTTAAAAATGACCAAAATATAGATGAAATGTTAGAAAACTACACAACGTAAAATGTTTCCCACCGTTCTCTCAACATGACCGATTGTTGGTCTGTGTTCACATGCCTCTGTGTTTTTGCTGCTAAAAGACTGTAGAAATCATTCACGGGTATCTTGAGGTATAAAATGCAAATACAACGAAAGGTCACATCAAAATGACATTTAACTCACTAGAGAGATGAGTGACAGCAGCGCAGCGGCGGCCCACAGACACGTGCTCTTCATGCTTCTCCGTGGAGCGTCTGCCCTCATGTCAGCTGTCCCTGATCTTCTCGTTCAGTCTTCTTCTCACTAACGGAGCCGGTATCAGCTACCGAACTTGAGGAGAAGCAGTGAGTGAGGGAGGCGGTCCGGAGGGGAGACGAATCTTCTCCGGCTCATCCAGGAAGGGTCAGGTGTCTGAAGGTAGAACCGGGCGGTTCGCTGACGCCGCGCTGAGAACGGAGACGTTTGCACATCTGTTTGTCAGTGTGGCGGGATGTTTTATAACGGGAGGGAGAGAGTCGGGGAGGACACGGAGTGGAAAAGGAGGAGGGGGAGCAGTCGGGGACGTTCACATTATTGATTTTGGAGAAGCAACTTTACTTTTAACATCGTTGAAGGCTGACATCTAGTGGCTTTGGTCTGCAAAGGCTTTCACTTGAGAGAGAACTCAACTCCACCTCATGTGTTGGTTCTCTGTGACTTTATCAAGAGGACGGTACTGCTGTGCTTCCATTAGGAGGAATGCAGCTCTAAAACCATGTAATCACCAGTTTCTTAAAGTTTTTATTTAACCAAAAATACAGAAATGTTCATCATCAGTGCACAAATCCCTGGACTTTTGCAACCCATTGCCTAAAATGGCCTGCAATCATGTAATTGTATTTTAGCAAATAACCTCATGAACCATGAGATTATTTTTAATAAAACTCTTAATCAATGCTGCACCTCTACAACCAATTAACTTTTGGAGTCAGCCATGTTCAAGATGGACGCCGCGACTGATTGAACTGAGCCTGCACAAAACGTCTTCTCCTCGCCGAACAGGTTGAAGTTAAAGTTTGAAGTGGTTGTAGCCGAGAATCAGCTTGAACTCTTGAAATGTGGCGGTGCAGGCGGTGGGTGATATGCATTCCTTCAAGGAATGCTACTTTCACTTTAGGACTGCACATCATTAGAAAAACTTCTTGATGGTGATATCTGTTTGGGCAAACCATTTCATTTATAAAATAATTTATCTTGGTCAAATCGTATAATTGATTGTTGCTGCACTTACTGTTGGAAGCAGGAGGTTTTAGTGATATCCTAGATCTTCCTCCTGTGTGTGTGGGGGGGGGACTCTAAAACCATTAGATCCATTAAAGTATTGATAACATCCCTTGTCCCTTTTCCAAAGAAATCTCTGTTTTTAATCTCTATACCACGAGGTAACTCGTGGTGGAACCTCAAGTCTTAAAACGCCCTCAAACACACTATAACCTACAGAAACGCACATTTTCTTAAAGTCAAAACGTAAAATTTGAAGTTTTATTTTATCACCTGTGGTCAGTCAGTTAAGAACAAACGTTCATTTAATACCAACGGTTTAAATTCCTTGTAGTGAGACGCCAGAGAAAGACGGGGTTCAGTTTTGGACGTGTCTACATTGCATCTTGAGTTGAACAGTTACAGAAGTGACGTCGCTCCATGTCCAAAGAGGTAAACGGTGCCGTAAAGTCGGGTTTAGTCCCGTCTCGGTATAGTCTGAAGACCTTTTGTGGTCAATGATTAGTGTCGGGTATTAAAACATACGTGTTAAGATTCGTAGTCATCTTTGTACTGCCTTGACTTAAACAGGCAAAGAAAGTTGATTAAAAACAAGAAAACATTTATTCTCTTAGTTTCTGTGCTGGATAAACTTTCCTGTTTTTTCCTGCTCGTGTTGACGTCTAAATCTTTAGCTTTTTAAACGATGAAACAAATTCATAGAAAAAGCTGTTGGAGTTGTCCAGAACATCTTAGTACTGATTTATTTATTTTTGAGCCAGTGACACATTTGCTGCTTTCAAACATCAAATGTGAACAGTTCCAGACAAACACTAATTAATTAATATATGGAATATAAATAAAGCAACGTTTTATGGTTTTATATAGAAAAATATGGATATTTAGCATTATTTATACACCTAAAAGACATTTGATAGGATTATAGTGCAGAATTATGACATTTAACACTTCAGGTTTATAGTATCGGTAGATCAGATTCTTATTTTGGATATTTTAATCATGTTTGATATGTCACAACTACTTAGACGTAATTTTTTACACAATATTGAACTGGTTTTTTGGGAGTTTGTGAGAAACTCCAGTGGACAATAATATCTCTGTTAGTTTAAAAGCTCCATTTGTTTTGTGCTGGTGGAGATTTTCTAATATTTATTTTCAAGTGTATCAGTTTATTTTTTAATAAAAATCACCTTTTCTCCAGTACAGCTGGTTTGATCAAGACCAGCAAATTGTTTTTCCCCTTTTTCTCCAGAGATTTTTATTTTCTGACAGCGACACCCGGTGGTTGTTGGAGGTCATGAACGAGACACTTGAAGGTTTTAATGCTTAAACAAAAATCATTGACTTGTTTTGTTGACAACCGTGTTCTCATTTATTTTCATTAATTCTTTCCATACACACAAACAACCTGTACAAAACGATCAAATCTTTTTTTTTTTTGTTGTTTCTCCTCGTTTTTGTCACAACATACAACAATATCATACACCCACTTTGCAATATTTCAAACTAACATTTTCTGTGCAATACAAAATAAATGTACACATACTTTCAAGTTTTTTTCTCCAAAAAATAAAAAAACATTATTTACAAATTTCACGAAGAAAGTAAACATTCTCCACACCAGTTGCTTTTTTCACACCGAACTCTGAAGAAGCATGTTAGTATTTACATATTGTATAATATATTTGTACAGTGTTTGTTTCCTTTTTCTAAATATATTTTTATCTCTAAAGTGAGACCAAAAACAATAGAGCTTCTATGATGCGGTTAGTACGTTGGATAAACCCACTGTTTTCCTACGAGAAACAGAAGCTTTAGTTTGTATTTGCCCGTTTGGTGTCAGTAAGGCAGAAATGACGTTTGCGTGACGTGAATGGCTTCAGTTTTTCTCTACACGTTGTATTTTACTTCATGTAAACAATAAGAAAATAAATGGAATAATAATAAATAAATAAAAAAAACACCCGCTGTTATCGGAGTTGCATCTGTGCTTAAGTGATAACACCAGACGAGATCTACACACCACAAAGATGCACTTTACTACAACCCAAAAAAACCAAAACCTCTGCTGTGAGAAATAAAACGTGCACATATGCACCTCACTCCTGCTTGTGTTGGTGGTTGCTCCGTTCGTGGAAGAGGCAGTGCTTTATGGCAATAGAAGGTAAAGTCACGTGTGCATATCATGCTGCACTAATATAGTGCAATGTAGTGCCTGAAAGAAAGCAAGGGCAAACAGGCAGGCAGTAGTTTCCAGGCTTCTCCTCCATCAGCATCGTTTGGATCAGTTTATCCACAAACACAAGCTTGAATGAGGCAGAGGAGAAAGCCTTCCTTTTGTTCAAGACCGGAAAAGAGATTTGAGTCAGAACCCAGATGAGGATTGAGGGAAAAGGAATCCAAACCTTTTGATGGAGATTTTCTCCCTCCTCCTCCTCCTGCTCTTCCCTGCGGTGACTTTTGGCAACGTACGAACCGTCAGAGCGTCCAAAGCCTCCAGCTACTCAGCGTTTTCAGGGACAAACGGAATAAGCAAGGGGAAGTGGGGGCGCTGCCATGTTCGGAAACAGCAGGAGAGCCGACGAGACTCTCCTCTGCACCCAGCTGTTCTTGGGTCTCAAATAAGTTGGTGATAAGGAACAGGAACAAAAGAGTATCTCACGGAGAGAGCTGGAGGTCGTGGAGGCTCTGACAAAATAAAAAAGAAATAAAAGTGGAGTTACCAGAGCTCAACTTAAACCATTTAACACAACAGTGTTTCTGCTAAGAGGATTATCTTCTGTGTGTCCATTCGTGCTGCAAACATCCATGTCCCTCACTGTGATGGCTTGATGAAGTGGGTCTCTGTGACACGTCAAGTGCTCGGCCAATTGTCTCTCCAAGGACTACATGTCCGTGTCCCCGTCGTAGGCGAGAGTCAGAGGTTTTAGTCGGTTGTTTTGCTGCCTCTGTCTCTGAGGTCTCTTTGGCTTTTTGCTGTGAAAAGATTGAAACAGAATTAAGTGCTGACCCAGTACCACACAGGTGATGCTGCAGGTGTAGAGCGAATGTGGGTGGAACATGAACTGCAGGTGAAATGAGCCACAGTGATGGAGAAAAACCAACTCCTTGGCTTTACAGATTTTATTACTACGGATTTTCTACCTAATTTTGACAAAATGCTGGTCCTTGCATCAGATTCAGAAGGAAAACCCAGACCTCCCTCTCCCAGTGACACCATCCAGAGCCTATGGGGCACCCCAAGGCATTCCCAGACCAGAGCGGATACATAATCCCCCCTGCGAGTTCTGGGTCTGGCCATTGTGGCGTGTGCAAGTCACGGAGCAAAAACAAGAGGACATCTCTGAGTTGTAGGTTAGAGTTAGACCAGTTGTATTTTAAATGTTTATATAAAACTGCTGAACCCCCCCGTGCCCATCTCCATTATCACTGAGGTGGGCTACACCTGGACAGGCCACAAGTCCACCACATGGAGGCAAACAAGACAATTCACGTCCCACAATTTTTAATTTCTAATTAACCCAACGTGTGTTTTTAGTCTGTAGGAGAAAGCAGAGATTTTGTGACGCATGTACAGTTTGAAACCTAATTCTGACCGACTAAGACTTCAAATGGTTAAACTACTCAAACAAGAAACTGTGGAAGAGCTACGTTTTGACAGGATTCAAAAGTTTAAAAGCAATAAAAGAATCAGGATCTAATTTGCATGCAAACATGACATCTTCTATTTTTCTGTCCTGGGGCAAGAGAGGCCTTTAGAGGAAAGGTAAAGCTATGATTTTTACTCTGAGCTGTCATTGGTGCAGCGTTCATATTTCCATGTAATAAAATGTATGATGTTCAAAAAATATCCTTTAATGAACTAACAGGCTGAAGTTAATACCATTTATGTTACGAATTTATTTTAATCAGACAGCAAGACAGTCCATTCAATAGCAGTTAAACTTTTCTCCTGCTGTCTGCAGTGCTGAGATGTTTGGAAATGTAAAACACAGAGATAAGGGCAAACAATGTGTAAACTAAAAACTTAAAAAGGAAACGCCTATTTAGAGTAAAATCAGACCGTTTTAGAAATGATCTAATTAAATTAATCTGAATAAGGCTGATCTGACATGAATACGTATACTTTCTTGATTTGCCACCAAAGGGCAGTGTTTTACCATCCTACTCTAACTCCACATTTACTTTTGATTGTTTGAAATCAGTTAATATTCAGATATCAGCTTCATGTCATCTGCCTGTTACTGGTCAGTCCTGTAACAAATCCACAAACCAGATGTTTAGAATCAACTTGTGGAAGATTTACAGCTACAAAAATACATTCTGTTGGGACATAAGACAATGTTTAAGTAAAGGATTACGTTAAAAGACAAAACAGAGACTTTACATCTTTTTATAAACACACAGTGTGTTCCTAAAGTACTCTGCTGACATGATGAAGAGGATCGCAAGGATTCTTAATCTTAAATATGCTTAATCTTATTGCAGAATATGGAATATGGTGCATGAACCTTCAGGCCATTCTTGCTAGTCAGATTAAAAAATGGCCTGAAGCTTTATACACAGTATTTTGTGAGAGGATTAAGAGTAATTGGCTTCAGCTTTTCATTTTGCAGCACCTTAATACGTTTTAGTTTCTTAAATCAATTCAGGCGTAGTATATTCACTATTTTTAGACGAAAACATTTAGTTTTGTAAAATAGATGTTTGCTATCAAAAGTGAATCCCTTTCATCAGATCAACGGAGAACATTCATACAGTTTTACCTTTACATTGTCTTTCTAAAAAGAATGTTTTCACACATCCCACTAAAAATCAACCTCAGACTCTCAGTCTTTCGGTAGTTGTACCTTTTAAGAAATATGCTGACATTAAAGTTACAACGAGAAGAAAGTTTTCTGTAAAAAAATCTGAACTGATGTAGATAATACTTTGACAGACTTCAGTTTGGAGAAGCACGTAAAATTTGACCAGAAGGACTAGTCCCTGAGGCGATTAGTCCAAACTGGATTGCTGCCGTCTTCAAATAACTCCATTTTGTCACAGTCTGTCATCCAAGACAGCCCCACAACATCCAGAGTCTTGAGGAAATCGGGGCGGATCTGGTCCGTCACCGCAGAGCTTTTTAACTATCTTGGCGACCTCAGCCACAGTTATTGACAGACCAACCTCAAAGTCTCCTGACTCGGCTTCCTCCATGGGAGATGTGCCGGTGGAATTGAAAAGATCTGAGAAGTATTCCTTCCACCTCCTGATGACGTCACTGGTTGAGGTCAAAGGCACTCCACCTTCACTGAACACTGTTAGTAAAGAGCTGCTTTCCCCTCCTCAACCCCCAGATGGTTTACCAGAATATCCTCTGAGCTGATCCAGTCTCTGTTCAAGGCCTCACCAAACTCCTCCCACATCTGAGCTTTTACCTCAGCAACAGCCAAGGCTGCAACCCACTTGGCCCTCTGGTACTCCTCAGCTGCCTCTGGAGTCCCATCATCCAACAAGGCCTGATAGGACTCTTTCTTCATCTTGACAGCCTCCCTAACCCAGGGTGTCCACCACTGAGTTTGAGGATGACCTCCATGAGAAGCACTGACAACCTTGCTGCCACAACTGAGGAACAAAACATGGCCCACTCAAACTCAATGTCCCCTGCCTTAGCTGAGATGTGGTTAAAGCTCTCCCAGGGGTGTGGGTAGAAGATCTTTCTGATGGGTTCTTCTGCCAGGTGTTCGTGGCAACTCTCACTACACGTATGGGTCTACCGGCTCTGTCCGGCATCTTCCCCTGACATCTGATCCAACTCACTACCAGGTGGTGATCAGTTGACAGCTCAGCTCCTCTCTTCACCAGAGTGCCCAAAACAAACGGCCACAAATCAGATGACATGACTACAAAGTTAATCATCAATCTACAACCTAGAGTGTCCTGGTGCCAAGTGCACTTATAGACACAATTATGTTAGTCATGGTTTTTTGTCCATCATGAAGATGACTAACAGAAGTCCATCAACAGAACACCACTCAGGTTCAAATCAGAGAGATCGTTCCTCCCATTCGCACCCTTCCAGGTCACACAGTCATTATCCACGTGGGCAGTGAAGTCCCCCAGCAGAATGAAGGAGTCCCAAGCTGGATCACCTTCCAGCAGCACCGTTAAGGACTCCAAGAAGGCCAGATACTCTGAACTGGCGTTTGCATAGGTGTAAACAACAATCGCCACAACCCGTCCCCCCATCCGAAGGCACAGAGAAGCCACCCTCTGATTTACCAGGGAAAACTCACAACACACAGGCACCAAGTCGGGGAGCTAAGAGTAGACCCACACCAGCTTGGCGCCTCACACCATGGGCAACTCCACATTGGAATAAGGTCCACTCCTGTCAAGTACATTGGTTCCAGAGCCCATGCTGTCCATCAAGGTAAGCTCAATTATATCTAGTCGGTTCCTCTCAACCTCACGCACAAGCTCAGGCTTCTTCCCCACCAGAGAGGTTATGTCCCAAGGGTGGGGCCCTGGTAGACCACGTCCAGGCAAGGGACACCAAGTTCCTTGTTTGTTTTTGTCCATACAAGTGTGTTGAATCATTCTTTGTTCATTCTCCAAATTTTCATAGCAATTGTGAATAAAGTGTTAAATGGAACTGTTTCAAGTAGTGTCAGCAGCTGGTAATGATGCCGTTTGGACACTTTTCACTGGAAGTGTTTCAGACATGCCCCACTGGCCTTGAGACCTCCCAGGACTCCCTGGAAGTCCTTCCCAGTGAGTTTGAGGTGGGAGCATCGGAGGTCTGGGGATCTAAGCTGTTTCACTCACGATCTATTCTCAGATAAGCAGCAGACGATGAATGGACACAAAAAGCACTAGTAGCTAGACGCAGCACTTCCCGTTGAATGTTCTGTTTCTGCTAGAGCAACCATGTAATGTAAAATTGACAGTGGTCTTATCGGTTTATAAAATAGCATTTCATACATCGCTATGAAATATTTGAGTTGTTTATAGATGACAGCATACTCGTCGTTAGCTCTTTAATCTGGTCAGAAATAATTTCTCCAAACTGAGGTCATTCAGAAAGCTGTCTACAACAGATATGGTTCTTAACCTTTCCACAGAACAAATATATTGATAGGAAAAATGGCATGTTTAAGCTATTCTATAATTTACTGAACACTACTGGCTATGAGACCACTTGGACCACTCAGCTGTGGAGCACTTAGGACTGGGTTCAGTAAAAATTGGGGAGAGGAACAGGATCTACATGGTCTAGAAGCTCTAAACACTATATTTCCTCACCTGCACCTTCACTCAGATAGTCAGGCAGAACATTGGGCACTTTTCCAGAGCTCTTGGGGGAATTCAGGGACTGGGGGAGAGGCGTGTTGGGGTGGGGGCTGAGCCCTCCACTTCATCATTAACTACTGCTGTTTTGAGTCAGCTCTTGACATTCAGGACAGATGTAAACCATCTCATGTGAGTTCTGGCCTGTCCACATCGCCGTCCCGTTGGTGTCAGGCTCTTGGGTCTTAAGAGAGTGATGCACCTTGGCACAGAGGCTGCTGCTCTCACACGAAGCAGAAAAAATGAAGACAGTGATGTGATGGGCATGCTTCAACTCAAAGTGGGCGGGGACAAAAAATAATGGATGTTTCATGAATGAGGAAGATGACAAACAGGGTAGATTAAACTCATCGACTCACCAAGCTAGGTATATCATAGACACTATGAAAATGAGGAGCACAAAGGCTCCGGCTGCTACACCATACACCCACATCTTCAGCTTCCCATCTGTGGAGGAGGAGGCTCGTCAGTTTCAACACGGCACCAACAAGTTATTAAAATAATTCTGTAAACTCAAACACAATCCTGCATGTGTTAGATCTCTCTTTGCTAATTTAACGTAATGATACAGCTCATTATTTGCACTAGTTTCCTCAGAGGAGAAAGATTTCTGCTGCCATTTATAGTGATGCTTGAAAGTATGTGAAGCCTTTAGAGTTTTCTATATTTCTTCATCAACATGACCTAAAACATCACAAGTCCTAAAGGTAGATCAAGAGAACCCAGTTAAACAAATGAGATAAAAAATATTGTACTTGGTCATTTATTTATTGAGTAAAATGATCCATTATTACATATTTGTGAGTGGTAAAAGTTTATGAACCTCCAGGATTAGCAGTTAATTTGAAGGTGAAATTAGAGTCTGGTGTTTTCAATCAATGGGATGATGATCAGGTGTGAGTGATCACCCTGTTTGATTTAAAGAACAGGGATCTATCAAAGTCTGCTCTTCACAACACGTTTGTGGAAGTGGATCATGGCAGGAACAAAGATTTCTGAGGAGCTCAGAAAAAGAGTTGTTGATGCTCATCAGGCTGGAAAAGGTTACAAAACATCTGTAAAGGTTTGGACTCCACCAATCCACAACCAGACAGATGGAGGAAATTTAAGACCATCGTTACCCTCCCCAGGAGTGGTGGACCACCAAAGATCACTCCAAGAGCAAATAGTGTGTGAGGTCACGAAGGAGCCCAGGGTAACTTCTCTCTCACATTGACTGATGTTCATGAGCTCACCATCAGGAGAACTCTGAACAACAATGGAGTGCAGGGTTGAAAGAGGAAAACCGCTGAAGAACATCGCTGCTCACGGCTTGCCATCATTGATGGAGCAATGAATTCTGGATTATATCAGAATTTTTAAGGAAAATGTCAGAACATCCATCCATGAACTGCGTCACACCAGATACTGAAAGCAAAGGTTCACCACCTTTTACCAATCACAAATATGTAATATTGGATTATTTTCCTCAATAAATAAATGAACAAGTATAATATTTTAGTCATTTATCTTATATCATTATCTACTTTTAGGACTTGTGTGAAAATCTGATGTTTTAGGTCATATTTATGAAGAAATATAGAAAATGATAAAGAGTTCACAAACTTTAAGCACCACTGTACAGCAGCAGCTTGTCTAAAGAATATAAATCAACGTTAGATTCAGTGTTTCTGTAAATGTTGGATAAAAGCCGACACTACAGAATCATTTTATCCAGTTTTCAGAGACGGATCCAAACGCTGTCTTAAAGGAATTGCAGATATTTACACTCAAACTCCAAACGCTATATCTCTTGTAAGTTGTGAATGTATCTGCATACATTCTCATGGGCTGCAACAGTGTTTTTATGATTTGAATAATTCTTGAGGAGAAAATGTAATATTTTACGAAGGTGGCTAACGGAACGGTCAGTGCTGGTTCACTGTGGAAACAGCCAGGAAAATAAAAGCTGTTTCTGGTTGTAAAAACTAAATTACCACTGGCTGATGTTTTATTACGAGGGTTTTAACTCTCCAAATTACAATAATAATCCACATCCTGTCTGAGCAACACTCAAATCTGTTGGAAACTGAGCAAATTGGATCGTTTATTTTATCTTCAAGTCCGTCAAAAAATGGTTAAACTAGCATTGCAAATGTAAAATCTATAACATAATTCATTTGACCATGGTGTAAATTTGTTTCTCTGCAGATACCTGGTACTGTATTTGTTACAATCTCACATTTTCTTTGTCTTGACTCTACATTTAACTAGAATGAAGCGTTCGATATAGTTTTGGAGTCTAATTAATGCAACTACCGTAATCACTGCAAATCACAAGCTTTGTTAAAAACATCCGTTTAGATTTGCCCACACTTGGTGTATTTGGAACAAACTCCATTTGTTCTGCACTCCTGCTTCCTAAATGTTTCTTTTGCACCATTTTTCATAAAACGGACACTTTTTAAACGTAGCAGCAGCTGAGAGCATCTTGTTAACCTATTATTATTATTGTTAACCTTATTAACTTATTGTTTGACACTCTGCCAGGGCTTAGTGCCAGTTATGATTTTTTGCCTCCTCGTACCCTGTTGGCACTTTTCTCTACTTTGTTGTCTGTCTAAACAGGTGTCACTTGTAAATGAGTCCCCGAGGCGCCATCTGGATTAATCTGTATAAAGGTTGAATGAATGAAAAAATCTTACAGAACTTGCGCAACGTTTTAGGTTTCTACATGCTCTGCTGCATGTGCAGTTAACTCATGTTGATTAAAATCTGATGACACAAAAAATAAAAAACTCCTGCTGTTGTCAAGAGAACTCTTTTTGGCTTCGTCCTAATGTTACTGTTTTGCTCTGTAGGTAAAATAAAAAAGAAGTAAATTTTTAAGGATAAATGTTCAAAAGACAAAAAACTTTGCATAGAGAGTAAAACTGATGTATACAGTTTACAGCAGGGCTATTCAGCTACACAGCTCAGGGGCCGGACATCCAGCAATTAAAGTCATTATGTAAATAAACCAAGTACTACAATGATTTGTTACCTTTAAAATGTCGTTATTTTATTGCATTGAATTATAAATGCAATAACCAGAACCCAAAAGCGTAATTCTAAGATATTACATTTCAAGATTTATTTCCTTGCAGTTAAAGTAGTGATATTTTAATATGAAACTTAAAAACAAATCCGACACACTATGCCTCCTATTTAACATAAATATTATTCTGCCGTCTCTGACGTGACAAATCTTTACGCTTTTCAAAAATAAAATAAAAATATTTGCTGTTTTTATGTTCCCTGAATGACCAACATGTTCCAGGTGGGTCCGTTCTTGCTCAAGATGAGAGTTCTGTGATGGAGTCTGCTCCTCAGATAAATAAAGTTAAATTATTATTTTATAGAGATGAATGTTTCTGTTCAGTCCCTGAGACGACTTCTGTTGTGACTTGGAGCGTTAGAAATAAACTGGACTGAATAGAATTAAGAACCAGTTCTGCCTCAATCGGTTCATAAATCACAGGTGGAGCGTCCACGTCCTGCTCAGGTGTGAGCTTTGATCAGAACCAGAAGAGGCGGAGCAGAACTCAGCCGGGCTGAAAGCGAGCGCGATGCATGTCGAACGTCTCCTTTATTGAATTAACTTAATCCATCTGATTTGTGGTTAACTATTTTTACACTAGCTACAAAGTAATAAATCTGTTTGTTGTTGTTTAATCCGGCTCGCGGGCGATCACACACTGATATGATCAGATCATCAGAACTCCCCGCAGAGCAAGAGAGGAAGAGGCGCCCCCACGAGAGCACACAGCCTCTCAACTCGTGCTTCTGTTAAATTAATTCTTATAATTAAACACAACGGATATTTGTAGCCCCAGATTAAAGCAAAGATGTGTCTGTTTACAGTTATTTTATTTCCCTCAAACTCAAAAGTTTTTCCCGTGACAGTCCCAGAGACTGTATGAGCTGCAAAGCATGCTGGGTAGCCTTGTGGACAATATATGTGCAATGTTTCTGACTTAACAACGTTTCTGGGTTTGGACATGGCTTGTTCTTGTTAATGTCCTGCTCAGGTCTGCTTTGACGTTTATGTTGAAGTCTCTGTTATCGGCTGTAAACCGACACCAGGAGTCGATCCTGCTGAAGTCGGTGTGAAACTGCCCGGCCTGGTCTGGTTTAGTCTAGCCTGGCCTGGTCTGGTTTAGTCTAGCCCGGCCTGGTCTGGTTTAGTCTAGCCGGCCTGGTCCGGCCTGGTTTAGTCTAGCCTGGCCTGGTCCGGCCTGGTTTAGTCTAGCCTGGCCTGGTCCGGCCTGGTTTAGTCTAGCCTGGTCTGGTCTAGCCTGGCCTGGTCTGGCCTGGTTTAGTCTAGCCTGGCCTGGTTTAGTCTAGCCTGGCCTGGTCTGGTTTAGTCTAGCCTGGCCTGGTCTAGCCTAGCCTGGTCTGGTTTAGTCCAGCCCATCCTGGTCTGGTCTGGCCTGGTCTGGTTTAGTCTAGCCTGGCCTGGTCTGGCCTGGTCTGGTTTAGTCTAGCCTGGCCTGGTCTGGTCTGGTTTAGTCTAGCCTGGCCTGGTCTGGCCTGTCCGAAGAAGAGGGGGCTTATCTTAAAGTGTGGAAAAAGGAACAGGATTGCCTCTGACAAACATTTTCCATTTCAAACATTTTAAAGGCCTCTCTCGTGGGTTTGTTCCGATTGTCCCCCCCCCCCCCAATTATTAATAAACTCATCAACGGGCCTGACGTGAGTCACCCGCTGGCCGCCAGTTGAATAGCCCTGGTTTACAGAGTATACAGTAATAAGTTTTTAATAAAATCTTCATATTTTCGTTCTTGTTTTCCTCCAATCTAAGTGCTGTTTGCAGTCGATCAAAAAAACAAACTAATCAACGTCTGTGTTTTTTGACCTCGCTGCACCAACATAAAGCACAACTTTTAAAGTCCATCTAGCCTCTAACTAGTCA
The DNA here is from genome assembly GCF_014905685.2 of Nematolebias whitei. Classification (NCBI taxonomy): domain Eukaryota; kingdom Metazoa; phylum Chordata; class Actinopteri; order Cyprinodontiformes; family Rivulidae; genus Nematolebias; species Nematolebias whitei. Next base: position 3,345,883 of record NC_056502.1, on the reverse strand, counting down.
GCAGAAACTGGACGAGATCAAAGGTTTAAATATGAACGAACAGAAAGATCTGGTGATATTTCAGAATAAACGAGTGCGTGGTGGTCTGACCTGGTCCGTAGGGCTGCAGGTACCAGGTCCGCCCGGTGCGTCCGGGCTGGACGGTGGTGGGGAGCGTGGGGTTAACGGCACGGCTGGTCTTCACGTCGCCCTTCTTGTCCCCCGCCGTGGGGATCTCCAGGATTGGGATGGGGGCGCACTGGGTCAGCTGCCCATCAGAAGACAGAACTTCTGTGAAGCCCTCGTCGCACATGCAGACACCGGCCTGCAGAGGGCAGCGCAGGATCACAGTAGATCAAACAGGGAGAGAACGAGAACTGAAGGTGTGTTCAAGTCAACTCAGTTTATTTGTAAAGCTCCAAATCACAACAGAGTCATCTCAGAAACATTCATATACAAAAATTACAAGTTCATCTAAGGAGAGTTTCAGGAAGATCTCGTTCTTCTTATTTTTATACATGAATGTTTCTGTTCAGCGCCCTGAGATGACTTCTGTTGTGGTTTGGAGCTTTAGAAATAAATTGTTTGAGAAAAACAACAAAATCCTCTAATTTAAAAAGTAAAAAACCAAACAACAAAATTTCAGAAAATTTTTTAGTTTATAAATGTAACACGTGTGCAAGTGCAACATGTAAAAGGTCGTTTATTTTCCTGTTTCAGGCCTGGACACAGAGTCTTCAAAATAAATTTCAACTGAGAGAAAGTTACAAAACTAATTACAACAACAGAAGCACAATGTTCAGAAGAACGACTCCATGCTCAGAAACCTTTCCATCCTGCATGAGGGTCAAACTCTGGCTCGAACTGCATCTTCCTGGTTCTTATCTTTAAGTTGTACCAAGAAATCCACACGTTTAGACTCAGCTGCACGTTCATTTAAACGTGTCACCAATGTGAACAGTTACTGTCTAAACGTGATGTTTGGAGATCGACAAGTGTTTTATCAATATCGGCCGCAGGTGTCACCAACTCCAACTAAAACTTCAGAAAGAAACATTTTGACCAAAGGTCCACCCCTTCAACCCTGAAAACTGATATTCAGATCTTTATGGACTTTATGTTCATGATGACACTTAATCACAAACGGCTGTTCTTTTTAATTTATTCTCACTCACTGATACACGAGGAGGAAAATAAATAAAAAAGCCATCTGTCTAGTAAATAACCAATAAAACCACAGCAGCACAGTAAACGTGACCATAAACTTTGTGTAAACACTTGTGCAGAGGTGAGCATGGTGCCTGCAGGACTGGAGCTTCAGACCACGTCAGTCTGTTTACCTGCTGAACTGAGTGCACGTTCTCCGCGCTCGTACGATGATTGCAGTCCTGATTGTCTAATTATTTTCATTCTGCTTCTTCTGATTGGAGGCGTCTGTCGCTCTGCCTGCAGCCAACGCCGAGAAACCTGGAGGTGCTGCAGCAACTACTGCAAACTCAGGTTCCTCGTTTGACGCAGCACAGTTGAGTGAGCATCCATCCATCCATCCATCCATCCATCCATCCATCCATCCATCCATCCATCCATCCA
>NC_056502.1:3341704-3344214 GCF_014905685.2 Nematolebias whitei | reverse complement strand
CCATCCATCCATCCATCCATCCATCCATCCATCCATCCATCCATCCTCCCTCTTTATGCTTCATCTTTTCGGGTCACTGGTGTCCATATCCAGCAGTCACTGTGCGAGAGGCGGGGTACATCCTGGACAGGTCTCCAGTCCATCACAGGGACACATGAGACAAACGAGACAAACAACCATTCACTCTCTCTCTCACATCTAGGGACAATTTAGAGTTACCATCAGTCTAACATGCATGTTTTTAGTCTGTGGGAGGAAACTGGAGCACCTGGAGAAAACCCAAGCGGCACAGAGAGAACATACAAACTCCACCCAGAAATGTCCTGGGCTGGGATTTGAACCGGCGACCTTCTCGCTGCGAGGCAGCAGCTCTACCAGTTGTGCCACAGTTTAGCTACGGTAATTTTACATTTTAGCTTCAGTTTTAATAATTTCATCCTTTCGGTCGTGCTTTGCCATTTTTAGGTTGTTTCGACTGTTCGGCTCATTTAAATTTTTCACTTTGCGCTCGTTTTAGCTCGAGTTCTGATCGTTTCAGGTTTTGTTCTGCACATTTTAACTTCAACAGTCATTCAAAAGTCTCAGTGCATTGTCCTACAAAAAGTACAACTTCTCAGGTTCTCGTTCCGTTTTCTTTGTTTTGAACCTAAGATCATCCAAACAACGCGTTTGCTTTCGGCGTTTTCTTGACTAGATCGCAGGAAAATATCTGACCTCGCTGCAGAAGGACCTGGGCATGAGGCAGGGGGGGTCACAGGAGCTGTTGTCCTCCGGAGGATTCATGGCCGGACATCCACCTGCACGCGATAGTTAAAGAAAATGAGATGAACACAAACTCTGTCTCTGTTGAAGATAATGAGTCTAACTTTAAATGTTGCTTTAGAAGTTCTGCAGTTCTGTTTTTTTAAACTTAAGTGAGAAACCACTTGTTCATGTTTTATTCATAAGATATTAGCCGTGTGAGCTGCCATCACCACCTCCACCTCTATTAGAAACAAAGCTCACCAGTTTTTGTTATTTTCTTGACATTTTGTGTTAATTTCACCTCCTACATGAAACTGCCACCAGTGGTTTAGACTTGAGCTGCTGCAGGTTTTTTTAACTTTAAAGATAAACTCAGCTGCTCTGTCTATTATTCAAAACACCGCGTGGCAATGCTTTCTAATCTCCTCTGAGTTGAAGCCCCATTAAGCTCCTCTGCCTCCGCCTGTTATGGCTCCAGTTGTCTTTATTTCACACAGACGTACTGTGTGTGTGCACAGATAAAATATCCATGTTTTATATTTTGAGGCTGTGCTACCAAATCGCTAATGTGTGAACAATAAGAGCAGATATGCAGACTCAACCGTTAGTTTGTGTTTGTTTTGCATCAGGAACCTTTTAGCAAGTGCTACATATAAAAGAAAAAAAAATCATCTGATTAACATGAGTAAAAAACAAGTATTTATTTCTTGTGTTTTGCAATTTATTTTATTATTAATTTCTACAGGGAAGATCACAGAGTCGCCTGATTCAAAACCTCCCTGGTGATGAAATGCACCGTTTGTTTAACATCGCTCGCTTCTTTACGAAGTTAAAAATGGTTCAATCCTACGCTGTGGATGGATGCACACACAGGTGGGACAAGGGGAGTAGGATTTCCTGGCACTGTAAACCGAGTTAAAATGACACAGATAAACAAAGAATATTAATTAAGTGGCTTTCAAATGGCTGTAATCTGAAGAATTGTCGACTGTTTACGTTCAACCCACTGACATCCTGTAAAGTGCAAAATGAGTGTTTACAAACTGGATCTTCCCTTTTCATTTTACTGTACTTGCATCTAATTTTAAGGCGACATTAAGTATTTTTTATAAGATTAACTGATTACACCTGAAATGTGTTTGGTTCAAACAGAATTATACCAACACCTCACTCCTACTCTTATTTTCCTTGTTTTTAGAATCAGAAGCACGGTGGTGGAAGTGTTATGGTTGGGCAGTAATAAGAAACAACTTAATCTCGTTGAGGAGGGGCTTGAAGCAGGCAGAACAGTCTCCAAACTGTTCTGAAACATTGAAAGATGTTCTCGAGTTCCTCACTCGTCTCTTTGCTTGAATTTTAAAAATGTTCAAAAACATGCAACTTAATTTCCAGACCATTGAGTGCACCTGAATATAAACCGTGCACACTAAATTAAAGAAAAATAAAGATTTTGTAAATATATAGGCTGCGCTTGTCTAAGTTGTGGGTGTCCACATTGTAACACGAGATATTTACACAGAAGCTTTATTAAACTTTTGATTAAATACTTTAGCGTGGCAGCACAGCTACTGAGAGATGTGCAGCTCTGGTTGTAGATCAAGAATCAACCACCACATGATGTTTTATAAGATTTATCTTCCTGTTCAACAAACAGACGGAGAGAACACTTCATGGTCTTCATGACAACTACCTCCCTCACTCACTCTACTGAATCTCCCAACACGCGACGAACACAAACTAACACAAACTGACACATGATGAACACA
>NC_056502.1:3329118-3331704 GCF_014905685.2 Nematolebias whitei | reverse complement strand
GGGGCAAAAAGTGTGTGTGCTGGGTGAGTGTGGTCCTTCATGATGCAGGTGGCCCTCTTCCTGCATCTGGAGGTGTAGATGTCTGTGATGGTGGGGAGGCTGACTCCAACATCTTCTGTGCAGCCTTCACCACTCTCTGCAAAGCTTTTCTTTCTGCAGCTGTGCAGCCTCCATGCCACAGGTTGATGCTGGAGCACAGGATGCTCTCCACTGCACACCTGTAGAAGGAGGTGAGGGCTGAGCTTCCAGACCAGCTCGTCTCACCCGTCTGAGGAAGTAGAGTCTCTGATGAGCTTTCTTGATCAGGCTGGTGGTGTTGTTGCTCCAGCTGAGGTTGTTGTTCAGGTGTACACCCAAGTACTTGTAGCTGGAGACCACTTCCACCACAGATCCTCCTATGTTCAGGGGGGTGTAGGTGTTTTTGTTCCTTCTGAAGTCCACAATCATCTCCTTTGTCTTCTTCACATTGATGTGAAGGTTATTCTCTCTGCACCAGCTCTCCAGGTGTTCCACCTCTTGCCTGTAGCTGGACTCATCATTGTTTGTGATGCATCCCACCACCGCTGTATCATCTGCAAACTTTACAATGTGACAGCCTGGATGGGTAGCTGCACAATCATACGTGAGCAGAGTAAACAGGAGGGGGCTCAACACACATCCCTGAGGAGAGCCAGTGCTGAGGGTTATGGTGGAGGAGAGGTTGTGGATCCTCACTAACTGTGGTCTGTTTGTTAAAAAGTCTAGTACCCAGTTGCAGATGGAGGGGCTTAGTCCTAGTGTGGATAGTTTGTCCATCAGGGTTTGGGGGATCATGGTGTTGAAGGCGGATGTGAAGTCCACAAAGAGCATACGGACGTAAGAGTTTTTCTGCTCCAGGTGGTTGAGTGCAGTGTGGACCACAGAGGGGATTGCATCCTCTGTTGATCGGTTCTCACGGTATGCATACTGATGAGGGTCCTCGTTCATGTTGATGGTTGTTTTGATGTGAGTCATGACCAGTTTTTTGAAGCATTTAGCGACTATCGGGGTGAGGGCCACTGGCTGATAGTCATCCAGACCAGTCACTGTAGAGTATCCTGATGCATGCTCAGTCACTGTAGAGCTTTTTGGGACTGGGATGATGGTGGCAGTCTTCAGGCAGGTGGGAACTGTCTCCAGGGTAAGTGAGGTGTTAAAGATGTCTGCCAGCACCTCGCAGAGCTGATCAGCACATTCTCTCAACACTTTTCCAGGGATGTTGTCTGGGCCAGTTGCTTTGTGCGGAATAATCCTCCTGAAAGTACTCCTTACTTCGGCTGAGGTCACGCTGAGATGCAGGTGGACTTAGTACCACAAACCTTCAGAAAATGATAAACAGTTCACTAGAGGTATTCTGAACCACTTTTTTTCTGCGTACATCATATAGTCTGAATCCCACTGCAGAACCTCCTGCTGGCCTGACGTAACCTAACACAAGTTGCAAAGTTATTACTCAAACTGGGCTACACCAAACAAAAAGAACAGGCCGATGTCCCCCGTCGCTGAGGGATTTGAACTGAACTGAACTGCTGCTCTTACCTAATTCACAGTTCGTTTGTTCTTTCAAAGGAAACTGTAGTTCCTGAGGAGGCTTTGTTTTTAGCCTTACAAAGGGAAAAACATCCGTCATCTTTACCCGTTTCTTCCTTTTCAGGTCGCGGGGGTCACTGGTGCCTATGTCCAGCAGTCACTGTGCAAGAGGTGGGGGACACCCTGGACAGGTCTCCAGTCCATCACAGGGACACATAAAGACAAACGGGACAAACAACCATTCACTCTCTCTCTCACCTAGGGACAATTTAGAGTTACCAGTCAGTTTAACATGCATGTTTTTAGTCTGTGGGAGGAAACTGGAGTACCCGGAGGAAACCCACACAGCACGAGAAGAACATGCAAACTCCACCAATAAAGGCCCCCCGACCGGGATTTGAACCGGCGACCTTCTTGCTGAAATGCAACAAGCTCTACCAACTGCACCACAGTGCTGCGACAAAGGGAAAATCAACATGAAAATGATTTCTTAACAGAAAAACAGGACAGTCTATAAATCTGTTTCCAAATTAAAACACTTAGTTGAGTAAAACGTATGAATCGTGGTCTTAAAGCCGTAATTTTTTACACAAATAAAAGCAAGTTAACTTCGGTTGTCATGTCTGCTCTCCTCCGTTCAGTCACACAGATTAGGCATTTTGTCAATAAAACTTTAAGGACCAACACAAGCAGTGCATGTTGAACCAGATGTGGTTTGAACCGTCGTATCATCGCACCACAGGCCACGCCTTTCTGAAGAAATGCACGTCGCCCAGATTTAAACGCTGAGTGCTAACAGATCACACTAGCTCTTTGTAACTTTGGCATGCAAGGCAGCGGTCCATAATATTTTTCCAACGAACATCAGTTTATTCTACAAGTCTTTATGTTCATAAACAGTAAATTATGTGTCCCTGTGATGGACTGGAGACCTGTCCAGGGTGTCCCCCCGCCCCTCTCATCGCACAGTGATTGATGGACATGGGCACCGGCGACCCCTGTGACCCAAAATGGAAGAAGCGGGTAAAAAGATAATGG
>NC_056502.1:3314003-3329018 GCF_014905685.2 Nematolebias whitei | reverse complement strand
CAGAGTCTTTGTTGCGTCCAGTCCCGGTTGTTATGTGTTTGTTGGGTTTTTTTCCTCCCTCCCCTCTTTTCTCCACAACCCACCCCCCCCCCCCCCCCCCCCCCCCCAAAAAAAAAAGTTATTTTGGTCTGCTTCAATCTATCCTCCAGAAATCCTTCAGGAAATACAAATATAATCTTTCCTGTCTGTTCCTAGAGCTAAAAGTAAGTTGTAAAACACTTTCCCACCTTTCACCTGCCTGTCTCTCAAACAGTTCTTACTGCAAGAAATGTCAAACACCTGGCAATAAATACATGAAAGAACAGATGCCTTGGTTTTGATTTGCAATCAGTGTGATCATCAATTATTCATTTCTGCAACTGAACTTAAAAATCAAAAAATGGCCATAACTCAGTCAGTTTTACACATAATGAGTTAAAACATAATGTGGCAGCAGCTGTGAGTTCGTTATAAATTATCATGTTGTATGAGGTTGTGCATAACGTTTTTTATGGTTTAACCAAAACAGGTACAACTCTGGTTTTCTTCTTAAACTGAGACAATTTTAGCCTAAATCTCTGACACGAAGGTGAGGGGTGATGTGCATTCTTTAAAACAATTAAAGACCCTTAATCCTTAAAGTTTCTTTCAACTTCCGGTTGACTTCCTGCATTTAGCTGCAGAGTTTTCGCTCAATATTCAGCCATGGAGTTCATGATTCAAGACTATTTTTCTTGCAAACGTTTTTAGGATTAAAAAAACAGCAGGAGGCAGCAGTTTCAACTATCTCGTGTTTATCCTGGCATCACCAGAGGAATGTAAATTAGCAGTAAACCTTTTGGTGTGCTTCCACTTTTCCACAGACGGATGTTATCAGCAGCAGACAAAAACATCTTGGACAGATTTATTATCAGTCTGAGCAACAAACCCTGTGATTAAAACAGATCTACCGGATCAACAGTAAACAGATATAGATATTTTTACAGTTACTAATGCAGAGAGTGTATAATCTATACCGAGTACGCTCAAACGGGGGCGGCTGTGGCTGAGTGGTTAGAGCAGTCGTCCTCCAATGCAAGAGTTGGGGGTTCAATTCCATCATCAGTCACATGCTGAAGTGTCCCTGGGCAAGCCACTGAACCCCTCATTGCCTCCGATGTGTGTCCCATGTATGAATGCGATAAAGCTCTGATCTAGTATAGAGCTGTATGAATGGGTAAATGAGGCACAGATTGTTGCAAAGAGCTTTGAGAGTCTTGATAGAAAGGTGATATAAGTACAGTCCATTTTCAAACTGTATTTTGTGATGCATTGTGGGCTAGATATATTCATTCCTACTTCTGGTTCTTTGTAATATACTTGGTCTAGAGCCAGGGTCTGTAACCTTTTTGAGAAAAAGAGCCATTTCTGCTCTTTCCACGTGCATCCACAGCCATAAAACCTGCTACAACTTATCAGCTGGTGGCCTGTGGGACACTTCCAGTTTGCTGGAGGTGGGTTTTCTGGCCAAAACTAAAAATTTAATTTAAATTATATTTTTACATTTTAAAACTAAATAAAAGAACATTGTTGCAAAGAAGTATATATATATTTAAAAAAAAAAAAAAACAATTTTGACAAGAATGAAAACACTCCCTCTACTAGTGGAAAATTAAATATCCCACTTTGAAGTATTAAAGCATAAATGGCCGTGTGCAGCTGGTGATTGTATGGCAAGCCATGTTGCCATATAATTGGATCATCAGCCGCGCGCGTCCGCTGACTCAATCAAAAGCCTGACACGACCCGGCCCGTTCATCCAGCACATTATTATGGCCCAGCGGGCTTCGGGCCCGGGTTACAAATGACAGCTCTAGAACACGCCCGTGGAAACTAAGGCGGACATATCTCTGTATGCACATATGCATGGGGTAGAGGTAGGGCAGCCGACTTGGTACCAGAAAGTCTCAGGTTCGACTCCCAGCCATTCCCACATGTCGTGGTGTCTCTGAGCAAGACACCCAATCCCTAATTGCTCCCCAGGTGCCTACATAGCTGCCCACTGCTCCACCTGGGTGTGTCTCAGGTGTGATGGTGCAGAGAACTCATTTCACCAGTGGGAACGTACGACAGTCTCGGACCCTTCCCTATAAACTTTCTGCTTTCTCTTTCATAACTTCTGATCCGCTCAAGATATTTGAACACATCTTCATACACACATGCATATAGATGGAGTGTCATGCACACTTTTCATCACCCCAGCTCCAAGGTCCAGATCACAAATCAAGGTCAAAGCTTGTACAAGGTCTTTGCTGGTCCAGACCATTGTTGTATGAGTGTGTAATGTGTCGTATGCCATACTCTTGTATTTATTTCTAATGCAACACAGTCCCTTCCACCTTCCTTTGTGTACAAAATGTTCTGGTAAGCCATGCTCATAATCAGCGCTGATAAATCTGTTTTCCACCTAATCAGCTTCTCCGATCAATAAACGCAGAAAATTCACAGTGTTATTTACAACACAGCAAATTCTTCTTCACTGTGGCTGTATCTGAACGTACCATCTTTTTGTTTCATACCTTATCAGAATCTCAGACCCACGGATGATGGAACACCCTTTTTGTTGCTGTTGTTTTGTTTTTAATCCCTTTGCTTCTGTGCCTCGTTGCTAACGGAGCCAACGTTTCATTTCAGTCTGCTTCAGCTGAAGATCAGGAGGTGCTGAAACTAAAAACAGCTCCTCACAGTTGTGCCTCTGTCTTGGCAGGATGCTTTGACACCCAAATGGCGTTCGCTGCTGGAGGGCCTGCGAGGAATCATCAGACTGCTGCTGGAGTGAAAACCTCGATGCGTTTCACGCTTTTTATAGGCGCTCGCTCCGAGGTGACGAGCTGGTTTCAGCTGATTCGCACGCCCCAAGTAAAACAGACGACTGAATAAATCTGAGGCTAAATACAAGGTGGCGAGGTAATCTGTCATGAAATATTGCATTTTCCTGATTATTATAATCATGCAACGACTGTGAGCATCACTGTGTGTGAATATAACTAAAGTATTTTTAGTTTGAGGTGTTTTTACATGTGACAAACACAGATGTTCAGGAGCAAGAGCACGGCTTGATTCTTCAGACCGGCTCCTCACAGCTGGACTGTTTCTGATGGAGATGTGCAACATCTGGAGACGTGAGGGGAGTTTGGGCCAGATTCTGTTTTTTTATCATCTATAAATCTTCTTAAATTACACCTCAGTAAATGGAAAAAGAACAATGCATCAAGTTGTCTTGATACTGCAGGTAATTGTAGCTAGCCCCTTTTCATTGCCCACAGCTGTTAAATGTGGATGATCATGTAACAGTCTGCAGGTTTGTCTTTGTTTTATTCACAAAACATCTCCTTAACCACAGGACACATTTCAGTGAGACGTTCAGAAAGCTAATCAACCGTAACAAAAACAAAAATGGCTAAAGCTCAGTCAGTTTTGCAAATATTAAGCTAAAGTGTGATGTGGTGGTAGCTGAGAGTCATCCCCAGCATTTCCTCTACCATTATCCAAGGAGGGCGGCTTGCCATCCCAATGGAACCGCCCTCCTCACCATAAACATCTTGGCATGTACAAACCAGATTTCAAAAAAGTTGGGACACTAAACAAATTTTGAATAAAAACTGAATGCAATGATGTGGAGATGGCAAATGTCAATATTTTATTCGTAATATAACATAGATGACAGATCAAAAGTTTAATCTGAGTAAATGTAACATTTTAAAGGAAAAATATGTTGATTCAAAATTTCACAGTGTCACCAAATCCCAAAAAAGTTGGGACAAGTAGCAATAAGTGGCTGGAAAAAGGAAATTGAGCATATAACGAACAGCTGGAAGACCAATTAACACTAATTAGGTCAATTGACAACATGATTGGGTATAAAAAGAGCTTCTCAGAGTGTCAGTGTCTCTCAGAAGCCAAGATGGTAAGAGGATCACCAATGCCACCATTGTTGCGCAGAAAGATAGTGCAGCAATACCAGAATGGTGTTACCCAGCGTAAAATAGCAAAGACTTTTAAGTTATCATCATCAACCGTGCATAACATCATGAAAAGATTCAGAGAATCTGGAACAATCGCTGTGCATAAGGGTCAAGGTCGTAAAACTCTACTGGATGCTCGTGATCTCCGGGCCCTTAAACGTCACTGCACCTCAAACAGGAATGCCACTGTCAAGGAAATAACAGAATGGGCTCAGGAATACTTCCAGAAAGCATCGTCAGTGAACACAATCCACCGTGCCATCTGCTGTTGCCAGCTGAAACTCTACAGTGCAAAGAGGAAGCCATTTCTAAGCAAGCTCCACAAGCTCAGACGTTTGCACTGGGCCAGGGGTCATTTAAAATGGAGTGTGGCAAAATGGAAGACTGTTCTGTGTCAGATGAGTCACGATTTGAAGTTCTTTATGGAACACTGGGACGCCATGTCATCCGGACCAGAGAGGACAAGGATAGCCCAAGTTGTTATCAACGCTCCGTTCAGAAGCCTGCATCACTGATGGTATGGGGTTGCATGAGCGCTTGTGGCATGGGCAGCTTGCATGTCTGGAAAGGCACCATTAATGCAGAGAACTATGTTCAGGTTCTAGAACAACATGTGCTCCCATCTAGACGTCATCTCTTTCAGGGAAGACCCTGCATTTTTCAACACGATAATGCCAGACCACATTCTGCAGCAATCACAACATCATGGCTACGTAGGAGAAGGATCCGGGTACTGAAATGGCCAGCCTGCAGTCCAGATCTTTCACCTATAGAGAACATTTGGTGCATCATAAAGAGGAAGGTGCCACAAAGAAGGCCCAAGACGATTGAACAGTTAGAGGCCTGTATTAGACATGAATGGGAGAGCATTCCTATTTCTAAACTGGAGAAACTGGTCTCCTCTGTCCCCAGACGTCTGTTGAATGTTGTAAGAAGAAGGGGGGATGCCACACAGTGGGAAAAATGGACTTGTCCCAACTTTTTTGGGATTTGTTGACGCCATGAAATTTGGAAAAAACAGATTTTCCCCTTAAAATGAAACATTCTCTCAGTTTAAACTTTTGATCTGTGATTTGTGTTCTATTCTGAATAAAATATTAGATGTTGGCACCTCCACATCATTGCATTCAGTTTTTATTCACAATTTGTTTAGTGTCCCAACTTTTTTGGAATCCGGTTTGTAATTTCTTTCAGAAACGTTTATCTTATTGTGCATGAGCAATTCTGTGTGGGAGGGAAGACGCCAAATGACCCTTTACCCCATCACCCCCCCCCCCCTTCCACACCTTGCACCAATGTCTCGGGAAGTTTTTATCTAAAGTTTAACTGTAGTCAGACTAACATCATCAGCATACAGACACATCCGCCCACCCAAACTCCCGCTAGTAGAGGGGGCGCCACCGCGGGAGCGCGCACAGCCTGTTTGAGACACGCTCTCGGTAAACTCCCTGTTTTCTGAAGCTTTAGTTCCTGGAATCAAACTATATTATCACTAAAATACATTTATTTGTATGCCCAGGATTAATTCAAGAGTGTGTCTAAAACTCACTATGTTCTCTCTGTGTCAGTTTCAAGTGTCTGTAGTTTATCATAAAGCTAAGCTAAGCTTTCTTATTTTTGGAGCTATACTGTGAGGTAACTGTCCTCTGATCAAAGTAATTCCACAGATGAACAAATGTGAATACATTGTATAAATTCACTAAATGAGCTGAAATTTATAAATACAGTAGTCCCTCGTTTATCGCGGGGGATCCGTACCCTGAAGCCCTGCGAAAAGTGAAAAACTGCCAAGTAGTACAAGTAGTAAGTTTATTATATATATATATATATATATATATATATATATATATATATATATATATATATACATATATATATATATATATATATATATATATATATATATATATATATATGAAGACGTTTTAAACTCTTCCTACACTCTTGAAATATTCTAAAAAAATGTTTCTAAACGCTCTAAAAGAGACAGAATGTCATAATTTCAGCTCCCTGCCTCTTCTGCTCTCAGCCACCTGCAAGCGTTCTTGACCACGCCCACTTCTCAGCTCTGCACGGTGAACAGCTGATCAGCTGCAGCAGGAAGTTTATCCTGCAGTATGGGCTGCACAAATGTGCAGCAGGTGCTAAATAATTTAAAATAATTTATTTTAAATAAAATTTCCATGCCGATCTTGTGGCTCATCCATCAATCAGCCAATTGTGTGTCATGTCCAATCTTATTTTCAAAAACCACGATAGAGCGAGTCCTCGATAAATGAACTACGAAGCAGTGAGGAACTACTGTATAATCCCTTTGAGTGAAATCAGTTTTAAGACAGAAATTAAATTACATCCATTCAAAAATGTTGCAACCAACCGTAAACCAAAAAATGAACAGTTTTAATTTGTAACATGAAGCTTTGAAAACGTTTTGTCGTGCAAGATGATGGATATATTTTTCTTTAAGGGCTGCTATTTTATTTCAAATCTTTTATTTAAAAAAATATCAAGTGCAGCATTTTGTTTTTACAGCTTTTGTTCTGCAGAACTAGTGAAAAGTTGTTACGGTGATAAATGCTTAGTGAGATTTTCTTGTTTTGATAGATTGGGATACATAATCTTAGACATTAATTCACTTTTATCGGCTATAAAATGAACACGTTAAAATAATTTACTGAAGGCGGCGTGTAAAGTGACTCTTCTGCCTCATGATTTGATGAAAGTGTCGTCATGTTGTGTATCCATGTTTTGACTGGAGAGCAGACAGGTGCGTTCAGGTCAGCAGTTTAAAGCTGCACATCGGCCTCTACAGTAAATTATCTGAACTATGCCCCGCTACATTCACACTGTTTTTCAGTTTGTTTCTGTGATTTTCTGGGTGGAGAACCGCTGCATGAAGTCCAGATCAACATGTTTGTGTTCTCCGTGTCGTCTCCAGAAGTTTTACAGCTGCACTGATAACAGCCACTCTGTCACGAAAGTTAGTTCTGTTGATTTGATCTGTGAGCAGCTCAATAATGCAAATATAGTAACTTTATCTACATAATCGATTGCTAACGAGGATGGCTGTAAAGGTAAACAGACTTTGTTCGGATACTGATATTAATCTGTAACCATAAACTAAATAATTGAGGTTCAAACTTCAGCAGCTGTCTGGGTCCTGACTCCTCGGGATCCATTTGTTTTACAGAGACTCACATTCACGCTGAGGTTCTCAGTTTACCAAATCAAAAATACTCCAGATGTGCACAAAAAACAGCAGTTGTATCAAACCCGGACCCTGAGTGAGTTTTATCAACCTGAGATTATAGAGAGCTGTGTTGTCACATTATTCCTCAGGTGCAGGAGTTCAGGTGGTTCACACCCCACAGTGAGCTCGCCTCCACTTCCAGCAGGGAATTCTTACCTGGACATGGAAGGACGCACGCCTCTTTAAGGATGATCTGTTTGTCTCTGTCCACGGCCAGCTCCAGGCTGCTGCACAGCTCCTCGTCCACCATGCTGCTCTCACCGTCGCCCGAGCCGTCCGACACGAAGCAGGACAGGTTCCTGTAACGCGTGCCGTGTCCGCACACCACACTCTGACGAAGAAGACGAGGACAGGTGGGTGCAGAGTTACTACAGTGAACTACTGTCGCACATAAATACACAAATGTTTAGACAAGAGCCAAGATAACTGAAACACAAACATTTTCTAACGTTACATAACTTAATAGCCACCTATCTCACTGGGCCGTTCCTGTTGGAGACTACTTGGAGAAACAGAATCGTGAGAAAATATTCAGTTTTTCACTTGGAATCACTGATCGACCCGTTTGGACAAACGTCTAAAATTTGGGTTGAAATTTGCCAGAAGTTTGTATTTATCTTATAAAAAATAATTGAAACGAGTTCCAGACACTTGCAAAGACTCGGATACAATTTTTAGAGAGTATTTATCATGCAAACATTTTAAACATGTTCAGAATTCTAATAAAGTGAGAACAAGGTGTTTAAGCACACGAGCAAAAGTTTCAGACCCATCTCACAAATGCCGTTTGCTTTGTATCCCCCGTCGTAGAGCAAAGAGGGGGAACTGGAAACACCTTCCATGTGTCTGTCCATCAACGTGCACGTTGTGAGCATGATAACTCGATAAGAGAAGTCCCAACTTCCATTTTGGTGTGTGGCTGCATCGAAGTGTAAGAAAGGCTGCTTTTGAAAATTAGGTCCCCATATCAAAATCCAAGATGGCTGCCATCTTTTATGAATACACAAACATTGTGAGCAGGAAAACATCTAAATTAAGTCACGTGCCGACTTCCATGTTGTTGTGTGGCTGCATCATGGACGTCAAAAAATTAGGTGGCCACGTCAAACTCCAGGATGGCCGCCATCGTGTATGCATGTGCGCGCACGTGTGCGTGTGCGTGTGAATTGCCTGCCCCTATCATTTGAGGAAACTGTTTTCTATTTTTTATATTCCTGAAAAGTATAATTTCTTCAAATGACTGTGGTGGCCCTTGGGGTGCCAAAGATTAATTTATGGTGGCCATGGCCCCAATTGTCCACCCCCTGGCTCCGCCATTGCATCCGATGGTGAATAAAATTGCTCCCACGCCTCACCAGGATCTGTTGCTCTGCTCGGACAAACAACAACAACAAAGCCCTCTGTTCTTGTCCACAGTGCAACTCCGCCCCACTTGAATATCTTGCACCAAAAACATTTACTTCATTCTTTGTTCAGTTCCAGTCCAGAAAAACACTCATCTCAAAAACAACAAACATTCAGTGTTCGAATCCCTCAGCGACGGAGGACCACCGGTTTCTTGTGGTTTTTTCAAACAACTGCAGCCTCGTGACACACCTGCTTTAAAAAAAGATGTTTTATGTTCCAAATAATGATGTTCTGCTTTTAAAACAGACTGTACAAAGTGTCAACATGACGCAACACGAGGTTTAATATTGTGCTGATTAAATACTAAATTTTTCCTATTAGTTCAACAAATCAAACATGAAGAAGATCTTTAAAGACACTTTGTAGAATTTTGTTGTATTTGTTTAGGAATCCTAATTAATTATCTTCTCTATTTAACAATAACCTACAATAAGAACAAAGCAGCTTTGATTTGCTTCAAACACAACAAATAAATCACATTTATAAACCTGAACTTTAAAGCTCATGCTCAAAACAAAAACATGTTTAAGTTTGGTCTTCAAGGACTCGTGAGAAACTCGAGTCAGATGAATTTGTTGGCAGAAGACGATGCTAATCAAAATGTCAAAATCCTGTTTTTCTCTGAGATGACACTCTCAAGATGAATTATAAATGTTGGTGTTACTCCCTACAGACTGCATTAAAGCTTTCCAAGTTTAACTCTGCCATAAAACACAACAGTGGACATTTTTATTGTGTCCTGAACGCACCGAGTCCAGAACCGAGTGTTCAGGCGGCCCCAAGTCTTGGCAGCGGCATCGGTTTCCACTAATGTAACAGCATTAAAGATGCATCAGATTGATCTGCTGTCCGTCGCACGAAACAACAGTCTGAGCAGCAGCTTGATGGGGTTCTTCATCAATACTGACCAGGATTATTTTTAGAAGGAACCCACGTTTTGGCTCAAACTGTTCAGCGTATCGATCTCTAATCTGGTCGAGTCGCATTTTATCGTTGCTGCCAGAGGCCGACGTGCTCGCTGAAATTTGATGTCTCTGGAATGTGGTGCAACGATTTAATGATGGATGAACGCACCTCCACCCGGCACTCCGACCAGGGGCTGTACTGCCAGCGGTAGCAGGGTCGGACGGGGCAGGGCTTCCACTGCTCCATCTGGGAGGGGCACGGCCGGCCATCGCCCTGGGAGGCCTGGACCACGGAGCGCTGCCGCCGCATTTTACCTGGAGGGGGTGCAAAACAGGACATCTTCAGTGTGGTTTTGTTTTTTGAAGATATTTTATTATTTCTAAATTAGTAACTGAAATTTGCTTTTTTGTGATAGATTAAAAAAACACTATCTTAATTTCTTATTACTTCCAGGAGCCAACCTCTTTATCAATCTTTTAATGTTCTCTTGATCAATCGATGCTCAAAACTTTCTGAAGGTCTTTCAAGGTCAGTCAAGCACCTGATGATTTTCAGATAAATTTCCGTTTAAGCTGTTTAACATCGACTCTGACTCAGTCAGTCATAAAAAAGGCTTCTAATCTCAAGAGATTACCCAGAACTGAGTTGACATAAAACAGACAACTTAGAAACAAATCAACATTAAATTTGATTCAGCCATTTTATCTGCAGCGTGTCACAAAGACACGTCTACCTCGTTGACATCTGCCACTACATTCTGTCCTGAGTGGACAGATTGCACTCAGCTAGAGCTAAACACGTGAGAATGGCTTCAGTTCAGATCGGAAACATCGTCACTCAAACCACCTTCAGAGGAGAATCTACACAGCCGCCGCCTTTAAGTGAGAAAGGAAACAGTTTGACTTTCCTTGTTCCAAAAGTATTTTATGGTTCGATACAAGCAGTGTAACTAATAAGTTAGCTTGCCTAACGCTAGGGATGTGCGATATGGCATAAAATTCATATCACGATATGTATTGTGAAGGGTGGCGATAACGATACATATCACGATATGTTTTTGGTATAAAACTTGCAATAGGAATGAAAAGAAGCATAGTGTCCTTTTGCCATAATTTATTTTGAAAACTGCTAAACCACAAAATAATCTCAATTAAGAAAATTCCACTACTAGTTCCAGAGAGGTTTTAAATAACAACTCAAGTATTAGGCTTCTTTCTTGTGCAAAACAGTGCAAAATATATCAAATGTAGTTTTAGCCTTATGTTTTAAACAAAAGAATATGTTGTTAACTCTTAACAGTTTCCAGTCTTCTCATTTAAGAAATGAACAGCAACAGAGCAGCAACTGAAACACTTCACCCTCTAGTGGGCGTCTCCTTCAGCTTTAATGGAGAGCTGACACAAAATGGCGACCGGTTTCCTCTGTGGCTTTGACCAGAGGGTCTCGCAGTAAAATCACACAGCACAGAGTTCTTTTCACAGATCAGAGAGCAGGTTTCTCTAAAGATGACCAACGCTTACTTTAACTTTCAACAGAAAAAAACAAAACCTTTTGACGCAACTCAGCGTTTTGCGCATGCGTCCGAATACGGCAACACTACGGCAAGCCGGCTGTAGTTAGCTTGTAGCTTTGCTACTTAGCTCTCGAAGAAAATATTTTTTTAACGCCACTTACGCAGTTTTCAACTAAAACAAAGTAACGATTAAATCTGACAACTCTGATTTTACATCAGACACAGCGTTACTGCGGTTAGCCGGTAGAAGACAGATCTCTATCGTAGACTAAACGTCTATAGTTTTTACCGTGTACCGTTTATATCACACATTCCTACCCAACGCTAGACCTCAGAACAGATACAAAATTACCAGAAGCTAACGCTGTACGACGGTCTGTGACGTGAACGCTGTAATGCTGCTGGAGTTTGACGTCTCAAATCGTGTCCTGACGGGACAAGATGTGAAGAGATCTTTTTTGTAATGCCACCGTCTATCCTCAAGGTTCTTACCCTTTTTCTATCTAAACGTATTCTGATAAAGAATACGGGGCCGTGCTTTTTAGCAGCAGCTGCAACGTGCACTCCGCCCGTCTTCATGATCTCACTGTATCCAGGCACAATGATGATAAAGTTTATTCTGATTCTGACAGTTCAGGAGGGTTCATTGTGTCACGACGTCCCTTCATCTGGCTCCTTCTGAATCAAACGTCTCGTGAGTGAATCAGGACCACAACTTCTGCAGACGCCGTGTGACCTGTTCACTTTATTTCTTAGTCCTTGTTAGTCCTCGTTTCCTTTAAATGCATCTCCACAACAGACGTGTTTAATTCTTGAGTCCACTCTTATTTCAGGAAGCACAGGGAATGTTGGTTGTTTTTGTTCGTGTTGGTGAAAGGGTTTAATGAGCTGTTCATCAGAACCCTCAGTAGAAACGTTCAGTGGATCACCGAGTGATGTTTTTCTCTTTATGTTTCGGTTTGTTTTGGACCTGCTGTGGTCACTGGAAGCTCTAATGGACCGTGTCAATCACAGAACAACGGTTTGAGCTGAGCTGTGTCGCATTATTTTCACCTAACTGAACAGCACTGATGTTACACTCGCGGTGAAGATGTGTGAAGTTAACTGATGGCTGCAGTGCAGCCGAGTGTCATGGGTTAAATCTTCAGCACTAATCTGCTACTTTTTTACTTCCACACCTCATCCATCAGTTAGGCATTTTACAAAGTGTGTACTAAACTCCACACAAGTACAACCTAAATGTCTCTGACATAGGTCGCTGTGTTAAAGATGTCTGGATGTTTTATACATGTTTTATAGCGTGTGATGGATCTGTGTGTATCTGCATACAGAGCTGATACCTGAGAGCCAGGTATGAACAGAGCCGACCACCTGCGATCTAATGTCAGTGTCTGAACAGGGCCTTTGTCCAGTTTTCTGTTTTTAGCTGAAACGTCTGCCTGTCAGTTCAACTGGTTTATGTCTAGAGAAATAACTAAGTTTGACAGAAAACATTCATGCAGCCAGAGCTTTTAGCTGAAAACTTTGTCCATTTAAAAACTTTCCAAGACCTTGGGAACGTCGGAGAAACTGTTGCTTTAAGACCACGTTAAATGGTTAATAAAAGTTATCTTCTTTAAAATGAATGATAATCAACAAGGAATGGTTTAGGACTTTTGCACAGAGATGGTTCAAACGTGTACGACAGCAGCAGCCTCCTCCTCCATCTGGAAACAGCTCATTACACGTGCACGTGGACGTGTTTGTTGTGAGGGCATCAAATCGTCCCGCGCTCAGAAGCGCTTCACTCAACAGAGCAGGATTTTCTAAACGGCCTGAGACGCTGCTCTTTTCCTCTCATGTCTTCACTGGTCCTCGTCTCGGTCAACCTGAGCAAACATCAACCAGCGACGCATCGCAGCCCCCGGGACGGTCTGGTCCGACCGCGGACTGACGCAGCGAATTAGCTGCAAGTCTTCACAGAACCGCGACATTTAAAAATGAAGCCAACCTCGCTCCCTGTGTTTGTTACATATTCCACTTTGGTTTTGCAGACGGTCATTTCTGCACCTCTGGCATCCTGCAGCAACACAACCGCTCCACGCCAGACTGAATCTCACATGCAGCCTCTTCTTCAAAGCTCAAAGGAACGCAACTTGATGTCTAAAGAGTGGGAACAACAACCGCACTACAACTTTCTGCTGGTCACTGACGCACAACAGCTTTTTCCCTTAAAAAATAAATACATCCCTCACTGCTTATGTGAATTTTTCTGGAGGTGTCTAGATGTGCTTGTTGGGATCTTGCTGAAGTCACCAGGAAGGTTTTACTGAGGATTTATTCAGAACAGTTTATTTTGTGTCGACACTTCAGTTTACTCAGAGTTTGATTCCGTCTGTAGACAAATCCTGAGCGTTAATTTAAAAACATTTCCCCTCAAACTCAGCCTGACAGTATAAGTTCTGATCTGAGTTTGAAGAAATAATGAGCTCCTCTAAGAGTTTTCTTATATTTAAACAACTGATGAAAAAAATCTAGTAATTTCAGTTGGATAAAAAGCCCCTGCTGACTGTAAATGTAAGAGAGTAACATGTTTAGACATTTGTTAAATTAATCTGCACAGTTCGTCTGTTCAGCAACATCATCTTTCGTAGTTGTGATCGTGTTTGTACGAGACACGTCGTATGTCTCACCGATACATTTGAGTTTTTTACATCAATTCAGACTCTGAGATGAGCTGCATCCCTAAATCAGATCAATAACAGACCTGGTCACTGCTATGGATCAGTTCTGATTAGTTACTAATTTAACCACAGCCTGGATCTCATCTCACTAAGCTGCAGCCGTTGATAAATACGACTGTCGGTGCTTTTCACTAGTTCCACATCCAGGATTCAAGCCAAAGTGCCAGTTTTCCTCCACAGCTTTATTTTGTGTGCACAGCTTAAAGAACTCTATTCCAGGCCATGCACATTATTCTGTTGCACGCATCGTACCCAACTCCGCTCACTTTGTACCCAGCTTGGCAGCCGCCCTCACGTTTATCATTTAACCTGCAGAAGTAAACTTTGTAAATGCAGCCCAACATTTTCCAGTCAGGTCAACTGTCCAGATGACCTGACTGGAAATTGTTGGATTGTATACCTGGATTATTGAGCATGGACTTTGAGGACTCAAGGCTCTTGAGACAAGTTGGGAGACTTGCAACAAAAATCAGACAACCTAGAGATTGATGCATTGACGTTGTGACTATTTTGAGAAAATTAGTTGAATCTTTTCATTTTTTAAGGAAAAACACGTTTCTTTGTTTTTTGGTGATGATGCTTCTTGTAAATTTGGTGTTCTGACCTCTACATCTGACCTCCACAGTTAAAAACTTGGGAAAACTTTTGACAAGGATTTAAAGTTTGATAAATAACTTCTGTAGTCATGGATTGATGGATGGTTGGATGGATGGATTGATGGATGGTTGGATGGATGCATGTATTGATGGATGGTTGGATGCATGTATTGATGGATGGTTGGATGCATGTATTGATGGATGGTTGGATGGATGCATGCATGGATTGATGGATGCATGGATTGTTGGATGGATGGATGCATGGATTGATGGATGGATGGATGCATGGATTGATGGATGGTTGGATGGATGGATGGCTGCGTGGATTGATGGATGGATGAATGCATGGATGGATGGATGGATGGTTGGATGGATGGATGCATGGATGGTTGGATGGATGGATGATGCATGGATTGATGGATGGTTGGATGGATGGATGATGCATGGATTGATGGATGGTTGGATGGATAGATGATGCATGGATTGATGGATGGTTGGATGGATGGATGATGCATGGATTGATTGATGGATGGTTGGATGGATGGATGCAGGGATTGATGGATGGTTGGATGGATGGATGGCTGCGTGGATTGATGGATGGATGAATGGATGCATGGATGGATGGATGGATGGATAG
>NC_056502.1:3294397-3304003 GCF_014905685.2 Nematolebias whitei | reverse complement strand
GGCGGGGCGCCCGGTTCTGTTGGAGGGGCGGGGCGCTCGGTTCTGTTGGAGGTGGCGGGGCGCCCGGCTTTATAACAGTAGGGGAAACGCTGCAGACAAATTGTGGTCGTCAGTTCTGGGACAACCTGGAAACCTTCAGCGAGGAGAATTTCCAACGTTCTCTTCAAGTAGATCCAACTTTTACAAACCATCCCTGCACTTTTTGACAGATCTACACAGACATGCGCACAAAGCTTTAAAGTAGGAGAACTTTACGGCTGCCACCGTTTCACCTCGTCGTCTGAATAAAAACTTTCTGTTCATGTTGGCAAAAACAAAGTGACGTCCATTACAAATGGTGGAAAACCAGTAACAAGTTCCCTCTCCCCAGTGACACACTGCCACTTCTTCTGGGAGATCCCAAGGTTTTCCCAGGTCAGAGAGGATATGTAATCCTTCCAGAAAATTCTGGGTCTGCCTCCCAGTGGGAAGTAACTGAAAAACCTCCAAAGGTAAGCATCCATGCAGCATCCTAATCTGGTACCCAAAGTACCTTCTGACTCCTTTCAATGCAGAGGAGCAGTGGCTCCTGTTCTCCGCTCCCCTGGATGATGACGCTTCTCACCAGCCAACCTGGAGGAAACTCACTGGATCTTAGGATCTTGATATCTCAGTCATGATCCATACCTCATGAGCGTAGATATGGGTTGGACCACAGACGGACAGTAAATGGAGATGTTCATCATTTCACCCAGCTGTTTTCTTTTCACTTCAACTGACTTAAGCAACACCTTCATCATTGCAAACAAAGCCCTAATCCAGTGGTTTCCAACCCTGGTCCTTGAAGAACACGATCCTGCATGTTCTAGTTGTTTCCCTGCTCACCTGATTTGAATGAATGGGCGATCAACAGGCTTCTTCAGAACAGAAGGAATGAATCAAATCACTGAATCAGGTGTGTTGGAGAAGGGAAACAACTGACACATGCAGGATGGTGTTCCTCAAGGACCACGTTTGGGACCCACTGCCATAATCAGTCCATCCATGTCCTGCTCAATCCTCGTGAACAAGACTAACAGATACTTGAACTCATGGTCTGAACGATCAGGTCTGATTAAAAGTGGAATTTTCATTTATAGGAATCAAAGAAGAGTTCCTTCCTGGACAATTCCCATCGGCACAGGAAATAATTCAATTCAGTTTATTTATAAAGCGCCAAATCACAACAAAGTTGTCTCAGGGCACTTTACTAATGGGCTTTTATGCATGTTCCTGTAAAGTTCTCTATCTAAGAAAAAGAACTAAAAGAACTACACAGCTAAGACGAGATGAAACAAACAGTGTAGGCGTTCATCAGAATGTTGCCAGACTCAGTAAATGTTGATGGTCACAGCGTTTTGTGTGTTGCAACGAGAGGAAAAAAGGAAGCGGTTTAAGAAATCAGGTACTGACCGTTTTTTAAGACAAAGAAATGGGATAATTAACCAAATGCTTCATTAGTTCTGACAAACCTGAAGTCAGAAGCAGCAGCATCGGAGAATCACTGCAGTTACAACCTGAACATATGTCTCTGCACAGAAAGCAGACGTCTGGAGTCCATCCCTTCAGAGCTGTTATTACTTCATAACATCACGTAAAAAAAGATTCAAATACTAAAAATTAAAATGCTAATGACCTGACTGCAGAGTGGAGCTGGGTGTGAAATATGAGACGGATCCGAGTGACAGTCAAACCTCGTGTTTCTGCATTTCTGTGCTCTGTAGGTGAAGTGAGACGACAGAGAAACCAAACCCAAAGTGACACCGTTCAGACGTGTCCAGACGCATCAGATTCACACTTCAGACTGAATTAATCCCACAAAGTGAGAAACTGCAACACGCGGTTTTTCAGAGACACAAGCAGACATGTCTCACGTTGAATCCTGCACTTTAAAAACGTTGTTAGCTGCAGAACTGAGACAAAAATCCCAGCTCTCTACGAGACTATCCGAACATATGCGCATACAATCTGCACCTAAAGCTGCCAGATGAGTCAGCAGTGCTGTGCATGCTTCGGTTGCATAATACATTTTAGTCCATTGATGCAATCACCTTGAGATGGTCCGTGTGTTTTCTGTTCTCTTTAAAGTCAGGCTCTGTAAAGTTCTTGGCTGCTGCTCACTGCTGATAACGAAATAATACGCCGTCTGGAAAGTGGTCATTTAAAACGTCTTAAATTTTACTTAAATAAAAATGGTTGCCATCACCTTCTTTCATGACTGCGTTGAGCTGTTTGTGCCAAGTTTTCACCTTATAAGGGAATGAAAAGCAGCATCAGTTTTAGTTTTCCTGATAAACCTCTACAGAAACATCTAAAAAATGATGTCTGTGAGGAGAAAAGGCAACATTTTATTTCAAAGTCAAGATGCCGATACCTTTAAATCACCTGAGTGTGTCGTTAAAAACACTCTTTTATGACAGAGACTGAGGTATCACTCATGAAATACACCATCCGCTAACAAAGACTGGCTGTTTTTAGCTGCACAGAGCTCGTCTGCAACTCGGGGGATTGTGCCTCCTTCTGCCGAGCGGCTTTGTGACGCTCTGGGGACTGAAAATAAGGAGAGCACAAGAAGAAAGATCGACGGTAAGACACAAAAAGGAAGGGAGAAGGAGCGGAGCCGTGAAGGATAAAGCACCTCAGATGGTTTCTGCAATGACGGTGGAAAAAGATGCTTTACCCAATAATAACTTCGCCTCATTTATTATGCACGTGCACCCTGGGATACGTGGTTTTCACTGCGCTCACACCAGGAGGGATCATGCCACGTATCCCAGTTCAGCTGAACTGGAAGATGGTGATTGTGATCTGCCTAAATTAGTGAGATTGAGCTGTAAAATCATCCTAATATCCTGATGAAACAAAGGTGAAATCTCTCCTTCGGTTCATCGAAACGGTTTGAAGACAGAAATACCAAGAAGCAACATCTGCAGGTGATCTGAAGATATTCCAGAGAGATCCAGAAGGCTGCCAGCTCAAATTACTTTGGGAATGTTTTGGTTTGTTTGTCTCTGAGCAAATCTTTTAACACCAGTGAGAAGAGCTACCTTCTGCAGCAGCTCTAGCATCGAGTCTCTTCAGGTCCGTCTCCATGATGCTCTAACCTGGAACTTTTGTCACTTCCTGTCCGAGTCCTGTTTCAGCGGTGTCTTTAGGATTCATTGTCCTGCTGGAAGGTGGACCTCGGTCCAAGTCTCCAATCTCTGGAAGGCTCTAACAAGCTCTTCTTAAGAATTCCTCTGTTTTTGCTCCATTTATATCTCCTTTACCTCTGACCAGTTCCCCTAAAGCCCGCTGAAGGAAAACACCCCCACAGCATGATACTCCCACCACTGTGCTGTTCTTAGGGTAAGAGATGGTTGTTTTGCCTCAGGCCTGGTGTCCGTGAAGTTTGGTCTCATCTTTCTACACCAGCTTATTTCACAATTTAGTCCTTCCATCTCAGCAGAAGAGCTGCCCAGTTCCATCAGGGTTCTCTTTGATCTTCTGGATCTTTCTCTGATTAACGCCCTCCTCGTCAGCTCCGTAAGTTTTAGTGGGCGACCCTCTCAGCAGGTTTGCAGGGATGGCATCCTTCTTAATGGATTCTATGGAGCACCATGAGGTGTTTGGGGTTAAAGGTTTTTTTTTTAAGCCAAACTTGATCTATACTTCTCCACAACGTAGTCTCTGGTCTGTGTGGAGAGTTCCTTGGTCTTCATGATGTCTCCTGGTTAACGATAGACCTCAGTGCTTGGAAGTGTTGAACTGGTGTTGATTCTGGGAGCTACTATGAAAGGTGTGTACGTACTGAGAACATCTGAGTTACTGGATCTTAGTTCCAGTTTATTTGGCTTCTGAAGGTAATGGTCGGTGCTATAAAGCAAAGGAGCTGAATACATTTGCATGCACCACTTTTCAGTTTTATTATTTTATTTTTGGTTGTAAGGCAACATAATAGAAAGATTAGCAAGAGGGATGGATACTGTTGCAGTGCTGTGTTTCATTGAACATCCATGAGGAGGGACGCTGCTGCTTTAAGATGTGGGATTATGCAATAAAAACAATTTCTGATGAAATTCAGATCAATCACATTTCTACTTTTAATTGTTTTAAAAGTTTGACAGTTTTAGGACAGAAATTAAAAATCAGCCTTTGTAGAGGCAATGTGATGATCTGCAGCTTGAGAAGACTGTCAGCTGAAAAGGTTTTGTGAACGTTTGACGTTTATGCTAACGTGTAAATGAAAGTAAAAGCATGTCGCCCAACGTACTGCGTGCCGAAGTTTAAAAAAGAATTCACGTCGCGTGTTCGCACTCAGTGTTTGTTGGGATGACTCTCAGCTACTGCCACACCACATTTTAGCTCAATATCTGCAAAACTGACCAAGTTATTTCCACTTTAGTGTTTTCTAAGGTCACTGAGCTGTGGCAGCCATCTTGAACTGGTTGACCCCAAAAGTTATCCAGGTGTAGACGAGAGTTTCATCAAGATCCGTCCAACTGTTCATTTTGCTAACAGGCAAATGTTCTGGTTTCTCAACACTTTGCCAAAACCTGTAATTACAGGCAACAACAAGATGTGTGAGATAAAAGTGGCATGAGATGTGAGAAACCATCAGACAAGATGTCTTGCAAAGAGCTGCTTTGAACAGTTTATAGTTGCATGAATTATCAGAAAAGGTTTTACCTCAACAAGAAAGAACGATAAAACCATGAACAGATTTTTCTGTTTAAACATCTCCATAAAAATTCAGTGTGTACCTGAGTCATTGCAGAAAGTCTAAAGCTTTTATTTGACCAAGCTTGGTTTGATTTGGTCACGGTTCTGGCTCAAAAACACGATATCTGAGGCGTCTAACATGAAGCTGCCGCTCTCAGGAGGCACAGGTCCGTCTGAGTTTCATGTTCCAGTCTCCACAACACTTTCATGCTGCAGTTTCTCTACCTGTGATGTTGTAGAAGTAGTTGAAACAGTTGAGATTCAGACGGCAAGGCTCTCTGTCGGTCGTCTCTGGGCACTGCCTTCCCACGGTGGGGTACCGGAGCGCGTATGCTGCTCGCGCTCGACTGTTGTTGCTGGTGCAGGGCTGGAAAAGACACGACGTGGTAAAACACTGGAAAGATGCTGCACAGAAGAATTACATTTTTCTAAAGTCATTAAAGCACAGTTCATTTAAGATTTCCAATATAAATATAATGCTTCATGTATGTTTGAGCATGCTAAATGTAAAAAAAAAAAAAACTAAATGTGCAATTGAATTTATATTTTCTCCCTGAAAGAAATCACTGAAGAGCTGAAGAAGAAATTCTGTCCAGATTGGAAGAAGTTTCAGATTCTCTGGTTTGAAGCTAGGAGACGAACCCGACAGCCTTCTGAACGGCTCCATCGACAGCACCATGAATAAAACATGCGCACAGTCCCGCTGGTGCCTCTGTCGACTTCATGTCGAGAGTGGAATTGTGGGAAGATGGTGCGTCAAGCACAAACGTAGAGAATGGGGTGTGATTAACAATGACCCGGGTGCTGCTGGTAAAAAAATGAAAAGGTGCTCGAGAACCTAAAGTTCTTACAGAAGGGGAGCAAAAACTGAATGAAACCCACGCCCAAACCATCTCAGCCTCGTCTCTTTAATTTGGTCTCTGAACTTCAGCTGTCTTCCTGATGCACTTATTTCTTACCCTGTCCATTGTGGTCACATCAGATCTTTATCTCTGCCACCTCCAGCTCCTCCTCGTCTTTTTATTAGCAATACTGTCTCCAAACCAAACGTCTCAGCATGTCTCACTACCAACTTGTGATCCTCCCTTCTCTTCCCGTCCACCCTGCCTAATCTCTCTTCCAAACCTTCAAGTTGTGTTTAACTGTCATATGCAGGTTAACACAAGGTCAACACAAGGTCAACGGTACAATGAAATGCTCAGGATGAGAAGAACCGATTTGACTCGCTAAAAAAAACAAAGAACAAACAAACAAAAAATACTAAAGCATGCAATAAGGGTACAAAAATAAAGTACCAAAAAGTGAAAAAGTTATAATATTTACGTTTTAAAGAGATACTGAACAACAGCATGGTAGAATTTTAACGGTGCAAGCAGGATGAATTTAAATGAATAAGTATTTCAAGGTAGTAATATAATCTAAAATGCACATGATATACTGTATATTCCACAATGTATATACCTATATACCGGGTATATATAAATACCTCTCTTATGTTCTGCCTGTTGATTTGGATGACCTTCAATTCATCCATTTTCAGTACTTCCACTCCTCACAGCTTCACTGCTCCGTCTCTCAATCACACCCCTGAATTCTGACTTTCATTCCTCTTTTTCCCAGAGCATCCACCTCTCCAGGCTCTCTTCCACCTGCTACCTACTTTCATGACAGATGTCTTGCAAACATAATTGTCCATAGGCTGACTTCATCTGACAACGTGTCCATCACAAACAAGAAGTGGCTCAGAGCTGCTCCCTGATGGTAATCCCATCTAGTCACTGTACATCTCACCAAACAAGGCTCTGTTTTACCCACATCTTCTTCTTCTTTCAGCTTTTCCATCTTCAGGGGTCGCCACAGTGAGTCATCCTCCTCCATCTCACTCTGTCCTCACTCCAACTACCTCCATGTCCTCTCTAACTGCATCCATATGTCTTCTATTTGTCTTTTTCCTTGCAGCTGCATTTCTAACATCATTCTACCAATATACCCACTGTCCTGTTGTCCTCATACGTGTCCTGTACCAGTCTAACATACTTCTCTGCCACTCCAGATTTCCTCATGGAATACCACACCTCCTCCCTCAGCACTCTGTCAGATACTTTAAATCCACAAAGACACAATGGAGTTCTTTCTGACCCTCTCTGTACTTCTCCATCATCATTCTCAAAGCAAAGATGGCATCTGTGGTGCTCTTTCTCAGCATGAAACCATCCTGCTGCTCACAGATAGTCACCTCTCGTCTAAGTCTTGCTTCCACAACTCTCTCCCAGATCTTCATCGTGTGGCTCATCAACCTAATTCCCCTTGTAGTTGCTACAACTCTGTACATCACCCTTGTTCTTAAAAATGGCCACCAGCCTCCAAGACATTTCCAAACCTCCACTGGTCATCAGGTCCTACTGCCTTCCCCTTCTTCATTCTTTTCAGAGCTTTCCGGACTTCACCCTCACTAATCTTTCCCACTTCCTGGTCCACAGTTTCTATGACCTCTACTCTTCTTTCTCTTTCATTCTCTTCCTTCATTAGCTCCTCAAAGTTCTCCTTCCATCTTCCCGTCACACTCTCCTCACTTGTTAGAACATTACCATTCCTATCTTTAATAAGCCTAACCTGCTGCACATCCTTTCCAGCCTGATCCCTCTGTCTCACCAGTTGGTACAAGTCCTTCTCGTCCTCTTTAGTGTCCAGTCGCTCATACAACTCATCATACACCTTCAGCTTTGTCTTTGCTACCTCCCTCTTTGCTCTATTTTTCATCTCTTTAAAGATCAACCGTGCAACATTAATTTCATGTATCATGGGTGGAAGCTAAAATATTATAAAAATATGTATGTATATTTTTTTATGTCATCTACTGTGTTTTTGAGTGCAGTTTAAACTTATGAGACATTTAATTTGTATTCAGAAATTAGAATTTTCAAATACCAAGTCGGGAAAAACGCCTCCAACGTGCAAATTTTGATGCTGACAGTTGGAGATTTCTGACGAACCTTAACATTAAAATTTAATATGGCTGTCTTTGCATAAAAACGACTGATGGCTGCAGTGATACACTTCTCTGTTGGTTTGTTTCTTAATAAATTTGTTGCCCACATCATACCACTGCAGACGCTACAGCGTTTAAATGGAGGCACCACGATAAATCCATTGTTATTGGTCTGTATGGTAATAATCAGCCTGGTTCCTGAGCACAGCAAAATCTTACGCTTTTCCAAGTTACAACTGAAGCTCAGTTAAGTTGAATGCTGCTTAATAAAGAAAGAAAATATTGATTTTAATCAGTCTATTAGTTATTAAAGTGTAGATTTATGTTTTGATGCTGAGATAAAAGTAGCATTGTTGTTCCTGAAAACATAAATCAGATATACTTTTTTTTTTTTGCTTTTACTACAAGTCTCTTATTTGGACTTTACTATCTGCAACAAATTTAATGTTTCTGAGAAAAGGTCTTTTAACCTCCAGTATATTATCTAATAGAGAAAATGATTTTTCATTTTCGTGGCGGTCTGCCAAGTGATGTTCCCAAACCGGGCAGATTATTTCTTGCCTGCATGCAGGTGTGTGCATCGTTAAATGTGAGCTGGAAACCCGCTCCTGAGTTGTTACTCTTTATCATAAATCATCTTCCCTCCCTGCTGAATGCACACTGAGCACGGTGTAATATAGGTGATATATAAGCCACTTTCTCCTGCTTCCCACTTCACGGATCTCCTTTATTCCTCCTTGGTGGACGAGAAATAACCTGTTGACAAAGATTCACACACTGCTCACAATAACACGGTGCAGCCAAAGCTCTGAATTCTTTGAGCCTCGGGGACGATGTTTGTGACAAGAAAAAGATATCGAGATAAATCTCTGTGGGCTTTGCGGAGTTTGTCCTATCTAATCTGTGCCAGGTGCTTCCTGGTCTGGATTCGTCTCTCACCATGCTGCAGCGGCTCCAGGGGCCCCAGTCGTTCAGGACGCAGTCCTCGGGGCAGGGCAGCCGGCTCTCCCGGGCCCCCAGAGGCATCTCTTCTGGGTCGCACAGATAATCCTCCACAGACTCAGACGGGCCGTCCACAGTGTTCAGCATGCACCTGTCGGATCAAAACAGTGAGTTAGATTTATTTTATTTAATATTTCACTGCAGCTTCACGTAAAACAATTTAAAAAGTCAAACTTGAATTTAGCAGAAACATAAACAATTGCACCGCTCCAGGAGGCTGCATGTTGGAGCAGCTCTGTTACTTTCATTCTGATATTTTGCTTTTGGAAACTTTAATTCATCTTTTTCTGGAAGTAAATCACATTTTCTGGATGATTGTTTCCTCTGGTATCAGATGCTGTGCAGCTGGAAGGTTTTTTACTGAAACTTTTTTAGTTTTGGACATTTGTTATGATGCGTAACCATGGCAACAAGGCAGTTTTCTACAACCAACAGCTGATTAACATCTCAAAAACTCAAATAATATC
Source organism: Nematolebias whitei (assembly GCF_014905685.2). NCBI lineage: Eukaryota > Metazoa > Chordata > Actinopteri > Cyprinodontiformes > Rivulidae > Nematolebias > Nematolebias whitei. Next base: position 3,294,826 of record NC_056502.1, on the reverse strand, counting down.
TCAGCTACAGCCCCAAATCTCAAATGAGTTGAAAAGGCTGTTCTGTGGATGCATTCTCATCTACCTGCCAGCTGTGCTCAAGTGCCTGACCACTGAAATCCTGGAACTAGCAGGAAACACGGCTCATGACAGCAGAAGGACAGGATCGTCCCTCGGCACCTACAGTTGTCTGTCCGCAGCGACGAGGAGCTCGGCGGACTGCTGGGAGGAGTGGCCATCATGCTGGGAGGAGTGGCCATCGCTCTGGGAGGAGTATTCAGTCCCCTACAGCCCAGGGGAACCGAGAGGCCAGCTGAGTCTGGGTGGACGGATCGGACGGCATCTGCAGCCAGTTTCTTAGGATCCACTGTGGAATGGACCTTTACAAGAGATCCTTCCTGTCTACAGCCATCAGTATCTCTAACATCTCTTTAAAAAAAAAAAAAAAAA
>NC_056502.1:3289505-3294297 GCF_014905685.2 Nematolebias whitei | reverse complement strand
AAAAAAAAAAAAAAAAAAAGACATCTACAACATCTCTTAATGAAATGAGGATAACGAGATACTACAACAAATAATTTCCCTCTGGGATTAATAAAGTATTTTTGAATTGAATTGAAACTGAATTTTTTTTCATGTCAGGAAGCAGAGAACAGCTGTGCTTCCATTTATTAATTCTGACGTGATTTTCTGAACATGGATTGGGTGGGTGGGTGGGTGGACGGACGGATGGATGGATGGATGGATGGGTGGGTGGACGGATGGATGGATGGATGGGTGGGTGGATGGATGGGTGGGTGGGTGGACAGACGGATGGATGGATGGGTGGGTGGACGGATGGATGGATGGATGGGTGGGTGGACGGATGGATGGATGGATGGATGGGTGGATGGACGGACGGATGGATGGATGGACAGGTTTCTAGACTTCGACACAAGTTTGGGAGTACCTGACTTTTCTGGTCTGGACACCTTCCCCACAGTTCTCCTTCAGGTCCACGTTGCTGACTTTCCACACACTCCAGGGCTCGGTGACCCAAACGTACTGATTGCAGTCGCTCTGGCACGGCACCACCTCATACACCTGAGGGCCAGAAGCACCTTTAACTCAGCAGAACTGAAGGAGCAGAGGAATCTTCATGCTGGAGAAGAAAACTCTGTTTCTTCTGTAGTTTGGTCTTGGACGTGCACGTCTATCAGCTGTTTGCCCAACACTGACTCAGCTTTCTGAGATTTAACTCTGCCGACAAGATTATTTCTACTCGCAGGAAAGCCCTGGAGAAAAGCTGAATGCAACTCCAGCAGGCTACAGAGCCGCGCTGAAGGCTCTGAAATACAGTGGCGACGTGCATTTATCAGCCACCGCCACGCTGACACGTCTGACAATTTACATCCGCTACAACGTTACAAACAGCCGAGGAGAGCGGCGCTTACCTGAGCCTGTGGCACCGAGTCCCATCCAGCGAGGGTGGCAGTGGATTAAAAACAGACAGATGGATTAATGAGCACAAGTCAACAGCTCAAACCGTGCAGAGCCTGAGTGATGCAACATTTCAGAGAAAAGTCTGAACGGCCTCCGGGATAAAAACCACTGAGGGACACAACTTCAGTCCGACTCTGCCTGAAACCCAGGAGTCACGTTATTTATTTATTTGGTAAATTAATTTAAAGCACTGGTTTCATCAGTGTCACTGATTACCTGAAAACAGAAAGCAAAAATAAAACTTTTGTGTGAAATCAGCTGTGAGTGCTGAATTAATTAATGCAGTTAAAACGAGCACAACGGAAGCTAAAGGCAAAACGGTAACTAAAATCTAAACGAGGCTAAACTATTGCTTACAGATAAAATGATCAAAATTATATTTAAACAAAACTGTAGCTGCTAGCTAAAATTAACTGAGCTAAACTAAGGTAACAAAACTGCAGTGAAAAGTTAAAATTACCAAAACTGTCGCTGAAAGCTACAAATCACAAAACTGTTGAAGGTAAATGCAGCAAAACCAAAGCTAAAGGCTAAATCTGCAAAATAGTAGCTGAAAGCTAAAATTAAAAAAATCATAGGATACGGCTAAAATGCTCAAAATGTATTTAACGATAAAAATGAACAAAACCGTAGCTAGAAGCTAAAATTAGCAAACAAGCTACTAAAAGATAATATCGCAACACTGAAGCCCAAAGCTAAATTAAGCAGCACAGTAGCTAAAAGCTAAACTGAAGGCAACACAAGATATGGATGTATTTTTATGAAGTTGCTTTTGTTAATAAATGTAAATAATTAAAAAGCATAAAGATTACAGCTTAAAGTTGGACTATGATTGATTATTGATCTAATTTTGGATTTATAAAAGGTTAATTTAGCAGCAAGAATCGGTGCAGAAGTATGAAATGTCTCAAAGAATGACAAACAGGAGACGTGAAAACTATAAACAGATCAATCATCAGGCTGATGGTCCTCCTGTATCACTGACAACAAACTGGTTGATCCACCACGAGAAGGTGATGTTTATAAGACTGAGTTTGTTGCAGCTCCTCAGACTGAAGAAGTCCTTTGGATAAAAGATGAAACGTTTGAACAGGAAGAATCCGTCCAGAGGACCGGACTCAACCTGGTTAGATCTAAACAGATGTGGCTGATTCAGACTCAATGAGCTGAAGGGACAGAAGACGACGGATTGATCCAGATTAAATTTCCTCTAATCCCTGATATGTACTCTTATCCTGGTAAAAGTGACATAATAAATAATAAATATGGAGTTTTATAAAACCGAGTCCAGCTGAAAGCCGCAGTTTTTGGTTTATTCTCGGACCGTTCCATCTGGGTACCTGGTTGATGTGGTCCAGTTTGGGGCACGGCCGGCCCCCGTTGTAGGGTTTCTCCCGGAGCCATTTGGAGCGAACCTTCACTCCGCTTCCGCAGGACTTGCTGCAGCGCGACCAGTTGGACCATTCGCTGAGCTTACAGTCGGACGGGCAGGGGATGATGCACGCCTCCTCGATGTACCCTGGAGGGACGAAACGAGAGCGAGTTGAACAGAATCTAAACGCCGACTGGCGTTTTCGCCCCCAGACCAATAATCCAGAGCGACCGAGCTGCGGGGCGACGTCACGAAGACAGTACGGTCGAGTTGTAGATGTGAGCAGCTCCAGCTTTGATTTATTACTCAGCACTTCACAGTTTCATCCAAACGCACCTTTTGAATTTTACACAATGAAATAAAAACACCACCTGCTCCCAGAGGCCCGGTTTATGGCCCGTTACATAAGTAGAGAGATCCACCATGGTAATTGTTCAGTCTGGAACCAGCTTCATTATTTTAATCTGTTCTTCTGCAGCTCACTGGTTCAGTGTTTCTGCAGCGTTTCCGCCCTCGGGCTCTAATTTTCTTTGTTTTGGACTCGGGCCGAGTTCAGACGAACGTCCTCAAAGACATTTCTCCTCTGAACATTCGTCCCCTGTGCTCAGAGGATCCTTCCTGGTAAACAGAATCTCACACAGTTTACGCAACAGTCCGGCCTGTAAATCCGTTTAGCGTCTAATTAAGAAATTTGTTGAAATGAGTCGGGAACATGGAGTTTCTCCTCGAGTCCAGATGTTCACATCACTTTTTACAGATAATTCAGTCATTTAGAAATTTTGATGAAGAATGTGGAGTCCCGTTTTCTACGTTTTAAACCTGCTTCTTTACCTGCTGCATTAAAAGGCAGGTGGTCATGCTGCCTGTTTGTCTGTCTGTTAGCAAAATATGTCACGAACCACTGGATGGATTTGAGTGAAACTCTTGAAAAATAATCACTGGGTGTACGTCTGCAACCGATTATTATTATTAATTCAAGATGGCCGCTACAGCTATTTGATCTTGGCAAACACAAAAGTGGCATTTTTACAGAACTCGAGCTAAACTTTGGTTCGGTGGTAGCTGAGTGATAACAGATTGTGTAACGTCTTATTTTAAAACGATGGAAAGCAACAAATGTTACATTTATTCATGATCATTCATGCATCTTCTTTAATGTCTGCTAAAACTAAATCTGCCCCTCGAGCTCGTTTTGCTGAAGATTTACAGATTGAAACATTTTAGTCTTTTTTAACAGCCCAGGGATTTAATTTGCAAACATCACAACAACAACAGTTGTTTGCTCTCGAGTCAGTGTCAACAGTTCTGCCACTGATTGTGCTTTCTGATCAGTTCCTTCCATTTTTAATTCTTCACTTCGTAGAGATCAGTCTGAACTTTCTGTGACGTCAAAGGTGCTCAAAGCACAGAAAGATTAACGTCGACAGGAAAAGAGGAAAAAAGCCTGTTGGACTGAATCTGAGCTCAACTTTTGGCAGCACTTCGGCTACAACTAAACATATTCATGCCACCATCTGTGCACGTGCATGAATTTCCTCGTGTCCTCCTCAGAAGTCGTGCTGAGCAGAGTTCAGCTCGACCTCAAAGATCTGTTTCCTCCTGACCTCTGCACTGAAACCAGCCGCTCCTCATCACTGATGCTTCACGGAGGAGCTCACTTTGTGCACGACAGTCAGCACCTGGGAGACGGCGCCTCGCCTCCTCGGGAAGGTTTTTATTCTGAGTCCAGGCGGGACGTCGCTCCACAAGCCTTTAGAAATCAGTCTGCACCTGACACGAGTCCCTGCTGCAGCTCCCGGGAGCCGCTGCTGTCATTGCTGCAGAAACCTTCGTGAACTGTCAGGAAGTGAATTTGACTCTTTTCCTGTCAACACTCAATGACCCGGGGCGAGAACAGAAGAGCCTCCAGAACACGAGCTTTCCAGGAGCAGCAAGAATGTGGAAAACATGGTTTTCAGTTTTATTTGGTGGAATAAATGAAATGCTTGAACTGTCCATGACATCATTTAACCTGAATTTACTTTGGGCGACGACCTTGACTCTATTTTTCATCAATTTTAATATCTGGTTTTATAGATGTGTAAGGAGTGAGGTGAAGAAGAGAGTCCAGGCAGGATGGAGTGGATGGAGAAAAGATTCAGGAGAGATTTGAGACCAAAGGGTGTCAGCAAAGGTCAAAACTTCACAAGACAGTGGTGGGACCAGCTCTGTCGTATGGTCTGGAGACAGAGACATGGACAAAAAGACAGGAGACAGAACTGGAAGTGAATCAGAAATGAAGATGTAGAGGTTCCTCTTAGGAGAGACAAGGATGGAGAAGATCAGGAATGAGATCATCAGAGGTACAGCACAGGTTGAACAACTGGGAGATAAAGTTAGAGAGGACACACTGAGATGGTTTGGACATGTCCAGAGGAGGGACAGTGGTTTGGACATGTCCAG
>NC_056502.1:3267349-3289495 GCF_014905685.2 Nematolebias whitei | reverse complement strand
CCAGAGGAGGGACAGTGGTTTGGACATGTCCAGAGGAGGGACAGTGGGTATAGAAGGATGTTAGAAATGCAGCTGCAGGAAAAAGACAGAGGAGACACATGGATGCAGTTAGAGAGGACATGGAGGTAGTTGGAGTGAGGACAGAGGACAGATGGAGGAGGAAGACTCGCTGTGGAGACACCTGAAGAGGGAACAGCCAAAAAAACGATATTCCAATGAAATGTGTCAAATCAGAGATAATTTACCCCCCCACAAAAAAAGAAGCCTTTAGTTTTCATTTAATGAAAAGTTGCATCGTTGACGACAACGTTTCTGCCTGAAACAACAAAATGTAATAAATGACCCGTATAGCTGCAGAGCAGCAGTTTACCCTTGAAAGAAACCAAAAGGTGAAATCGGTGAGGAACAAAAGACTGATCATCTACCTAATGATGACTTTTCAGTGCCTCAGTACTTCAGAACAAACAAACCAACTCACCATCTTCCACATTTTCTTTGCTTAATTGGTTGTTTGTATTTTGACAGTGAAGCCAAAAGAAATAATGCGGTTACTATGAACACAGCTAGTTAAAATATCTGAAGGTTCCAGCAGATGTAATTACACCAACGTCATATTTAACCTTTACACAGAAATCAGGAATAAACAACATCCTCACAGGTTCATATGAAATGATCACTTTTAGACAAATACCATGGTTACAGCATGCAGCTTCATGTAACTTAATCTTATTGTTCCATATTTTCCTAACAGAGCACTTTGCTCTCAGACTGCAGGTTTACTTGTGGTTCCTAGAGTTTCCAGCAGCAGAACGGGAGGAAGATCTTTCAGTTCTCAGGCTCCTCTCTTGTGGAACCAACTTCCAGTTTCTGTCCGTGAGGCTGACACATTGTCCAGTTTTAAGACTTTCCTTTTTGATAAATCCTATAGTTAGAGTTGGCTTGGTTTCCTGAGCCGTCCCTTTGTTTTTCTGCTATAGACTTATACGGCTGGAGGACAAATTGACCACATGTCCTCTCTCTGTTGCTACTTGCTCTACACCAATTATTTCCATCTTAACATGTTTTATGTTTTTCCTCCTCTAGAAACCACACCTGGACTATAGAAACCACACCTAGACTATAGAAACCACACCTGGACCTGCCATTCTGTGTTCGTCTGTTTCTCCTTCCTGTCCTCTCAAACCAGTCGGTCGAAGCAGATGGCCGCTTGTCCTGACTCTGGTTCTGCTGGAGGTTTCTTACGGTTAAAAATAGTTTTTCCTTTCCACTGTCTCCTTTGTGCTTGCTCAGGATAAGAGACTGTGGTGAAATGAAGATTTAACATATTCTTCTGCTTCCTTAGATAGAGAACTTTACTAATTGTTTTTTAATAATGTATATAATCGTATATGATGCATATAATGAGTCCTCGAGGCTCAATGGGATTAACCTGTTTAAATAAAGGTTGAATGAAGTGTATATAATCGATCTACAGAAGACACCATCTCTCTGTGGTCCACACTGCTCTCACTCACCTGGAGCAGAAAGACTCTTACTCTTATGCTCTTTGTGGACTTCACGTCTGCCTTCAACACCACGACCCCCAAACCCTGATGGACAAACTAGTCACACTAGGACTAAGCCTCTCTCTACGCAACTGGGTACTAGACTTCCTAACAAACAGACCACAGTTAGTGAGGATCCACAACCTCTCCTCCTCCACCATAACCCTCAGCACTGGCTCTCCTCAGGGATGTGTGTTGAGCCCCCTCCTGTTTACTCTGCTCACGTATGATTGTGCAGCTACCCATCCAGGCTGTCACATTGTAAAGTTTGCAGATGATACAGCGGTGGTGGGATGCATCACAAACAATGATGAGTCCAGCTACAGGCAAGAGGTGGAACACCTGGAGAGCTGGTGCAAAGAGAATAACCTTCACATCAATGTGAAGAAGACAAAGGAGATGATTGTGGACTTCAGAAGGACCAAAAACACCTACACCCCCCCTGACAATAAGAGGATCTGCAGTGGAAGTGGTCTCCAGCTACAAGTACTTGGGTGTACACATGAATGACAACCTCAGCTGGAGCAACAACACCACCAGCCTGATGAAGAAAGATCATCAGAGACTCTACTTCCTCAGGCGGCTGAGACGAGCTGGTCTGGAAGCTCAGTCCTCACCTCCTTCTACAGGTGTGAAGTGGAGAGCATCCTGTGCTCCAGCATCAACGTGTGGCATGGAGGCTGCACAGCTGCAGAAAGAAAAGCTTTGCAGAGAGTGGTGAAGGCTGCACAGAAGATGTTGGAGTCAGTCTCCCCACCATCACAGACATCTACACCTCCAGATGCAGGAAGAGGGCCACCTGCATCATGAAGGACCACACCCACCCAGCACACACACTTTTTGCCCCGCTCCCCTCAGGAAGGAGGTTGAGGAGCATTAAGTGTAGAACCACTAGACTGAGGAACAGCTTCTACCCTGAGGCTGTTAGACTCATGAATCTCTAACCAGAATAATCACATCATGTTGCTGCTGATCTGTTTCATGTTGCTGCTGATCTGTTTGATGTTGCTGTGTTCATTCATCTGCTCACACAGACTCATGTTCGTGCTGCTGTTCGGCGTATTGTGTTTAATGTTTTTATGCTACTAGTGCTTAGAGTATTTTTAGTTTGTTTTTCTTAGTTCATATCTTAGATCATATCTTATCATTGTTTTTATTTTACATTTTATCGTTGGATGTAACATAATCTCGTTCCACCACATGTACCACGTGAGGTGTGAATGACAAATCTCTCGGACTCCGATATGATGTGAATGTTTCTGTTCAGTCCCTGAGACGACTTCTGTTGTGACTTGGAGCTGCAGAAATAAACTGAACTGAATTAACTCAATCATAGACCATCTGCTTTCAGTTAGCAGCTTTATTTCACTTTATATTAAGGACAAACTTTATGTTTTCTTGTGTAAGTGAGGAACTTTAAAGACCCCAAAGAAATCGAAGCTCGGGGGGAGTGGGGAGAGTTGCAGAGCAGAACAAAGGCAACAGCGACTGCTGCTCGTGTCCTGAAGGGATTTCCCTCGTCTTCACTTTGGTTCAGGACACGGTTCTTTTTGTTCTACGGTACTCTGTCAGGCTAAAGAGAACTGTGTCTCTGTGTGGCTCCTGCGTTTCCTGCAGCTTGACAACACAACTTGATTTCTGCTCTCTTCTGAATTAAGCAATCTGCACCTCAGAGGTGGGACCCGTTGCCGTGGTAACCACCTCGACTGTTCCGACAGATTTCTATGAAACGAAAACGCCATTTTCATAGTATTACTGTCTGCGATGCATGCTCACAACGCAGTATAAAGCCTGGGATTCCTTGAAGGAATGCATATCACCCGCCGCCTTTCATGCCAGAGATTTCAACTAAAATGGAGAAAATGCATTTCTTGCAAAAATGCTGCGTGAACGCTTAATGCTGAAAGCTGCTGAAGAAGCTGAAAGCTGCTGAAGAAGCTGAAAGCTGCTGAAAATGTTTAAACGCTAAACTGTTAATGTGAGGTGAATGTGAACAGCTGACATTTGCTGTTAGAATGAAATAAAGAAAGAGCTGAAATTAACTGAAAACGAGCTGAAAGGAGCATAAACCAATTAGAAAGAAGCACAAAGGGCAGAAGTGAGCAAATAAAGGCAGAGGAGTTACTAAAAGTATCAGAAAAATACTTTTAAAAATGCTGGAAGTAGCATAAAAAGCTAAAATTAGCAGGAAAAAGCTGAACTAAAACAAAAGGTGAAATGAACAGTGAAGGGTTGTAAACAGCACAAAGGCTGTGAAGAGATTTCATGTTCAATAAGAAAAACATGGCCGACAAAGATAACAATTTAAAAAAATTTAAAGTCAGAGAAGGAATGTCCTGAATGAGCCGAACGTTTCGATGTATGAATTGTTGAAATAACAACGATTGCAGAACAAGTTAGATGCTGAAGGATTTAAAAACATCCACGCTAATAAACTACGAAGAGACGGAGTTTCAGCTCAACTACGGTACGATCTCGTGGAATATTGGACTGATATCCATGAAACGTGTCGGAGCTCAAAGGATGTTTTGAGGATGACCCCCAGCTACTACCACACCACATTTAACTCAACAGATTTAAAACTTACTGACAGTAAAGTCCAAGTCATCACCGCTGTCTGAAACCAAGTTTTCCGGCTCAACAAAGAGCTTTATGTGAAGCTGTTATCTCCAGGAATTATCCAGTACCGCTGCTTGAATTAGACCTGTTCCACTCCTGTTTGCAAGCCAGTAAAAACAGAACGACTGCAGAAAATCCAAACTGATAAAAAGACTCAACCGAAGCCAAAACCTGCTGATCTTATCGGAGTCCATCGTCCTTCACGCTAAAACAATCATGGCTCAGCTTCTCGGCCCGTTGGTCCACCTTCTACAAATGTAGGTTTTCATGCAACAACAGATTTCTGAAGTGTCTCTTGGCTCAGGTTCCCGGGTCGCAGACAAAGTCCTTGTCGAGGTTTTGACCTGTGACTTTTCACAATGACGAACCCACCCAGGTGAGGCTGAGGGTTCCTGAGACATGGAGTCACAGCGAAGGTCAAACTGACATTTATGGTCATGAAGATAATAATTATTTTATGTTTTAATGTAGAAACAAGTCACCATCATTGATGGTAGCCTCAGCTGCACTTTACCTCTGCAACCATTTATTAAAAATGTGCAGCCAACAAAACACAACATAGAGCTGTAACTGTCAGTTTTATAGATATTGAGCTAAAATTTGGTGTGGTAGTAGCTGAGGGTCATTCACAAATTACAACACATATTTTGAGTGACTGATCTCAAAACACTGCATGAGATCGTGCATCATTATGAAGATTTAATATAACAAACATGTTAGTTTTAAACCCTGGCATGTAATATTCATTATATTTGGGAGAACAGAAGATCTGCCCATCTATGTACTGTAGGTAATCTAATTGTCAAAGACCAGCAGATAAAAATTATTTAATCTCTGGTTCCGACTTGGACCAAGTTGAACTGAATCAGGTCCTTTAGCTGAAGAATGCAGTGACTGTGATCCCTAATTAATAATTTTGATGGTTTCATATTTATTTTTGCTGCTGGTTGTCACAACCCAGCAGTCAAACATGACTTCATTTAAATGTACAGAAAAATACAAATTACCAGTGTATGTATTTTTTTTTGGTACCACTTCAAAATAAGGCTCCCCTTATAGATGCTAATAAATAGTTTATAGATTCGTTTTTAATTCCTCTATAAACATTTTATAAATCATTAATAACCGTTTATTATGCATTAATTAAGGTTGACATTGAGACAAAACTGACCAGTTTCTTGACAAATACTGATCCAAATCTGTTCATCTATATATTTCATCTATTAAACATTTCAGAATAAGTTACTACCTTGTAGCAAAATAAGCATTTGTAAATCTAATTTATTTAGCGTATAATATTGTACTTTATCACTGCATTATAAGCATCTATAACTATATCTATATAAAGTTATAGATGTATATATATCCTAGGTGGCAGATTTGGATCACTATTTGGCAAAAAAACTGTCAGTTTTGTCTCAATGCCAACCTTAATTAATGCATAATAAAGTTATTAATGATTTATAAAGTGTTTATAGAGGAATTAATAACATCTATAAGGGGAGTCTTACTATAACGTGGTACCATTACTGTTCCTCTGCTGTTTGTCTGCAAAAAACATGTGCTGCGTTACAAAATATGTTCCCAGACAGAAACATTTAGCTTTTCTCGGAGCAGAACAAACAAACAAACAAACTAATAAATGGAAAACTCCACAACGTGACAACAAATGTTGAGTCATAGACACTCACACACTCTCTCTCTCTCTCTCTCTCTCGCTCTCTCTCTCTCTCTCGCTCTCTCTTTTTTTCTTTCTTTCTTTCATTCTCTTTTTAGGGATAATTCAGAGTTATCAGTCAGCCTAACATGCATGTTTTTGGTCTGTGGGAGGAAACTGGAGAAAACCCACGCATGCACAGAGCGAATATGCAAACTCCGCCCAGAAAGGCCCCGTGCTGGGATTTGATCCGCTCTCCGACAGGTGGCAGCTCTTCCTACTGATCCACCGTGCCGCCCCTCTGACCATACCATGAAGTTCAAATAAGTGAAGTAAGAACGGGAGCATCACGCAGCAGCAGTAAAATGTACAAGTCCAACAAAGCAGACATAAATCTTCTCACCTTGACTGTTGCAGCGGGAGGTCTCCACCAGCCGGTTGTCCTGGTCGTAGCACACCATGGCCTGGTAGCGGTAGCCCTGTCCACACTCCTTAATGTCGCCCTGGACCTTCATCCCCATGGTGCTCTCCACGCGGCCTCCCTCGGGCAGGATGCAGTCCGACCACTTCCCCACCGGCTGGGCGTTGTACTTATCGCAGGGGCAGTACTGCGTCTCACTCAGAGGGTACATCTGTGTGTTTTTGCACTTGTCCTTCTTCTTGCTCCTCCCTGAGGAGTGAAGGTGGACACACATGAACATAAACCTCCTCGTTACGAGATCTTCAAGTCTCCCGACACCAACACAGAGTCACCATAAAATGCTGGGCTTGTTTTGAGGGTCTGGACATGCAACTTGTGTAAAATGTAAATAAAAACTGGATTCAGTGGTTTGTAATATATTATATATATTATATATATTATATATATATTTATTCACAGTGGAACATGATGAACCTTCAAACAAAGAAATCGTAACTTCTGTTGTTGAGAAAATAAGGTCATTTAAATTTTGTGGCAGCAACACATCTCAAAATGCTGTTCCAAGACCATGTTTCTGAACGTGAAGCATCTCCTCGTCTTTTAACAACAGTCCAGGACCCGAGTAGACCAGATGTCCAGTTTTTGGACGGGCATGTTGTCCCATTCTGGTCTGATATTCTAGCTGTTCAACAGTCCTGGGTCTCCTTTGCTAGACAGATGTTCTAAAATCTGTAGGTACTTTTCTGCATTGATGGAGCCTTTCCAGATGTGTAGAGGCACCAATGCACCCCCATACCATCAGAGAGTCTGGGTGCTGATGACAGCCTGGATGGTCTTGCTCCACCTCAGTACAGAGGACTTGGTGTACAAACAGAATTTAAACTTTTGAATTATCTGACCACAGAACAGTTCTTCACTTTGTTTTAAACGAGCTCTGGTCCAGAGGAGACGGCAGCGGTTCTGAGTGGTGTTCACATCTGGATTCTTCTTTGTATGATAGAGCTTTAAGCACCACTTACGGATGAACTGTGTTTACCAACAACGATCTGTGGAAGTGTTCCTGAGCCCAGGCAGTGATGTCAGAACAGAACCAGAGCTGTGGCCCCTGAGGGTCCAAAGATCTCTGAGCTCAGAGGTTTCTCCAGACGCTGGAACTGTTTTGATGATACACCTGCAGATAACGGGACATTTGTTGAACAACTTTACTCTGAAATGGTTTTATTTTTTGGATACAGTTTCTCACAGACTGGTGACCCAGCCTCTTAAAGAAGCAGTCCTCTTAACGACTTGTTGCTAATTAACACATGTGGCTGCTCCTCCAGCTGTTTCTTATTCATACTTTTACAGATTTTTGTTGCCTCTGTCCTGATGTTTGAGACGTGTCACTGCCATCAAATCATCTTATTTTCTCAAAAAATGAGAAGCTGATTGTTTACTATGTTCCACTGTGATTAAAACGTGGAGTTATGAGATTTTCAAATAACGTCATTCGGTTTTCATTAACTATTATTATTATTATTATTACAAAGTCTCAAGTGTTTTGGAATGAAGGTTAAAAAAGCTGCTGTCCCAGTACATCTTTATGCTGGACACATCTGGTTTAAGATGACGCAGTTCTCATCAAGCCCAAATTCTCATCTCGGAGAAACGTTTCTTTTCCTGGCGGTCGATCATTAAGAGACGCTTCACATGCAAATCAGGACACGCGCCGACGATTTTCTGTCCCATTACCCAGAATACCTTTACCTGTTGTGTTTCCTTCTGGTTTTTTTTTGCCAAGTCTGATCTCCATCTGCAACCAGAGTTACTTTCTAATTGCATCTGAGCAGCATGCTGTAATTTGTGAAGATCACAATAAGTGACAGGCGGGAGAAAAGAACTCATTATGCTCCACACAATCATCCCCGTTTTCCACCCACTTCAACGAAATGACGCGCGGCCGCTCGGCTCTGGCTAACCCTTCACAGAAAGAGGGAAACTGTTCTTTTATTTTGAAACTAACCGGCGATTGTCTTGTAATGTTCACATGTATGGATTTGAGGAATATCTGAATTTAAATCTCCAAATAGCCAGATCTTTGATAAGAAATGCTTCAAACAGATCTGCTTGAAGTTTCACACAGACTTTGTGAGAAGCTCCTGCAGAGGCTTCCCGTGCGTCATCTGACTCGAACGTGACGCACAAACAGAAACTTTCTGATCGATGAGAAAAGCAGACGGGTTTGAGTTGCTGGTCCGGTCCCACAGCGACACCGTTTGTCTTCCAGCATCACCCGTTACCGTTGAGCTGCAGAGCAAACAAGCTACTTTGTGAAGGGCTTCACAACAGCTCACTGTTGGAGCTGCCCCCCCTCCACCCTCACCTATCAATGCTCTCTTTCTGGTGCGGACCCCCACGCAGTCAGCTGTGCAGGACGAGAACTTGGACCAGTTGGTCAACTGGCAGTCGTCCTGGCAGGGGAGCTGACAGCGCTGAGTGATGGCGGGCATGGCCTTGGCGGATCTCAGACACTCGCTGATGTCGGCCTGCGTCCCGTCCAGCTGGCGACAGGACACCGCTGGGACGACCACATGAGGGAGGGACAAAAAACAAAACGCTAAATTAGAAGCCAACAATTTCCAGTCAGGTCATCTGGACAGTTTTTTTTTTTTTGTGCTGAAACGTTTCACCTTCCATCCAGAAGGCTTCATCAGTCAAGGAAACACACAACACAAAACTGACTCTTCCCCCAACAGCTTACTCCAAAGTGGAACAAACCAGTTATGTTGGTCTAAAAAAGTTAAATCTGGTCCTCTGGACATTTAAAAAAACAAAACAAAACAAAGCAAATCAACAAACAGTTATGTTGGTGCTAAGATGGTGTCTCTGGTACGTCCCCTCCACCGGTGCCGGCCCTCTCCCTCGTCGACAGTCAAACTGGTTCAAAACCAACAAAGTCCATGCTCATGTTGGATTCTATACCTGGATTATTGAGCATGGACTTTGTTGGCTCAATTAGAATAATTCATGTTTATTGGTTGAACAGACTGATTCATTTTATTTATCCATCCATCCATCCATTATCTTTACCCGTTTATTCCATTTTGGGTCACGGGGGTCACTGGTGCCCATGTCCAGCAATCACTGTGCGAGGGGCGGGGGACACCCTGGACAGGTCTCCAGTCCATCACAGGGACACATAGAGACAAACGAGACAAACAACCATTCACTCTCTCACTCACACCTAGGGACAATTTTAGAGTTACCAATCAGACTAACATGCATGTTTTTGGTCTGTGGGAGGAAACCGGAGCACCCAGAGAAAACCCACGCACGCACGGAGAGAACATGCAAACTCCACCCAGAAAGGCCCCTGGACCGGGGTTTGAACCAGGGACCTGCTCACTGAGAGGCAGCAGCTCTACCAGTTGCGCCACCGTGCTGCCCTCATTTTATTTAGTCTACTTCTAATTTAGTTTGGTTTAAAAAGAACTTCTTGCATTTGATTTTATAAAGAAAACAAAACTTTCTTGCATAATCTGGTGTAAAATCAAAAGTTTGTGTCACAATAGTGATTTAAATTTAAGCACAAGATTAACGCAACAATGTTTTATTTATAAATTCTTCTGAGAATGCTGTGAAATGAGTTAAATTCTAATTTTTTCATCTTTAAAACTCGTCTCAGTTTATAGAAACAAGCAGGCGGTTCATCATACACCTGTTGACGAACTGTCATAATTCAGAACAATGAGCTGGACAAACAAAGGAGGACATTTGACCTTGATTTGTGACCTTGAAGCAGAAGTGGTGAAAAGTGTACCAGATGCTCCATCTAGTGATGATGCTTAGGTGTTTCAAGTTTCATGACATTTTCTTGAGCGGATCGGAGGTTATGGTCTGAGAAAGAGAAAGTTTACGTACGTCTTTGGACGGTCGTCTAAAAAAGGTTTTACGTGTAGAAAATAAAACAGCATTTAAATAATTTGCTCCTCCGGTTAGGTGGATGATGTCATTGTATGAAGCTTCAACCACAAGATATCCACTGAAGTTTAGGTCAGAATCCTTCCAGTTACGTCATGACTTCAGAAGAGGATTATGGCCGGTGCCATTTTTCTTTTCCTTAATTCTGAGAAAAAAGTCAGAATTCATCTAATTCTGACTTTTTTCTCAGAATTAAGAAAAAAGTTTTTGCACCATGGCTGTAATCCTCTTCTGTAAGAACAAACTACAATCTTGTAAAGACAATAAAAAAGTGAGTTTTTAAATGCAGATGTGGATTTTAAAACTAAATCAGCTGTTTTTAATCTTTGTTGGTCTTGGTAGTTTTGCTGACATTGTATTTTTAGTAGTGAATTTCTATTTTGTGATCTTTTAGTTAAGAAGCTTGTTTGACACAAACGCCAACTGTTTCCTACAAAACAAAAATAAATAAAATGCCAGTCCTCGTCTGTAAAAGAAAAATAAATAAGAGACTGCGTAAAAAATGTGTAGATAATAAAAAAAACACTTAATTTTTTTTATTTTACAGACGAGGACCAGCTTGAAAAAAGTAAGGAACAAAATCCACACATTATTTCCCCTCATATTAGTAATTAATGTATTTAAATTACTAATTCATAAGCAAAGTTTGTGAACTGATGCCAACTTCCAGATGTTTTTTGTTGACCTACAGAAACAGCTGAACTGACTGAAAACAGGTCAACGACGGGGAATCGGACAGTCCAACGATGAGGATGTATACATTTGTATTTAGGCTCATATTTATTGGATAAACTGCAGATTAAAGAGATTTGTTGACATTTAATGTGTACCTGCATTTCAAACGTGCATATCAGTTTATCTGGAAAACTACCGGAGTAAACTCTTTCAAACTGCACCGAGTTCAGGATAACAGAGTTTTTTTGTTTGGTTTCATGGTTTGCAATGACTTCCTTTAAATTATAATTGTAGTTCATTAGTTCAGCTTCTATTGAAATGATGAGTTATCCATTCAGTAACGCACAGAAGCAACAAAACCTTTTGACGACAGAAATGACTGATCTGCAAACATTTCTCGTTACAACGATGTGGCAGTAAAAAAAGACTTCAAACGAAGATTTAAGGAGATAATTAAGATAAATAAGCTGTTTGTGGTCGGTATCTGAAGCAACCAGCAACTCAGTTGTTTGAGGCTGAAAATGTTTTTTACTGACTGAAATTTGTAGCTGAATCTGAAATAATTTTACATCAATATTAAAAAAAAAGTCAGCGTTTCTTAATTTATTTATTTTCCACCCACAGCTGGAGTCACACTGGATTTGCTGCGTCTTGAAAGTGGGAAGTCAGAACTCAGAATCGCATCAGGGTAAAAAATAAAAATCACTGCCTTCTGGTTATTTTTTTTAAACTAACATGAAGTTCAGTTTGATAAAGAGGCAAACTTCAGGAACTTTGTCACGCATCTACGTGAAGCTTTCTTCTGGAGTTTCAGCGTTTTTCCTCCTCACGTGACTGGCGGACGCTCTGTCGACGTTTCTTACTGAACGCAGCGTCAACGACCTGCGACGATGAAGCGAGCTGCAGGCCCAGATCGTGTTTCCAGGAGTCCCGTGTGCAGCCTTTATTTTTAAAGGCAACGTTCCGGTAAATCATTTTACTGATATAAAAGTAGATGCAAGCGTGCGGCAGCAGTTTTATCAATACGGGACAGTAAAACATCTGAATCGCAGGTTTGTGGCTGAAAACGTGACAGAAATTTAAATTTTTATCAGTTTGATGAATTAGATCAGGTTTGACGGTGCATGATTTACATACAGTGCTGTGTAAAAGTCTTAGGCTGCTGGGAAAACAGTCTGCAAAGTAAAAATCTAATTTATGATATTTGATGTGATCATGCATGGATTCTCTTCAGAACAGCACAAACCTTGAACACCTGTACAAAGTCAGGATGGTTTTCTGACCCCAGAGCAGCAGAGATGTAACTAGAGACAGGGCTGGAAGAAGGAAGGTGAAGCCATAAATAACATCCTTGTTGCAGCAGGATTTTTAGGTCCTTCCTCGCCAGATGAGACATTTTTTGACTAAATAAGAAAAATATACTTGGATGTTGATTAATATAGATTTTACTTTGCTGTTGTACTTTTAAATATCCATTTCCCTCCATTCATTTATTTTCAGTTAGTGATTTAAATGATTGACAGCCTGTTGGCGAGTCAAGAGGTGTGTGGGCGGGGCTTTCGTATCGAGGTGGTATGACACTAGTTCGCTCCAAAAGCACACGACCCATCACATAAACAGACATTCTGGCTTCACTGAAGCACAGGATGAGGCATCTTTAATAACGTTGACGGCTCTGATATTAACTGGATCCAGTGAGTCTGGGATCATCGGAGAGGAGGGGCAGGGGGCATCGCTCTGGTGTTTTGATCAAAACACGTCATCGATGTTTGATTAAGACTTCGGGAAAACGTGTCGGCTCCTGCAACAGTTGTTTAATAAATCTCCAGTTTAAAAAGTGAAAAATGAATCTGCTCGGTTCAGACCAGATCTCTCAGGAGGTTTAAAAACAATTATTAACGGAGCGGACACAAATGCACCTCGAAATACCACGAGTCAATTAGCTTTTAGCGGCGGCGTCCTGTTCTTTGTTCCTTGGGTGAAGCTCGAGCTGCTGCAGCGCTTCATTTTCTCGTGACGCACACCGTCTGCAGCGCTGCACCGTCACAGAGAAATCAATCTCCAAGCACATTTTTGTCAAACCCCGTGAGCTCTGCCGTTTGGAAAGCCTCTCTGTGCGTGCGTGCGTGCGTGCGTGCGCAGCCTGGAGGGGCGAAAAGCTCTCAGTTTGTGTGTTTAATGGAGCCACTCCAGTGTTTCCTCTGTGCAGGTAAACAAGAGAAGCCTGGCAGGAAATGCACATCTTTTCTTGAT
Organism: Nematolebias whitei; assembly: GCF_014905685.2. Taxonomy (NCBI): domain Eukaryota; kingdom Metazoa; phylum Chordata; class Actinopteri; order Cyprinodontiformes; family Rivulidae; genus Nematolebias; species Nematolebias whitei. The sequence goes on along the minus strand of NC_056502.1, from coordinate 3,276,366 downwards.
TCAAAGTCAAAAACTGAATTTCTGGCGTTTAGAGAAACTAGAGGTGGAAACACGAGCAGGGAGGCTCACCGCGTGTCAAACTGTTGAAACGCTGCAAAATAAAAAATCAAATCTGAAAACCATGTGGTGAATCTGAACTGGACCTCGGAGAAAATAAAAACGTCTTAATGCAAGTGAGTGAAAAGGTTAAAGGTCTCATGTCAGAGTTCAAAGTGAGATCATCTCATGAAAGGTCCAAGTTACGATTGTTTTGGTTCAACTCTTGAGTTTATGTGATGTGACGTGTTGAGCATGACTCTCAGCTACTACCACTCACAATTAAGTCTCAGTGTCTGTAAAATCAACGAGGCTAGAGTCACTTTGCTGCTGGCTATGGTTGATTAGCCGTGGCAGCCATCTTGAATTGGGTATCTTCCACAAGTTCATCAGTTATAGATGCACACTCAGTGATTCCTTTCAGAAAGCTTCTTTAAATCCTTCTGGTGGTTCATGAGATATTTTGCTAACAGACAGAGTTGTCTACAATAGTTAAAGACAAAGCTCTAAACAGATCTTGATTGATGTTAGTGCTCAGGACATAACGACCACGCCAGGTTTTAGTTCAATATCCGTAAAATTTACAAACATTTTTAGTATTTGCTAACATTGATTGCTTTGCTGTGGCGGCCATCTTGGTTCGATTTATTTAGAGAAGTGAATCCGTTGCACCCGGTGTTTACTCTGAGAATTTCATTAAAACCCTTTAAGTGGTTTATGGAATATTTTGCTAATTGTACAAACACACACAGAAGGAAATTTAAAAAAGATAAAAATCTGAAACCATTCGATGAAATCCTAAATGGACCTTGTAGCGAAATAAAACAATTATTTTCTCTATTAACACAAGATTGTGCAGAAGAAACATGAAAAATAAGAACTAATCAAAGTTTCCTGTTAAAACTGGTCATCCTGCGTCACCCCGTAAAAAACTTGTAAACTTCATGCTACAGTAAGAAATGAGCCTTAAAGTATCCGTCACCTCTGCACACGTGAGGTGTGCGCGTGCATGTGTGCGTGCATGTGTGGTGCAGGAGCCTATAAATTCAACCACGAGACACGTTCGATTAAAATTGCATGACTCCGGCCTTAGGTGGTGAAAAAGAATCTCTTGAGGCTCACGATGAGATGTGAAAACGTTTCCTCAAAAATAAAACGAAACTTTGGAGACTTGAAAGACAAACCGTCGATCTTCAGGTGAGCGTCAGTTCAACCATGAAATCATCTCTAATCTGCAGCAGCACAACATCTGACTCATCGTTCGGCTCGGAGGAGAGGCGGGTCATTGCGTCATACCTCTGGTCTGAAGTCCTGGTCCGCAGGTCTCTTGTGCACCAGGAGAGTCCTTTCGGAGAGACCAGGGCACCAGCTGGCACTTCCTCCACTTGTGGGTTTTCCACCTAAAACGAGTCGAGACGTTTTGATGCAACAACAGTTTATTAATCTTAAAATCTAATTTAGAAAAACTGCAAACTGGATGTGCAGGAAACGTTTCTGCACCAACAGGACTGTGATGTTACAATAAACTGTAGCATGAAGAAACACTGAAAGTCACGATACGTGCACGGACTGTTCAATTGGACCTGACAGACCAACGCATTATTCTGTCTTTTAACCATCAGCCTGACTAACGAGGAGCCCACCAGCAGATGGACCAACAAAGAACCCTGATCTAAGTCAGCCTGGGATTACTCGAAGGAACCTCTGGTCCACAGAGAGGCCGTGAAAGGGACCAAAGTTCTGTCTGCTTCTGAAGGAGGCCACGACGACTCCATCTGCTGATCTGAAGGAAGCTGCTTCTGATCATCAGCTTTTCTTCAGGTTTACTTCTAAACTGATCATTGGTTCTCCAGGTTCTGCAAAGGGATTTACAGTATCTCGTTCGCGCTCTCTCTCTCTCTCTCACGCCGTTTCTCACGCTCTCGGTCTCTCTCTCCTGCTCATTCTTGCGCTTTCTCTCTTGCACGCTCTCACTCTCTCTCTCCTGCGCTCTCTCTCTCTCCGTCTCTCTCTCCTGCGCTCTCTCTCTCCTGCACTCTCTCTCTCTTCGTCTCTCTCCTACTCTCTCTCTCTTCGTCTCTCTCCTGCGCTCTCTCTCTTCGTCTCTCCTGTGCTCTCTCTCTTCGTCTCTCCTGTGCTCTCTCTCTTCGTCTCTCCTGTGCTCTTTCTTCATCTCTCTCTCCTGCGCTCTCTCACTCTCTCCATCTCTCTCCTGCTCCCTCTCTCTCTTCGTCTCCCTCTCCTGCGCTCTCTCTCTCTCTCCTGTGCTCTCTCTCTCTCTCGTTCACTCTCTCTCGCTCTCATTCTCTCGCTCTCATTCTCATTCTCTCACTCACTCTCGCTCTCTCACTCTCGCTCTCTCATTCTCTCACTCTCTCTCGCTCTCTCACTCTCACACACCAGGACATTTCGAGATGCTGCAGGGCGACCGCCTTATTCTTCTGGGCCAAGACGTTTAATTCAGAGTTTTAAAACTCGTCTATTAAACTCTGAACTCTCAGTTAATTCTGTACAAGAGCTGCGTCGTCCCGTCCTCGCCGTGCCCGTTAATAACTGCGTTAACTGGAACGTGCACGTCTCTAAACGCACGGCTGACGCTCTGAGAGGTTTTTGCTCTCCTACCTGAATCCTGGACAGACTTTTGGGACCTCGCAGTCCCTCTCCTCTTCCAGCACCTCGGGGCACTCCTGTCCTTCGTTGGAAGGCATCTGGATGACGAGACGTTTTCGAGACTGCTTCCTCTTCACAGCATCACCAGCTGAAACAGAACCATCAGAAAAAGTCTCAACTTGAACTGGACAAGCTGCACGTCCCACATCAACAGGAGTTAAATCCCATCATTCCTCGTTATTGACTCAAATACTTGTTATGTATATATTCTAGCTCTCAGTGGAGGCCCTGTACAATGTGTGGAGAGGTCCTCCGGTAATTTATTAAGATGAAACGAGTCTCTGGGTGGTCATGAATCCTGCTGACGACCTTCGTAAGTCCATACAACTGTCGACACAAGGTGACAATATCAGCGCCGTTAAATTAAGCAGCGCAGCTTTGGTCCAGCTCATCCAGCCCGGTGAGGATATCAAAATATGACCGGGACTGAGCTTCTGTCGTAAATCAGCTGAACGTTTTTCTGTCTCTACAGCTGCCTAAAGGCCGCCCAACTAAAATAACCTCCACTGAAAATGTTTTTCACTGGTTGACACGTGCAGCTGCAGGCGAGCTGGTTTTACTGAAGGTCATCCCAGAGGTCATCTTACACATCTGTCAGGTTTTGTTTAATGAGATGTGAGGCAGCAAACGTGTCGAGCCCATTTTAAAAATGCAACAGTTTCACTTTGGACAAGTTACAAAGCACCAATTAAAATCTGCTATAATCACATTAGGACCAGTAATTATAATGGTTTCAGGCCATTTAAAACAGAAGCGTCTACCAAGAACGTTTTGCTAATGAATATGATTCTGTCGAGCCGTGACGCGAGCGCAGCCAGACAGGAAGTTCTACCTGCGTCGCAGGTCCCCGGACATTCGGTCCAGTCGCTGAACGGGGTGACGATGCAGTCCTTCTTGCAGGGCAGCTGACACGACCGCATCGTGCTCGGGCGAGGGGCGTCTGGACACCTGGACAAACCAAACAGAGTGTCCACTTTTACAGAGCTCGAAGTGGAGAGGGTGAGCAGCTTTAAATACCTGGACGTCCACGTCACGACCTCACCTGAACTCTGAACACCACACATCTGCTTAGGAAGGCGCAGCAGCAGCTGCCCTTCCTAAGCAGCTGATGAAGTTTGACGTGTCACCAAAGATCTTCAGCAACTGTTACAGCTGTGTGGTGGCGAGCATGTTAACCAGCAGCACCACGGCCTGCAGAGGGTGGTGAGGACCACTGAGAAGGTCTGGAGGACCCTCTCTGCAGAGCATCTACCCCTGCACCACAGGAAGGCTGCCTCCATCCGTAAGGACCCACCCGCTCACAGCATGGACTCTCCACACTTCTGTCCTCAGACCAGAGCTACAGACGCGTGAGCTGCAGGACGTCCAGATTTAAGAACTTCTTTCCAAGTGATCAAACAACAGACTAAACCTAAAACATGCTCAACGTCACCTGACTGCACCTTGTTTGTTACAGCTACCTTACGTGCTGCATATTTGACTTTGTTTGCACTTTTGCCTTTTCCCCTATATTTTTTTATTTATATGTAAATATTTTTGAACAGCTGGTTGGAGTCAGCTGATGAACTTTGTTGGATTTCCTACCTGGATTATTGAGCAAGAACTTTACTGAACAGAAACATTCATGTAAAAAGTCCAGTTAGTAAAAGTTGTCTTTCTAAAGAAGCAGCAGGTTGTGTTGAATCTCCACTTCATCACAGTCTCTCATCCTGCGCAAGCACAAAGGAGACAGTGGGAAGAAAAACTACCTTTAACAGGAAGAAACCTCCAGCAGAACCAGCTCAGGACGAGCGGCCATCTGCTTCGACCCACTGGTTTTGTTCAGATCTGTCCAGACCTGCTGGGCCTGCGCTCCGCAGCAGGATTAGTGGCTTGCAGAGGTAAGATGAGGTCTGGGGTTTCTCCAGCCACCTGAACCAACGTGCAGTAGAGCAGGTTGGTTTCTAAATATGGGAGTAACGTGTAAAACCTCTGCCGGATTAAAGAGCTTGAGAATGAAAACAGAAGAAAGGCAGCTTTGGTTGAACTCTTAAAGTGTTTTCTCGGTTCTTTTCAGGCTCTGGAGAACATCAGAACTTTCTGTTAGAGATCTGTAGAAGGGAGTGTTTGCATAAAAACAATTTTTTTTTTAAAGCTGCTTTGGAAAATGTGTTTTTCTTTTTTAAAATACTTAATGAACTTTCCTCATACAGAAAATAAGAGCACAACTGTTTATTACTCACAACATTATAGTAAACACAAATGTGTGTTTCAAGATTCATTCACTTTATAAAATTAAAACCACTGAACAAAAACTTCTAGTTTAGTTTTGATGAAACAAATAATCAAGGAAATTATTCTAATAGTTTAAATATAGGACAAGGAATGCTTTCAATTCAATTCAGTTTATTTCTTCAGCTCCAAGTCACAACAGGAGTCGTCTCAGGGACTGAACAGAAACATTCATCTATAAAATAATAATTTAACAGAAACATTCAAATATAAAATAATAATTAACAGAAACATTCATCTATAAAATAATAATTAAACATTATTTATCTGAGGAGCAGCTTTGAGTTTAACTCCATCACTGAACTCTCATCTTGAACAAGCATGAAGGCGACAGTGGAAAGAAAAACTCCCTCATGAGGAAGAAACCTTTAGCAGAACCAGGATCAGGACAAGAGGACCATCTGCTTCGACCGGCTGGGTTTGGTAGGAATAGATACACAATGGCAGGTCAAGACTCGCATGTTTAGACATAGTAGCAAATGAAAACTATTCAATTTTAACAATTCATTTAAGGACATGAGGTCAGTTTGTCCTCTAGTAGTCTAAGTCTATAGCAACAACAAGCCAACCTTAACTATAGGATTTATCAAAAAGGAAAGTCTTAATCCCAGTCTTAAACTGGACAATGTGTCAGTCTCACGGACAGAAACTGGAAGTTGGTTCCACAAGAGAGGAGCCTGAGAACTGGAAGATCTGCCTCCCATTCTGCTGCTGGAAACTCTAGGAACCACAAGTAAACCTGCAGCCTGAGAGCGAAGTGCTCTGTTAGGAAAATATGGAACAATAAGAACTGTAATATAAGATGGAGCTAGGTTGTTGAGAGCTTTGTAGGTTAGAAGTAAGATTTTGAATTCTATTCTGGATTTGACAGGGAGCCAATGGAGAGAAGCTAAAACTGGAGAGAGATGATCTCTCCCAGTAACTCCAGTTAAGACTCTGGCAGCAGCATTTTGGATCAACTGAAGACGTTTTAAAGAAGTATTTGGACACCCAGATAATAAACCATTGCAATAGTCCAGTCTAGACGTGACAAATGCATGGACCAGTTTTTCTGCATCATCTTTAGATCAGATGTTTCTAATGTTGGTGATATTACGCAGGTGGAAGAAGGAGGTTCTAGTAACGTTTTTAATGTGGGGGATAAATGGGCTTAATGTTTATCGTCTCCTGTCCCAAAGTGAAAACAGGAAATTGGAATAATCATTTGTTCACCTGTGCATGTTGTGAGCATGATACCTTGAAGAATAAGTGAGATCGAGACTTCCATATTGACTTGTGGCTACATCTAGGAGAAGGAAAGTTTCATTTTGAAATTTAGTTAGCCACGTCAAAATCCAAGATGGCCACCACCATATGTTTATGTGTGCGTGTGCGTGTTTGTGTGTAAACCAGCTGCCTCGATCATTTGAGGAAACTGCTTTCTAGTTTTTATATTGCTCAAAAGTATAGTTTCCTAAAATGATCACGGTGGCCGGAGATTCATCTACGGGGGCCAAGGCCACCATAGGCCACCCCCTGGCTCTGCCAATGTGCCTGGTGGTGGATAAATGTGTCGTCCACTCACCAGGATCCGTCACTCCACGCTGCCTCAGACAAGAAATGTTCTTACACACTCTCGCCCACTTGAATATCTTTCACGTGCACTACTTGTTGTGTTCCAGTCCAGAAAAACATTCATCTCCAAACTACAAACTATTCAAACCCCTCAGGGACGGGGTCCAAAACATGCAGGGTTCATTATTGCTCCCGACAAAAAGGCGGGCGATCATGTTTGATGATGGCGGCCGTAGCTGATCGACATCAGCAAACACTGAAATGGCTACGAGTCGGTCGGTTTACAGAGGATGAACTAAATGCTGGCGTGGTAGTAGCTGAGAGTCATCTTAAACACAAACTTTAAGCACCAACTGGTCCTTCATTTTAAGGTTTGACCTAAATGGTTACTACTCTGTTATTTCTCAAAATAACATCTTTGTTTAGGAGTGCGAGGCGTTTAGTTTAATCTGTAGTTGTTTCAAACATTTTGCATCTTTAGGTAGTTTTGGGTTCAGATTTACTGATATTTGATGTTTTCTTAAGTTTCGTTTGCTCTACTTCTTTAATTTTACCCGATACACAGAAGAATTCATTTTTCTTTAAAGATAATATATTCAGCTATGGTGCAGAAACCATAAAAGTCTGGGTTTAATAACCATTTGCAGGAACGCGCGGCTTCATGGATTCTGTCTGAGCACACAGTGTAATTACAGAGACAATCTGGGGTAATAAAAACCTCCATAATCTATGCACGGCACTGCAGGATGAATGTAAACTATCCAGACAAAAGATGCTCACGTCCCCCAGCAGAACAACGCAGGCCTCAAAGGAGATGTTATTTTACGATCACGTCCATCTGAGGAGCGCAGCTCGTCAGACGAGCCGAGCGGCCTCAGGATATAAACGCCATATTTAAATGGATTCAGCTATCAGCGAAGAATAATCCCTTTGAAGCTGCAGAATATGGGGTCAGGCCAAGGTTTGTCAGGGCAAAGGTCATGGTTAATCTTCCATCATTTAAGCACCTTAGGTCCTCTGTGGGTACTATTAGGCCAAGATAAATGGGTCGTGATGGACCTGCTGGAAGTCATCTGGTAATCTCGTCTCTCTGGTCCAACACCGGCACGTTGCTGCTCCGCCTCCTCATCCTATGGCCAGTTCTACCATCAACTGGGTCAGGGTTGATGTTGCTGAGAATGAGCGTCCTCCTCGGGCGGGGGGGACTACACTCGTTAGCATGATAGCAGGCAGCACAAGGAGAGCTTTATTTTCAATACAGACAGAGTTAAATCCCAGTCGACCTCTCGCGTCTTCATAAAAGCAGGAGGACTGAGGCCCCCGTCCATAAAGAGGAGAATAAACAGAACAAGTGTCTCGCTTGAGGACACGTCAGTGGGAGGGTGCATCGTTCAGGGCCAGAGAACTGAAGAGCCAAACATGGTGTCTACGTCTGCTGCCGGTAAAAAGCAGGATTTAAATCCTTCACTCTGTAATCTGTGCTGTCTGCAGCTCTTCAGAGAAACGGAGAACAATAATACCTGATTAAACAAACATCGCGATCTAAATACAGTTTCAATGCACCGTGCACGTGAAACCCAACGGACGTCTTTAAGTGGCTAAGCTGCGTTGTTTTTCCCAACTAACGCCAGGCCTTTAAAACATTTATCAGTTCAAAGCTGCTCTTTTGTTTGTTTCAAGTTTCTTCTGCCTTAAAATAATTTAGCTGCAAGTTTTAAAAACAAAAACATGAAAATTTGACTAAATGGGAAGTTCAGCACAAATTGTAGGAGAAAGAAGTGCTTGATGAAGAGGAGAGCGTTCTTCATGAACCAGGCCTCGTCTCATAATTACCCTCCTCTTCATCAAACCAGCCCCAAGTATCGTTCTGTTGTTGCACGAGCTGCAGGCTGAGCTCTCCTCATCCCTTCTTTCTTCATCAGCCTTGTTGGAAAATGTGCTCTTATTTTCTTACAGCTGCACAGGACTGAGCCGAGAGGCCGAAATCCAAAGAACGATCAACTTGACGAGTTAAATTTTAATTCGCAGATTCAATCGGCTTCATCTTGGAGGGCTCGTTGCTCAACAAACTGCACGTCAAAGTGTTTTAAAGGCGGGGTAGAAAGACGGTGCAGAAGCTACTGAGTAACTTTTTGTCTGCCGTTATGGAGTGTAGAGGGGGACTGGAAACATCTTCCGTCCGTTTGTGCACGTGAGCACGACAACTTGAAAATATGCGAGGTTCCGACTTCAAGTCAAAATCCAAGATGGCCACCACCACGTTTCTATGAGGAAACTAGACGAGCATTACAGTAGTCCCTCGCCACTTCGCGGTTCGTTTATCAGACTCACTATCACGGTTTTTCAAAATAAGAGTGGACATGACACAACTGGTATGGAATTTTTATTTAAAATAAAATTATTTTAAATTATTTAGCACCTGCTACACCTTTGTGCAGCCCATACTGCAGGATAAACTTCCTGCTGCAGCTGATCAGCTGTTCTCC
>NC_056502.1:3260730-3267249 GCF_014905685.2 Nematolebias whitei | reverse complement strand
GGATGGTTGGATGGATGGATGCATGGATTGATGGATGGTTGGATGGATGGATGGATGGATGCATGGATTGATGGATGGATGGATGGATGGTTGGATGGATGGATGGTTGGATGGATGGATGCATGGATTGATGGATGGTTGGATGGATGGATGGATGGATGGATGGATGGATTGCTGGATGGATTGCTGGATGGATGGATGGATGGTTCTTACTGTTAGTTTTAATTTGTGTACTGTGAAGGGCTTTGATCTCCATTTGGTTGTTGAGGCTCTATACATAAATGCTGATTGATCATTTTAAGAAGTTGAGCTTCTGTGACTCGTGAGGAACTGAAGAACTTCTGCAGCTACACCGTCACTAACTAGACTAGTGTCACCCAGTGATGTCCAGTAAATCTGCCTCTGTCTTTATAAAATATTTAGTTAGGGACAAACCAGATTTTTTTATTAACATGGTTATAAAATGTCCAGCTGGTGCCCCGCCTGTTTGTTTGACACGTTGTGAACCTTACCCTCCAGTCCGCAGGTCTGAGAGCAGTTCGACCAGGGCGACCAGGCCGACAGCTGGCAGTTGACGGGACACTCCACGGTGCAGGAGACGTTCATCCGCCAGGTCTTCTCCAGATTTAACTGCAGCACACGTCCAACACAAGCAGGTGGGATTTTATGACATCATTACAGGTGATCAGTGGTTTTACAGCAACCTCCCCGTTAAATCCAGGGAGCTGTTGGACTAACAGAAGTCTTTGATCTGGTGAAAGGCAGCATCAGGCCAGCTGAGCTCAGACATCTGAAGAAGGGAAAGCCTTCCTGACAGAAGTTGTAAATAAGGCAGATGAAGACGAGCTCTGCAGGTTAAGGAGCTCACGATTCTGCCAGAACCTGGAGGTTACACTTCCAGGAAGCTGAGGCAGTGAATGAGTACAATCCACAGCTCGAAGCAGCGTCTGCAGGGGAACCCTCGTAAATATTTCATGTCGCCGGGCCAGCCATCAACTATAACGAGCGGTGTGATGAAACCTTCGAGGAAAAGACTAAATAATGTGGAGGGGGAACCAAAAGACCCAAGTGAAGGAAGTAAAACGCTGGTGAAGATTCTCAGTGGGTAAATCCAAAAGAAGTTAAAAACAAAACAACTGGACTTCATTTGTAAAGCTTACACCACAGCTTTATAACCTGAACCCACACTTCCTGTTTCACTGAGCTGAGGAAGCTCCTCGGACGAGAAGCGAAACGTCTTCAGTTACAAATAAAGTCCAGTTGTTTTGTTTTTAACTTTTTTTGGATAAAGGAAGTGAAGAAAAGCTGAAAACCGACGGGATGTCTCACCTCCTCACAGAATTTTATATCCACAGATTTGCCGTCGCTGCGAACGCAGTCGAGCATCCGGGTCTTGATGCCGCCGCCGCACACGGCGTTGGGACTCAGCTGACAGGTGCTCCAGTCTGAGAGAAACCAGAACATGATCAGAACCTTCAGATAAACAGAATGTGAGAATCCAGCAGGTGCCAACATCAAACATGAATTATTCCAGAACAAAGAAACATCATTTTACTTTTTATTTTTTTAATTATGCACACAAGCAGCATTTTATGAGAAGCATCATTTCTGCAGACGTTTCCTGCTTTGAATCTAATCTCCAAACTTTTTTCTTTTCCCTGCAACACACAAACCTTTTGGCTTCGTTTCAAACAAACAACATTTTTTGTTGGTCCTTCCCACACAGAGATCATTTTGGTGCCAGAAAGGACTTGGATAACATCGAGGGCGTTCATAAAAATAATCTTTTTATCGTGAACAGGAATGCCACATTGACCCATGTTGCTTCCAGCTAACTCAAATATTTGTTTTTCTGATAAAATCAGTGATAAATCTATTTAGTATTCTTTAAAAATCTATGTTTGCAACTGTGTGGCTGCCTGAAACCTTCATCTCCTTTACAAACTTTTCTAATGTCGTGACACAATTTTGTTGACAAAACCTGAAAATCAACTTTAGCACTGAGAACAGCTGTTTTATCCGAGTTTACAATGTGAGCAGCTCAAACGCTGAGCTGAAGTGTAAAAAATGCCTTAAACAGAAATTTAATCGATTGTAAAGAAATATTAGATAAACCACAGAACATGAATAAAAAATGCTGGACTGTTCAAGTTTGTAAGACAGACTTGTTAAAAAAAAAACTGAACACTAGCTAAATGGAGCAAAATGCTGGCTGGAACCTAAAAGTTACACAAAACTAGCTTAATATAGCCAAAAGCTATCTAAAAGTAGCCAAAAGATGTCAGACATTATAGCAAAAGTCTACCTAAATACTAAAAGTGTAAAAAATTCAAAAGTACAATAGTTTTTTCCTTCACTGGCTCTCCAACGAGGCGCACGCATTCCTCCCCGCTCCCTGTTCTCCTCCTGTTCTTTGCTCTCTGTCTGCGTATCGAAGCAGCTCCTAATTTTACACATCTTTCCGAAATGAAAACTACCATTTTGGATCTGACCAACTGGACTTTCAACGTAAATTAATTTTTTTTTTCAACAAAGCAACAGAGTCCTGGAGAACCCTCATCTGCTCAGACGACACACATGCAGCTGATAGATCTCGGGGGGCGATGAGTCTACCTCTGCTGTTGATCGAGGATGCCGAAATTGCCGGTAATTGGATTTATAACGGGTTTCCTGTTTTTGGAATAGTCTGGATCCTGGTTTATCAACGTACAAAGAAGACGGCTGCAGCTTGCCTTTATGATGGTTTGGTTCGTGCCTCGAGTACCCAGACTCAAATGCTTTGGGCTGAATGGATCAGATCTCGGGGATGTTACTCAGTCACGTTCCATCGGTGTGGCCATGTAATTTGGACATTTCGGAACTGAGTGGACCAACACAGACTCAAGGTAGATGTCATTAAGTTCTGCCTGTCCCCAAAACAACTGTGTGTTTATCTGAATGTGGCTCCCTTGGCTGGCCTTGAAGGCCATCTTATCTGAATTCACCTGGAGAACATGTGATCCGACGCTACCACCCGCTCCCTGAGGAATTTCCAACTGATAACCAGATGGAAACAGCTGAATAAACTTTGTGTCATCATTTCAGGACTCTTGGATTCTCATAGATGTTATTCTTGGCCATTCCTCGACATACTTCGAGAATGTTTATGGGTCTCACCGGAGGACATTGGCTGATTATTACATCCTTATCAGAACTCTTACAGTGCCCTCGAGAGCATCTATGAACATAGTCACCGCTCTCGTCTCCCCCCTCTGCAGAATGTCTACGTCACCATGTGCTTGGTTGTGCGAGGTGTTTTTTAATAGTTTATTTTTCTCAGGCAGGAAAAAAAAGTCTGATAGGAATTTTTTTGCCCCCAACTCGTACATGTGTCCAGTTTACCGCTGTTTTTGTCTGTCCAAACAGGTCTCACTTGTAAATGAGTCTTTGAGGCTCAGTGTGATTTATCTGTTTAAATAAAGGTTGAATGAATGAATAAATGGCTGCAGCTAGTTTGGACCTCGTCAGGCTGCTGTCTATGTGAAGATCTGGTTCGTGCTTTGAGGACTCAAAATCAGCTGATTTACGAGCGAAACCGTAAGTTGGAAGTGATTTGAATCGCAGGCCACCTGCAGCTGTGGCACTCGTCAGCATGAACACGACCTTGAAGAGGCTCGTAAGCACAGACCAGTAGAATGCACCTTAATCTGGACATTTCAGACCTTGGAAAGTTGTCTGTACAGACTCAAGGCTGACGGAAAATAGTCTGAATAAATCAACAATTGTGGATTATGTGAATCTCTCCCCAGCTGGCCTCGAACAGGACAATTTATCAATTTCTTCTGGGAAATGTGTAAACTAAGGAAAAGCTTCGTCTATCGCACCCCCCTCCCTCTCCTCCTGTGGAGGCTTATCAGAACTGTGCCGGCTGACCATCATCTCATCAGGACAATGGACCTTCAGTGCTTCATGGACCTCCTCGTTGTAAATGCACATGAAACGTGTTCATACATGTGCTGCTGGAAGAGTTTTTTGATGTTTTAAATCTTTCCCTGTTAGGACAAGGTGTGAAGAGATCTTTTTTTGTAATGCCACTACCCTCTCCTCACGGCTTTGTCCCCTTTTCTATAATTTTTTTTTCTTGAAAAGAATAAGAAGGCCGTGCTTTATAGCAGCAGCAGCTTTGTGCACTCGTCCATCTTTCAGACGACTGTACGGACATATTCTCGTTGTATTTCCTTGCAGTGATAATAAAGCTTATTCTGATTCTGATAAGTTGTATGAAACAAAATGGTAGCTAATATCTAAAAGGAGCAAAATGCTAAAGCAGCTAGAGGCTAGCAAAAATGTAAAGTACTCAGTTAAAGTAGCTAATGTAGCAAAAGGCTAAAAGTCAAAGTTCCCAAAGTATTAAAAAATATCAAACATCTTAATGTTAAAAGCTTTAAGTTACAAGTAGCAAAAGGGAAGCTAAAAATGAAAAGTAGCAAAACATTAACTAAAAGCAGAATTGTGGCTCAAATAAGTAAAAAGCTAATTAAAAGCTAAACACAGCAAAATGTTACCTTTAAGCAGCTAAAGGCTACAGAAAGGGTAAAGTAGCCAAAGGCTAGTTAAAGGATAAAAAAGCCAAAGGCCAAAAGTAACAAAATACTATCTAAAGGCTAAAAGTAGCAAAAGCTTTCTAAAAGTTACAAGTAGCAAAAATAGAGCTAAAATCCAAAAGTATCAAACAGCAAAAGGTGCAGAATAGTAGCTAAAATCAGAAACAGAGCCAGTTTTCTGAAGCAGATTTCACAGAGAATGTTTTTGAAGGAATCTTAATGTATTTTTATAAAGGTCAATATAAAAGTTACAAAAATCAAGTCCTAGCACTGATCTCCTGAAGGAGCTGAACGTTTTGATTTATGAATGGCTAAAATAGCACTAGCTGCAGCTAAAGGTTATAAAGCCATATTAGTAAAGAATGATGCTGGTGCTGTATGTTTATAGAAATCACTCCAGCGCTTCACTCTCACACAACGTGGATCCATTTAGTTTTTTTTACGGGACTCATGAAAGTAAAACATCTATTAGCATTCAGCAGGTTGCTGCTGTTGATTTTACCACCCCGAGTGCCAGCAGAGACAAGCAGCAGGTGGAGCGGGAGTCATGAGATACTCTCAGTTATAATGTTCACAAATCTTTCCCTTTGTACAAAATCACAGTGGAAATAACACGAAACAATGAAACGTAAACTCGTTTCATTTCAAGAACTGCTCCATCAGGCGATTTCTTTATTTAGATCCCCTCTTCACGACACGTAGACCGGCTGTAGACAGATCACTGTGACAGTCTGCTGAGACGTGATGCTTTAGATGTGAAGGCAGAAGATGTAAATCAAGTTACAGAACAATTTAATAGAGAAAAAGAATAAGATTCTCAAGACAAAAGAATTAGGATGGTAGCTAAATGATGCCAGGAACCCGTGAAGACAACCTTAGATTTCATCTAAACCAGGGTGGAGGCTCTGAAACTGAAGGCCTTCTGTGACGGCGTGTCCTCTGACAGAAATATAACGAGCTGTACTTTCCACTCAGACTCGGTCCAACCCTGACAGATCGGCTCACTCCACAGGACAGAAGGATAATAACTCAAAGGATCCTGCGAACGCAGCCTGAAAGCTCAGGAGGCTCCGAGCTGCACCGTCCACACGCTGAAGCCTCCGAGGACACACCGTGAGTTATTGAGATGAGGACGGAGAGCTGTGGTGCATTTCTCTGATCAGAGTTAAAATGCTCACAACTGTCAGTTCACAACATTTAGTCATGTGTGCACATCATAGTAGCAGTTTCTCATTCCTTCCAACAAATGGCAACTTCTTTAAAACATGCATCAAATGCCTCCAAACAATTCTTTACTGTTTTATAACATTATCACTTGCTTATGTCATTTCAGTGAAAATGAGCTATACTTATGAAGTCGTTCCCTATAAAACTAATCGTCCTCGTTTCGTTGCTTGAGTCGTTACATCCAGAAATGTTGAACTAGTTGTCCCAATCTGTAAAACAAATTTTATGCATTTCTTGATCATTTCTTCCTGGAAATGCCTCCCACACTGAAACCAACGATGAGCCACGTCTCCACAGTCAGAGCCGAGTCCCATGAACCTTCAACCAACAAGCTTGTATGAACCAAGCAGGACAGAGTGTAACACTGTGACAAGACTGTGACACAGAAATGGAAGGTGAGCATCGTGGACTAGGGAGGAGGATGCAGGGAGGAGAAAGAAGAGGCCAAGTACATACGGCCTCCTGAAGAAATTAGGACTACAGTTGTGGACCATGTTGTCAATCAGCCTCGCAATGACTGAGGCTGCTGGAAGGATGCAACCAACTGTTGGAAGAACATCTGTAAATTCTGTTATTCAAACATTTTGCTGGGAGAACAGGTGTGTGCTTTGGAGTTCAGTACAGTTCAGTAGGCGGGGGCGCTCGGTTCTGTTGGAGGGGCGGGGCGCTCGGTTCTGTTGGAGGGGCGGGGCGCTCGGTTCTGTTGGAG
>NC_056502.1:3260647-3260720 GCF_014905685.2 Nematolebias whitei | reverse complement strand
GGGCGCTCGGTTCTGTTGGAGGGGCGGGGCGCTCGGTTCTGTTGGAGAGGCGGGGCGCTCGGTTCTGTTGGAG
>NC_056502.1:3260397-3260547 GCF_014905685.2 Nematolebias whitei | reverse complement strand
GGTATGGTCCTTGTTGGTGAACAGCTGGGTATGGTCCTTGTTGGTGAACAGCTGGTTATGGTCCTTGTTGGTGAACAGCTGGTTATGGTCCTTGTTGGTGAACAGCTGGTTATGGTCCTTGTTGGTGAACAGCTGGTTATGGTCCTTGTT
>NC_056502.1:3256799-3260387 GCF_014905685.2 Nematolebias whitei | reverse complement strand
AGCTGGTTATGGTCCTTGTTGGTGAACAGCTGGTTATGGTCCTTGTTAGTGAACAGCTGGTTATGGTCCTTGTTAGTGAACAGCTGGTTAGCCTCTAACTAACTAGAACCACAGCAGCGAACAAACAGTCCAGCAGCTCCGCGCTGACACACTGTGGCCTGAACTGGTTTACTGGTCCCAACTGCGACTTCTCTGGACGACAAGTCAGAAGTCACTCAGAAGACTTGCCTCTCCACCTGCTGCTGGCTCCTCCCACACACACCTGCTCCTCTCCGTTACCTTCACTGACCATGTTGTCGTAGGAACTTGCAGTTTTCGCAGGTAACTCAACAAATGAAAGAACTTATTTTTAACAATGTAAACACGTTTTTAATCACAAACTTTGGCATTTCAATAAAATAAAAGAATCAAATGAATTTCTATTTATAATTATTTAATTATTTATGCTTCAGGAGGTTTTTCTCCTCAGAGTGAACAGAGATCCTCAACCTTCTTGCTCCTTGTTTCTCCACTGCCAAGAACCTTGGAGAGGTTCACACATTCGTTTTAAATTGAAGACGTCAACGGTCCTCCTCGTAGACCTGGCCCGAGGGAGGTGTCTGGGTGAGGTGGTTTGGGTGTCTGACCTCCTGGACGCCTCCTTTTGGAGGGTTTCTGGATGCATCACACTGCGAGGAGATCCTCGGGGAGATCCCAGAACTTGGAGGGATTGTGTGATTCTATTGTGGTCTGGAAACACCTGGGGTCACCCAGGAGGAGCTGGGGAGAGGGAGGTTCTGGGTTTCGTCTAGTTCCAAAGAGAAATCCTACTTTCCTCAAAAAAAGTCGTCAACACTCTTCACACCTTCATCACCTCCAGACTGAACGACTCTTCATATGGACCTTGAACCTCTCACCCTCCTGCAGATAGTCCAGAATCCTGCTTCTTGTCTTTAACAGAAGGCGGGACCACTTCGGTCCAGTTTGTGCAGATTTATGATGGCTGCCTGTTTGTGTTAGGCTTTTACTTTTAACATTGTAAATGGTTTTGCACCAATTATTGAACTGGATCTTCAGCCGACACCGAGGTCCTCCAGCCAGAAGATCAGAGCTGCAGCTAAGAGCTAAACTAAATCACAGAGGGAGTTGAGCCCCCGGACCCTGGACCAACCTGCCCCCTGATGTTCAGAGTCCAGAGTCTTCATCAGCGTCTAGTTCAGGTTCAGTTTGACTTCCATCAGAAACATCTGTTTTGGAGTTTTCTTGCAGTTTGTTTGTTTGTTTGTTTGTCTTGTGAAACACTTTGGTCAACGTTGTTGTTTTAAATGTGCAGCAGAAATAAAATGGACTTTAGTCTCAAAAGTAGTTGCACACGTGTACAACATTTGTATATGTAGAATATAATCCACACACTAATGCATGTAGACGTTATCCATCCATTATCTTTTACCCGCTTCTTCCATTTTGGGTCACGGGGGTCGCCGGTGCTCATGTCCAGCCATCACTGAGGGACGGGGGACACCTGGACAGGTCGCAAGTCCATCACAGGGACACGTAGACTTTATCAAATATTTTTAATGTGCAAGTAGGAATATTTTGTTCATACAAAATTGTACGTCCGAAGCTAAGATCCTAAACGAGGTAAGTTATTCTTTTTACTGAAAAACCACTGAGAAAATGTATTTTTACTTTATTGTACACATGTTCTACATTTTCCACGTAAAGAAAATATTCATGTTAAGTTTTTAATTTAAACTGTACAGTCCACATAATGAACAGTTTTGCCTTTTACCGTCCTTGAACGCATCATTTCCTTTGCTAGTCTGGAGCAGTCAAGTCTCAGAAGACGCATTCACAGACGAGCTGATCCGTGCACAGTAGGTGATGTGTGCACGTGGATTTCACAACGTTTGCGCAGCGTACCCTGTACATTTTGAATCGTGAACGTATGAAAAACATTTGACGCGTTTGTGAATCTTGTGGTACAAACCTTGTGTGACTTTAATTTATCTTCGTCGTCGTCTGAGGCAAAAGTTCAAACCAAAGTTCTGGAGTCGTTCATGAATAAATTAAGACTGAAAAATCACTTCTGTGTAAATATTCAGACTCTTCACTCAGCTTGAAGGATTAAAAAAAAATCTTCTTGACATAAAGCTCAACAAAACTGGATCAGGAGTGTCGGCACCGTTTTCAGGTCCAAAGTGAAGACGAGCCGTGACTTCGTGTGTTCCTGAAGTTGGCGCCGAGGCGTGCCCAGATGTTGACATGCCAACAGAAAGCTGGCAGAGCAGGCGGAGGAGGCAGCTGTGTGCCCGGTGTCTGAAACCAAACGTGGCTCGTGTCCCCAAGTGCACGAGACGTCCTGCTGGTCTGCGGGTTCTGCGGTTTGAGATGAGGGAACGTTAAGACAAGTTGTTGGTTCTGTGGAGTCTGACGAGGACAAGACACGCAGATTTGTCAAAACTCCCTGAAGGCTTAAATTTGGCTCCAGTCTGATGGGAAACCCTGAGAGAGTGAAGGTGGTGAGATGGTTTGGAGCAGACAAATGTTAAAAAGACAGAAATTCTGGGTGTGAAATCTTTGATCCAACTGAAGCGAGCCTTGGAACATCACCTGAAGTAATAAATTCTGAACTGGAGTCAAATCATACACCGTATCCAGTGACCTCACTTGGTGTGCCAGCACGTCCTGTCTGGTGAAGAAGGCCCACCAGCGCCTACTTCCTCAGGAAGCTTCAGAGAGCTGGACTTGGGAGCTCTGTCCTGGAGATGTTCTCTGCAGCTGCTGCTGAGAGGACGGCTCTGCAGAGGGAGGCTGCACAGAAGACCGGGGAGCAGCCTTCCCACCACCTCGGACTGCTACACTTCACGAAGCAGGGGGAGGGCGCTCCGCATCACGAAGGACTCCACTCATCCTGCACACAGCCTGTTCCAGCCCTCAGACAGGCGGCTGAGGAGCATTCAGAGCAGCTGTCAGACTGCTGAACTCCAGCTGCACTTACTTCATCTTACATTTTTTAACTTTATTTATATATTTATACTCTTTTTGTATTTATTCGTTAATTGTTGAGCTTCTTGATCTGGGACCTGAGTCCAATTTTTGCACCATAAACATGAAAATGTTGAGCTGGTATGACAATAAAAAATACTTGAATCCTTGAAATATTCTTAAAACCTTAAAATATATGAGCATCAGAGCAGTTACCAGGCTCAAAGTACTCCACGGTGTTAAAAAGTTATTTTGTTCTGTTACTTTTTAAATGATTAAAAACAAGAAAACTCAAACAAACAGAACTCTTTTTGTGTATTTCTCAGTTACTGTTGCTCCAAATCATTCGATTGTGAACAGGAGTCAAGGAGGTTCACCTGAAATTTAATCTTTTTATTTCAGTTGTTCCCTTTTCAGGGTCTCCACAGCAAGTCATCCTCTGTCCTCACTCTGTCCTCTGTCCTCACCCCATCTACCTCCATGTCCTCTCTAACTGCATCCATATGTCTCCTCTTTGTCTTTTTCCTGCAGCTGCATTTCTAACTTCCTTCTACCAATATACCCACTGTCCCTTCTCTGGACATGTCCAAACCACTGTCCCTCCTCTGTGACATGTCCAAA
>NC_056502.1:3248309-3256699 GCF_014905685.2 Nematolebias whitei | reverse complement strand
CAGGTCTGGTTTCAACACGGTGAGGTCCAGAACCAGGTCTGGTTTCATCACGGTGAGGTCCAGAACCAGGTCTGGTTTCATCACGGTGAGGTCCAGAACCAGGTCTGGTTTCATCACGGTGAGGTCCAGAACCAGGTCTGGTTTCATCACGGTGAGGTCCAGAACCAGGTCTGGTTTGGACTTCTGCTGCTGGATCAATCAAAAGTGACGGAACGGTCCGATTCAAAATGGCCGACTGGTTATTCGGGCTTCCTGTCGTTCCAAGCGGTCGTCCTCGTTGACAGAGTTTTACTTCCTGGTGTCGTGAAGATGAACCTGGTGCTTCTTTGTCTCACTCAGTAAAACCATCTCAAAGTTTATTAAAGCTTCTCGAGTCCTATCTGGATTATCTGAGCACTGAAGGAGTCATCAGATCAGGTTCTGGGTGGCCTCGGAGCCCTGAAGCGGACTCTTCCTCCCCGTTGTGGAGATATAAATATTTCAGATGAACGGAGAACGAGTGATCCTGGGGGGTTCTGTTCATCTGAAGTAGCAGAAGAGTCTAAGGTTTGCACATCGCTCGCCCCGTTTTGTTCTGGAAAACCTCGAAGGAGCGTTCAGCGAGTCTCTGTGGTTAATCTGCTAAGGTTCTGTGGGATTAACGTGGATTTTTTTTTATAAACCATATCCATAATCTGCGGGGTTGTTGCGGGGCGAGAGGGGTCATCTGCTCGCCGTCGTACACGCTGATGAAAATCATCTGCGGCGAGCGAGCCGCGGCTTCCTGTTTGAGCCGCAGAATCGTTTGATGATTTGGACCCTGCAGGAGTTCTGACGGAGAACCTCAGCCAGGCCTTTAAACCACAACGACGCTCCTTTCTTTCTTTAAAGTCTGCTCCGGTTGATCAAATCCAACATGGAGGCGGACGGTGTGATGTGCACGGTCCGTGCACTCCAGAAGGCCGTGATGTTCACGCTCGCTGGTCGTAAACGCTCCCCTCCGGCAGACCCACTGGACTGTTATTTTTCTGGATGAAGAACTGGATCTGAAATGGTTTAATTGGTTCTGATGGAGGCAGATGAAACGTTGGAGGCAAAGTAAAAACTGCAGCTTCTTTGTTTTTATATATTTTTTGCCTTCATTGCTCATAAAGCTGCATTTTCCTCCGCAGCGATCAGCGCGATGCGCTCCGAGTGCTGCAGGTAAAAACATGTCGCTGCTGATTCGTTGGATCGGACCGGGCCTGGTATTTAGCTGCAGCTCTGAGCTTTAATCTCTTACCCGGTTTGTTGGTCCGCCGGTGTTCTGGAGGATCACCGAGACGTGAAGATCAAATCTGACAAACTGGACAAACTGATTGACTGGAAACCTGTCCAGGTGTGGCCCCGCCCCTCGGGTGGATCCGAACATGTTGGACTATAAGTCATGTGCAGCGTCTTCCTGATCTTCTGACCTGCACAGGAAACATTATTGTACCTTTTTGATTTGTAAGAGATAAAATGTTTAACATTAGAGGTAAAGTCTGGTAAATAACTATGATCGGTCAGTATCTTACCTGCAGCAGGAACTGGCTGAGTAAAACGGGACAAACCTGTCTCGTTTCCAGGATTTTATTCAGGATGTCGTGTAAACATCCAGGGTTTGCTCGGCTGCACCAAGTCCTTTAAAAACACTGTTTACCTTTCAGATTAACAGGAAAATAAATATTCCACTTTTCATAAAGACGGATGCATGCGTGGCTTTACTTTAATCTTTATTATTTTAATTGTAAAAATGTTTTAAGATGGTGGTGCCCTCCACAAATACACTTTTCATTGTGCTTGCTCACAACAAAAGTTTAGATCTTTTATTTAAAGTTACTTTTTTTTTTTTTTTTAATCAAACGTTTAAAATGTAATAAAAATTTTATTGCACATCAATAAACTTATTGATCATCTAAATCTGAAGTTTTTGGAGCAACAAGCTTTAAATGTTTAATGAGTTTAGGATTTGCTTAAAACGTATAAATGTAATTGTCTGGAAGAAGAAGAATTCAAAATAATCCTAGTAAGTTTTATGCAGAAAGCTGTTGGTGCGATCACAGAACATGGCAGAATTATTAATTTAGAATAAAACCCATAAATTTTTACTTTTCCATTATGCAGAGGTCACAACACTAAAATTAATTTAGTCAAATTGATGAGATGTGTTCGAAGCATCGTATTTAAGTTACTTCAGTGTTCAGTTCTGCAGTTCTCGGGTCGGCTCCGGCGCTCCGGTAGTCCTCAGTGGGATTAGGATTAACGCTGCAAGGTGGAGGACTTTAACGAGCTCTAACAGATTTACAGTTAAGTTCTGGTGGACACTGGAGCGGGCTCAGAGGTCCTACCGGAGTTTTCCGGTCCCTTTGCTGGTGGTGGGCCTCCGGAGCCCCTGCTGGTTCTGATCCGTCCAGGCTGTGAGACGTGCGCTGCTCAGAACGGGGTTCTGTGGAAGAAAACGCAAAACTCTGCAGGTTAGTCGTTTGTTTTGACCCGGTTTGTCTTCTCTTGTCTTTCAGAGCCTCGCGGGCTGCCGTGACGAGTCCACTGTGGGAATCGAACCTGCCTCGATTCTGTTTCCGTCGCCCACACAGATCTGCAGCCCCCCCCCCCCGCACGCTGTAACCCCGCGTGAAGCAGCACATGCTCGCCTTTTGTCCCGGCGGCTGTTGTTTCAGCGGAGGCCTCAGGAGAGGCCATGAGTGAGAACAGACGGCTGCATAAAGAGCTGACGGCAGGAGAATGAGCTGCGCGGCCCAGAGGGCGGGGGGCGAGACAACGTGATGAAGGACGAGCAGCGCCGCCAAACACGAACCGGACCAGCGCTCCGCTCTGAGATGTTGTGCTCCTGCTGAGACATGCAGTGAGAAACTGACCAGCAGACTTTATTTTTTTATTTTCTCGTCTTGTTTTTTTTATATTTCTGTTTCTGGTTGGACTCTTCCAGTCACCGCCTGCCAGAAGTGCCTTTTTGTGACCTTTTGTGTTTCTTTCCCACACTTCACTCCTCGCTGAGGTTTCCACGTCCACAGAACATCCCAGAATTTAAAGCAAAGCAACAGGAAGTGGGTTTGACCCGACGGTTCAAGGCGGCGACCAGGAGTTCCTCTCTGTAAACCCCCAACCCGGCGTCATGTTCACTTTTCAGTCCAAGTGGCGCTACCTATTCATGTTCCTGGGCATCCAGCTGGTGGTCATGGCTCTGCTGTCCAGAGAGGGGTACCACAAGAGGGTCTCCTACTTCATCCGCATCTTCCGCAAACCTGACGCCGCAGGGTCGCCGCTCCAGAACCGCACGACCCTCGCCGTCCCCAGAGACGTTTACACCAACCTGTCCCACCTGTCCAAGCCCCACAGCCGTGGAGACAACATACTGTACTGCCCGAAGACGTCCCCTCTCATCGGTGAGTGTCCACTCGTTCGTCTGCAGATGATTTCAACTTGACCCAAACTTTCTCAGTTCAGTTTTACTTCGTTTCTGTTGGACGTGTGTCAAGGTGATGTGTATTATTTGAACTCGTCATGCTCGATTACTTTCCTGCTGATGTACTGAGAGGTGAGCGATATTAACTGTCCCATGTAATCACTCTTACTGGGACCAGTCGGTGAGGAACAGAAAACTACCATAATTGTCAGTGTATAAGCTGCTACTTTTTTCTCAACACTTTAAACTCTGTGGTTTATATACAGGAGCGGCTAATTTATGTATTTTTTTAAATCATTTAAATAATTTCTATTTTATTTTGGCAGGCTGTCTTTTGGCAACTTAACTATTGCTGAATAACTTTCGTTTGACAGAGCTGGGCGCTCATATAGCTGCCCAGTGCCCACCCCTCCTGGGGGGTCACACACGGAGTGAACGCCTCAGGTAATCACATGTACCAAACCTCTCGCTCAGGGTTTCAAATTCCCCACCATAAACTCCGCCCACTCTGTCATCATGTGACCAGAAGTCTAACCGTAATGACCAATGAGGGATACTCTCGAGGACTCTTCTTCCAAGATAGACGTGCATTAATTTCTTCAGATCGTTACCATATTTTGCGTCTCGAGCATAGACCGTGCTCATCTGCAGAGATAATGAAAAACGCACGGAGAATTTCTTATGATGCAGCTTTCGAGTTGAAAGCGATCGATCTGGCTGTCGAAGGAGGAAACGGCTGCCGAGAGCGACACGTAGGAGGTGTGACGTTTTCTGAGACTCTACGAGGACTAGTGCACACGACGATGAAGAACATGGCGACGAGTGACTTGGTCGACTACTGGTTCCTACAAATTTTTATTTATTAATTTTTTCTGTGTTAGGCATTTTTCAAGGGGGTAAAAATACATTTACCGGCTGTTCCTTTCCTACGGGTCACGTGACTCCTCTGAGCAGCAGTCATCAAAATTATTTTTAAAGCAGTCGAGTACATATTTTAATGTTTATTTATTTTTAAAAATTCTTTCGGTGTACGGTAAATATGTTTAAATACCAGTATCTCATTTAAGCTCACATCCCAGCACGGAGCGGAACAACAGGAGGGGCTCCTCCCTCATACGAGCTCTGCTGAGTAGAAATCGCGTCAAATTTATTTAGAAAGTACATTTAAAAACAGCAGCTTTTACCAAAAGTGTTTAACAATAAAAATCAATGGCATTATTGTATTTTACCTGTACTATGTGACTCCTGGTCACATGACCTGGAGAAGAATTGTGGGTAAAATTTACTGGTATATAATTTTTTTTTAAATAATTTCAGTTACGTAGGTGTTTGGCACTGATCTGACCAGTGTTTATGCTTGGATAGTTCTTGTGTTCATTATTTAGGTTTATGTTTTAATCATGAGTCAGTGAAGCTTCATGAAGACTTGAGATGATCACCAAGCCGTAGTCAATGAAACTCCATCTGATGGCTGATTCTTCTAGAGAAACAAGAGCTGCACATGATGCCGGAGCTGGGCACAGATTCTGATGAATGGTGCATACAAAAATGGTGGCTTAAAAACCGGCGCGTTTTATTTATGTGCACAGTTATGGTTTATCTTAAATTTAGTATGTGCGGCTTAGAGACCGGTATGTTCTTTAGCCCTTCATTTCCAGTAGTTGTTTTTGATATCCTCAAGGTTTGATTGATATGATATAGGGCTGGGCCGTATCATATCATTCACAATAATACCGGTAAAAAAAAAAAAAAAAGATAACTTCCCCGGAAAAATAAATTATATCATGATATGCTAATTTCATGGTGTAAATATGTCGGAGCTTCCCCTACCATTACACAAACGTGGCGCTCCACCCCAGTAACAGAACAGAGTGCCGCTTACCGAGCTGAACTGCGCACCCCCCACCTGTCGGTGCTGGCGTAACGCTAAGCTAGCCACGCACAATACTAGCTAGCTAAAAAGCTAAACGCATCACTCACGCTGCCTCTTCCCTCACGCTGAACGCCCCCCCCCGGTCGAAAACTGCTGGTACAAACGACGCGCAGCTTGCCTGCGTCTCTTGACCCACGGTTCCACAGTCCATGGACCAAGAACCGTCAGGTGATGAAAGACGGAGCATCAGAGAAATGAGTCATTCCTGCAGGAACAGAGGAAGCTGGAACACAACGAGCGTCAGGGTCAGCTGATCTCGTCACAAGTTCTGGAAGTTATAGCTCATTTAAAAGGCAACATTTATTTTGTTGTATGTTACATTTATGCCCAACAGATCTTAAGCTTCATTTTATTTATTTTGGGAAACTCCACCTGCACTGTAGTTTTTTGTGGTGGATTTTGTTGATCTATATTTTGTGCAGACTTTTTCAATCTAAACAACAGAAGGATCATTTTAATTTTTACACTTTGAGACTGAATACTAAATAATTTCAGTAAAATTAACCCTTGTTTTTATTTATTTTAGTTTTTATATATGTGACGTTAATTTTGTCAAAGGAATAACTGATTTTTTAAAATTTGCTGTATCACATAATTTATTATCGTCAGAATGCTCTGAAATATCACGATATTTGAATCGTATCGCCCACCCCTAATGGATATGATAGAATTGTGATACAGAGACGTGTCTTCAGTTGGAGTCCTTGGCTCGGATCCGCTCCTTCCTGTCTGCAGCGGACCTTTCGATGACGGGCTCGGACACGGAGGGGTGGGGTTAGTCTGTAAAACTAACTCGTCAGGTTCAGGAAGTTGGAGCAGGTCAGTGTTTCAGACGGATGACGGCACTGATAAGAGTAATCTGGTAAGAGCTTTAAAGTTCTGTGAATGCTGGACTGCTCTCCAAAGTTCTGCAATAAATCTGATGAACGTCACCGTGGTCTGTTATCTCCGTCTGTTCCACGACACGTGGACAGAACTTTGGATCTTTGGAAGGTCTGGATCTGTTCTCCAGACACTCTGGAGTTCTTCAGAAAGTTATTTGGACGTTGGCTACGTCTCTTGTTTCTGTCCTGTTGGATTAAAATCTTGTCCCTGAATAATCTTGAGGCAGCAGGAGCGGAGGATGAGACTTCCTGCTGCGGTTTAAACTTCCTGTCTGAACGTAAACGGAGTGTTTGGGAATGTTTCAAGGCTTTCAGGAGAAGTTCTTAGATTACTTGTCAGTGTCTTTGTGGACAACAGAGATGATAATGATGTAATCTCGTCTCACATGTCCACCGTCACTTTGTGCTCTAAGAACTCAAAACAAGGGAGACACTTTTACTGTTTTTAGCATCCGTTTGTCTCCGTGTCTGGAGGTCAAATCCAAAATGATTCAGAATAGTCCAGGTTCTGATTTCTAGACTGGAGTTTCCCCATCGCTCCTGACGGACCTTGACCCATCAATCCTGTTGAACAGGACCAGAACCCTCCCCGACATTTTCTGGAAAAGTCTCATCTTTTCAGCGTAGATCAAATTCTTCCTGGAGGTGCCGAGAAACGGGTTTGACCAGAACAAACGGAGCCGGGTCGTTTCACCGACGACTCTAGTTTGATTCTGGGAGACCAGATGAAGTTTAAAACCTCCGGTTCTGGTTGGACAAGACTTGATGAATAATCTCTGGAAACATCCTGGAGAATTTACAACTTTGTTTCTTTCAAAACAAAACCAGGAACTTTGAAGATCTCCAAAATAGATTTTATGTTAATATTTAAAAGCATAAAATTAATTAGATAAAGTTTAGTCAAACTGAAGTAAAGTTGTGATTTTACCATTAGGAGAGCTCTACAGTCTTTTATTGATAAGAACGTCTTGAGTGCGGAGGTCCAGTAACTGTGGCGGCCATCTTGATTCAGCTTGCCTCCAACAGTTCTGTGGATGTGCACCTTATAATTGCTTAAACTTTAATTTATATCTGTCTGCTGCTTCTTGAGATATTTTCCTAACACACCAACATGCATGCTGCAGTCACATGATCGCCCGCCACAGCTGAAAGAAACTGATTATTTCCCATATTTCCAAAAGTCCTCTTTAGGACTAATTGGGGTCCAGAAATATTTTTATAACTTAAATGAGTTCAAATCTATTAAATGTTTTTTTTTAATTTTAGTAGAAACAGGATTTTCAAAAATGGAGTTTGGCTCTTTAGAAATCAGGGCAGTCATTGACAAACACTATTATTTTTGAGCGAATATGTATTGTCAACATTTAATAAAATAGAAATCCAGTTATCTTACTAACCCTTGAACTTAAAATATATTAGCATTAAAACAAGTTAAAACTTCACTTGTGTTAAAACTGTCGGGTGAAATCATGATTAAAAACGTCTCCTTTAAATGGCGGATTGAATGAACATGTCAGGCACTAGGACCCCACAGCATGATGTGGAGGCTGCTTCTGCAGCTACGTGCTGAGATGAAGTGTTTATTTAAAACAGAACAGACTCTTTAAAGCAGCCGATATCCACAGTCTAGTTTTGTCTCTGATCATAAAAGACCTGAATTTAGGGATTTTATTTATTTTTGGCTTTAACTGAACTTTAACCTGCGTGACACGTTGGCACAATTGGTAGAGCTGCCGCCTCTCAGCAAGAAGGTTGCTGGATCGAATCCCGACTGGGGAACCTTTCTGGGTGGAGGAGGGGCATACCAAAGAGACTATCTTATCACAAGCAGAACTGGTTTGTTCCACTTTAGAGTAAGCTGTTGGGGAAGAATCAGTTTTGTTGTGCGTCCTTGACTGATGAAGCCTTCCGGACCGAAGGCGAAACGTTTCAGCACAATAAAGGAAACTGTCCAGATGACCTGACTGAAAAATGTTGGAGCATGGACTTTGTTGTTTCTGGGTGGAGTTTGCATGTTCTCAGTGCGTGCGTGCGTGAATGCGTAGGTTTTCTCCGGGTACTCTGGTTTCTCCCTACAGACTAAAAAGATGCATGTTAGGCTGATTAAAAAAATATATTAATAATAATAATCACCCCCCCCCCCCCCCCC
>NC_056502.1:3241702-3248209 GCF_014905685.2 Nematolebias whitei | reverse complement strand
TGTGTGTGTGTGTGTGTGTGTGTGTGTGTGTGTGTGTGTGTGTGTGTGTTAGCAGGACCTGTTGGAGTTAATGTGATGGATTATTCACAACTTTAATAGCTGCTGATGCTGAAACAGTCTGCTGTCTTCAAGAGGGATCCAGGTTTGTACTGACCCAGTTTCTACAAAACCACACCGCGTGCACACACTGAAACGCACGAGCGCCTCCTCCTGCACAGATGCGCGCGCTCACGCAGCTCGGATGAAATCGTGTCGGTTCAGGATGGAAAATAAATCATTGTTTAAAGTCATCAGTTTGCCGTCTGTTGTGTCCTACTTCAGAACTGTTGGATTTTCTTCACATGATGTTTGTGTTTAAAAAAAAGAAGCATTTTGAGATGAAGGAACCCCTGAAAGCTTTCGTGCACACTTCGTCAAAGAGGTTTGGTCTGTTTGGGGTTTCACTGCCGTTTCATCAACAAAAACAGATTTAAACTCAAAACCCACAATTAATTTCACGTGATACAGGTTAAGTCATCAGAAGTGATCATGAAATGACGTTATGGCAACAAACGTGTATAGATCAATCTGAGTTTCATTAAAGAATGGAAAACAACCATCATGGTTATTGAAAAACAAAAATAGGTAAAATGACTAAAAATCTGCAGTTGAACATTAATCTTTGCTTTTAAATCGTGGTTCATCAGAATTATTTTAAGTAAAACTAATGAAACTGGCCTCGACGAAAAAGACAAGTGAAAAAAAGAACTTTGAATTATAGAGCAACCTGTTAAAGGTAAGGACTAGAAGATGATCTCCAAGCAGACTGATGGTCCTCTGACTGCAGCTGCTCAGATTATTCAGAAGGTTAAGGTCCACACAGGAGACAAGCTCCCTGGACGTGTCCACAAATCAGTGTCGGGTCACATCGTCAGTCTGTCTGAGTCAAAGTGGACTTAATGGAAGACGACCAAGGACAACAGTCTGTGTTCAGACCCAAAGATGAAGCAAAGAAAAGACGTCAGCTACTCAGACTACAAGCATGTCTTAAAAAAGACATAAAAACCTGGATGATCCTAAATGTTCTGCTTTTGAACAGACAAGACTGAGGTTTTAGTTTTTGGACATGAATGAATGTTTCAGTCTTTCTCCCTCCTTAGATGCATTAATCTGTCCTCCAGCTCTAATGTTAAAAATCTTGGTGTTATTTTTGATCAGGACATGTCTTTAATCCCCCACATTAAAAACGTTACTAGAACCTCCTTCTTCCACCTGCGTAATATCACTAACATTAGAAACATCTGATCTAAAGATGATGCAGAAAAACTGGTCCATGCATTTGTCACGTCTAGACTGGACTATTGCAATGGTTTATTATCTGGGTGTCCAAATACTTCTTTAAAACGTCTTCAGTTGATCCAAAATGCTGCTGCCAGAGTCTTAACTGGAGTTACTGGGAGAGATCATATATCTCCAGTTTTAGCTTCTCTCCATTGGCTCCCTGTCAAATCCAGAATAGAATTCAAAATTTTACTTCTAACCTACAAAGCTCTCAACAACCTAGCTCCATCTTATATTACAGATCTTATTGTTCCATATTTTCCTAACAGAGCACTTCGCTCTCAGACTGCAGGTTTACTTGTGGTTCCTAGAGTTTACAAAAACCAAATGGGAGGCAGATCTTTCAGTTCTCAGGCTCCTCTCTTGTGGAACCAACTTCCAGTTTCTGTCCATGAGGCTGACACATTGTCCAGTTTTAAGACTTTCCTTTTTGATGAATCCTATAGTTAGGGTCGGCTTGGGTTTCCTGAGCTGTCCCTTAGTTCTGCTGCTATAGGCTTAGACTGCTGGGGGACAAACTGACCACACTTTTCACTCTGCTACTGTCTTTACTTACTCTGCTCAACCTGTTTTGTATTTGTAATTATTTTTTCTATCCTTAACATGTGTTTGTTTGGGTTTTTGTCTTTCAGATACACCTGGACCTATATCTGGACCTGGACCTAGACCTCGACCTGGACCTACCCCTACCATTCTGTGTTTGTCTGTCTCTCCTTCCTGTCCTCTCAACTAGCCGGTCAAAGCAGATGGCTGCTTGTCCTGATCCTGGTTCTACTGGAGGTTTCTTTTTAAAAGGGAGTTTTTCTTTCCACTGTCTCCACTGTGCTTGCTCAGGATGGGAGACTGCAACAAAGTCAAGATTCAACTTGTCTGCTGGATTCCTTAGATAGAGAACTTTACTAATTGGCTTTTATGTGAATGTTTCTGTAAAGTCCCTGAGACAACTTTGTTGTGATTTGGCGCTAAATAAATAAACTGAATAGAATTGTTCTGTGTGTGTTCTGGAGCGTGTTCTGTGCATGTTGTGTGTGTGTTCTGTGCATGTTCTGGAGTGTATTGTGTGCGTGTTCTGTGTGTGTTCTGGAGCGTGTTCGATGCATGTTGTGTGCGTGTTCTGGAGCGTGTTCTGTCTCAACGTCAGGTTACATCGCTGCAGAGCGCACACACCACGGCCGGCAGGAGGAAGGTGCACGGCTTCCTCCGATTCTTTTTGTCTTGCACGCGCACGCACTGAGGGTTGCCTAGCAACACTGTATGCAGGCCGGTGGAGAAGAGGAAGCTCTCTGTTAGACCGTTTCAGTTTGAAGAAATGCTGCAGGATGACAACGGTACAGCTCGCTGCAGAACACGGAGCCGGACCGGAACGTTTCATGATTAATTCGGACGTTTCCGACCCGCGGAGTTGATCGAACACGATGCAGGAAAGAAACGAACGACCAGCGCCTGATGAGGACTTGGGTCGCCGTTATAAATTTAAGGCCCAGCTTTTCTAGACGGAGTGCGTTTTGTGAATGACTCTCAGCTACTACCACAACAAATCTTTCTCTTAGTATCTGTAAAACTGAGTTGGAGCCATTTTTGTTTTTCCTATAAGGTCGATTAGCTGTGGCGGCCATCTTGAAATGAGCTGACGAAAAGTTAATGAGTTGCAGATGTACATCCAATGATTTCTTTGACTAATAAAATCTGTCCACTGCTTTAAGACGTATTTTAACAGAAAAACCATCACAGTTTGGCCTTCAACAATGGGCCATAAAGTAAATGTTCTGTTTTTATTATTTTGTTCAAAATAATAAAAACAGATCTGAACTTATTAGGAAAAGTGTTTTCTAATGATCTCAGTTGTAAAATGACAACACGATGAGAGTAAAAGCAGCGTTTTAACCTCTGGTAACAAATCGGCTCCTAAAATCAGAAGCAGCTCTTACAACAAACTGCAAGAGAACGGACCAATAAAACCAGTCTGAAGAAGGTGTGCACAAAACCAGATGCTACTGAAGAAGGAGACAAAAAAACTTGTTTCAGTGTTTGAGGAGAAATCACAGGAATAAAACCAGCTCTTTTCTATGGGCTTGACCCTATCCATAATAACCATTTCCCCCTTGGGGATAATAAAGACTCTTGAACTTGACCCGGCTCGGCCCAGGTTCTCTGGTCCCGCCTGCTTCAGCTCGGTTCTTTGTACTGAGCTGACGGATCTCAGGTCTCAGCAAACTGCAGGACATTGATTGGACAGAGACACCATGAGTCTTTTTGCTTAATCAAACTCTCCAGAACCGCAGAGTTCGTTTCTGTTTTTACTTTTCCAGAAATGATGCATTATATCCATGAAACTGAAACCGGGGCGAAGAGGAGGTTCAGACGTTGTTTGTTGGCCGACGACCGAATTTAGACGAGCTAAACTCAACAGGCTCAATTTACGGCTCCCGTCGGCCTCGACATCTTTGGAAACGGTAGCAGAGGATGGCGAGTGTTTTGTGGCTTCGTTTCACTTGTTTCCCTGCTGCTGCCTTGGACAGAAAATAACCGTGTAGTTTGTAGCCGCCGTGCTTCGACCCCCCCACCCCATCCAGGCGACACCCAAGGTATACGAAAACCAACGAGAACAAGTTGCGTCGTGGCGAGACTGAAAAATATAAAAACGGCAAATGAAAGCACGCAAGGCGGAGAACTGCGCAGCTACACTCCAGATGACTGGAAGAAGTTTTTATAGAAATGTGATGCCTCTTCAAACTGTTTATAATTTGAGAGGATTGTTTGTTTTGCCGAGGAGGTGCTGAATGACTCGCTAGGACTAAGCCTCCATTTGCAACTGGACTTCTTAACAAACAGACCTCAGTCTGTGAGGATCCAAACCTTCTCCTCCACCATAATCCTCAGCATTGGCTCCCCTCAGGGCTGTGTGCTGAGCCCCCTCCTGTTCACTCTGCTTACATATGACTCTGCACCTACAATCCAGGCTGTCACATTGTAAAGTTTGCAGATGATACAGCGGTGGTGGGACACATCACAAACAACGATGAGTCCAGCTACAGTAGAGCTGTCACTTCTAACCTGAACCCGAAACCCGCCCCGCACCGACACGGATTAGGGCCAGGCTGGGCTGTTATGTGATTAATGGGCGGGCTGGGCAAGCCTCGGGCTTTTAATTAGGTCAGGATCAGCCGCAACCCAATTATATGATAACATGGCTTGCCATACTTCCACCAGCTGCATGCAGCCATTTCACCGCGAGCTGTCCGGCCTTGAAAGAGGAAAAAAGTTCAGTTAAGCTTCACATGGGACTGTACTGCCAGGAAGCGATCCATCGCCCAAATGGACGTTCATTCTGCCGCTGCACTCGGCGGACGTGCACGGCTGACGACCCAAACAGGTGAGATCCCAAAGCAGACGTGTCAGAGCTGTCCGCGTGTCTCAGTCATTCAGAAGAACGCAGCAGAAACAAGGTTTAAATGCTTTTTTATGGCCGTGATAGTACAAACACCCCGTCGGCTCCGAATCTTCTGCCCCGTTTATTCAGCTGCGAGTCCCCGACCGTTAATAACTAATTAGCACATTTTTTAGTTCTTATCTTAGATCTTATTACTGTTTTACATTTTATTGTTGGATGCAACTGGGACCCTGTGTACATAATTTCATTCCACCACATGTGCCACATGCGTATGACAAGTAAAGAAACTTTGACTTTGTTTACAGTCGATTTAGATTTGTTGGGAAGTTTTCATCTTCAGTCGTTTTTAATGAAACGTGTTGAGACTGTTCAGTTATGCTGAGGACTTCTGGGGAAATCCTCAGAGTTTGAAAACAATAACTGTTACCCCATCCGAGAAGCTTTTTCAAAATAAAAGTCCAGAGTTCCAAGTTTTAATCTAATAAAGCAGCTCACTCTTATCAAAATCATTTTAGTGTTTGTGTATTGGAGAGGTTAGATCTTTCTTCAAAAGGTCATTTTCATTATTAATTTCTATTCATTTATATCAGTAATCTATTAATTAAACAACCAGTACTCTGATGTTCCTCAGGAATTTGAATAGTGAGTGTTTGTAGTTTTAGAGAGGAGTTACACTGTGGAGAAGAGGAAGAAGGTTTTTACTTATTTTTGCTTATTGCTGAGAGATGGATCCTGGTGAGCGGGGGCAGCAGTTTTAACCACAACTGGATGCAGTGGAGGAGCCAGGGGGTGGCCAGTGGTGGCCTTGACAACCATAAACAAACCTTCAGCCACTCCAATCATTTGAGGGAATTATACTTTAACAATATAAAAACTAGAAAGCAGCGTTTCCTCGTAGAATTGGTTGGCCAGACATATGCATGGTGGCAGCCATCTTTAATTTTGACGTGGCAACCCAGTTTTCTAAAGGAACCTTTGTTACACCCAGAGTGGATGCAGCCACACGCCAAAATGAACGTTGGTGTCTCACTCGTTTTTATGTTGTGCTCACAACACGCAGAGACGAACCTACTTCAGTATTCGTTTCATTTCTTAATCGTGCGTGCAGCCTTAGAGCACGTGTTTAACAAAATAAACCATTTCATAAACTGAACTAATTGTGCAAATTACTTTAATGAATTATATTTTTTGTTTAACAATCGGAGGCAGAACTGTTAACATGTTTAATAATCAGGGGTGGAGTTAAAACGATGCAATCAGGAAGTGTTTCACGCACCATGCTGTCCTTGAGTTGAACACTAGCCTTTGTTTGTTTTTATCTTGTGCATCTTTCTCTGCTAAATGTTTTTTCCTTTAGTTTTAGTTCAAGCGGCTGCAGAACGAGTGGCGACAAGAAGGAGCGCATTTAACAAAACGAGACGTCCCTATGGGTGGAGTAAGAAGTGACACATTTTATTTTTAAGTTAATTTACACTATGGGGTCGAACAACAAACCCTTTTTATTATTTTTACCACCCACACAAAAAGAAGAGCCAGTCGTCTTGGGAGTTGCTTTCTCCTCAACCTTCTAGATGTTTTTATTGACGCTGATGTTTTAGGTTCTGTCAGACACGTGCGCCTGACGTGCAGGAACGTCTCGTGTTCTGCAGCAGGTTCTGCCTCCATCATGCCCTGAACACGGACAGGGACCTGAGTGAGCGTTGGTGCAGGGACGTGACGCACGTCATTAGTGTTCGCAACACCTGACTGTGTGTGTGTGTGTGTGTGTGTGTGTGTGTGTGTGTGTGTGTGTGTGT
>NC_056502.1:3231028-3241602 GCF_014905685.2 Nematolebias whitei | reverse complement strand
ATCATCCACCATCCAACCATCCATCATCATCCATCATCATCCATCCATCCATCCATCCATCCATCCATCCATCCATCCATCATCATCCATCCATCATCCAACCATCCATCCACCATCCAACCATCCATCATCCATCCATCCATCATCCAACCATCCATCATCATCCATCCATCATCCAACCATCCATCCACCATCCAACCATCCATTCGTCCATCCATCCATCTTCCAACCACACATACAGAAGGAACATAAAAAGCCTTCTAAACATTAACTTGGTTTAAAAAATAAAATAAAAGAACAATTAATCTAACGTGTAAGGTTAACTGGATGCCACGCATGTTTTTAGTCAGTGGGAGGAATCCAGAAAACCCAGAGAACCCCCCCTCCCCCCCACACACACACAGAGAACATGTAAAGTCCACCCAGAAAGGTGGCGATCCTGCAACCTTCTCACTGTGAGACAGCAGCTCTAACCACTTCACCTCCGTGTCACCCTGCATCCTCCCCAATTTATACTTGCTCCAGCAGATGGCATTAGATTATAATTCTCAAGGTTTGACCAAAACAGCCATAACTCAAGAGTAAATAATCTGAGTTTAAAGCTGTGACATAAAGAGCAGTGACTCCAAGGAATGTGAGGACTTTCATTTATTTAGAGCGTTTTAAAGAAAATAACAAAAGAATGATTTTTTACCCTTAAGCACATTTTATATATAATTAATTGTTGCTTTGGGTTTGAAAAGCACTTTGAGTTTCCGTGATAACAAACCCATTTGGGCCATCCATCAGGACCGAACTGCTCAGGCTTCTCTCCGTCTTACAGACCGAGGATAATGGCTCAGATTTGTAGTCCAGCTGTCATCTGTCAGAGTCATGTCTCCTTCTTTTATTGTGTTTTATGTTTTAATCTGGCAAGAAAAGAGAGAGGGCAACTTGTGAGCATCTTGCTTGTAATCCTCCATCCTCTGCACATGCCACACTCCTGTGTTTGCGATGGATCATCTACACGAGTTGCTCTGACAGATAAATCGTGGCAGGAAACAAAAAAAAGCAAATTTGTTTGAGAGTGGGCTTTCTGTCTTATACACTCTTTTGTCTGCCCATCTTTATCATGCCCGGCTCTACTCTTAGCTAAATGCACGCTCACTAAAAGATGTCAGCTCCAGCTTGAGAGTTTTTGTTTGTTTCTGTTATTTGTTGCATTTCTCTTGTTTTTCACAGCAAGTGGCTGAAAAGAAGCTATCTCGGCCTGTGCTGCAATCTGATGCAAGTTCAGCAGCACGTGCACGCAGAAGAAAAATGCAGGTTGCTTTCTGAGCTGAGCTGCCTGCTCATCCACACAGGGGGGAGATGGCAGGTTTACGAGCGCTGCAGAACCCTTCAACGTTGTTACAAATCTTCCCCTTCTCGGCATCAAATGGACTTACAGAAGGCTCACTATCTAAACCATCCAAAGCCCTTTTTCCATTACCTCCTTCCTTCCACCGTTTATCCATTAGCTATTTTCCAGGCTGTCAAGAATGCTGGATGCCTTCCCGGTGAATCAAAGCTGATAACTAACCAGCAAAAAAGCCGAGCCCATTAAAGCCGAAAAGAGTCTGATGTCTGAGAAAATTACAGGCCTTTACCGAGCCCACTCCTGGCTCGTGTTGTCAGCCGCACTTTATAACTTCAGGCTGTATAGAAACACAACAGTGAGCTGTGTTCATGTTAAACGTACCTGTTGATGGATTCATTTGTTGGAAAAACGCACAACTCTGATAAACAACCTTCATTCCAAAAACAACAAAATAAACAATTCGTCTCACAAACTTTAGTTTTAATCCCAAACGTAAACATTCCACATGTTTAAGGAACTCTATCATCAAATTATTTCAATGGTCAGTTCCATATTGGACGTAATCTTCGGGCCCTCGGGGGCCACTGCATTAAAAACCAGGTCTGGTTCTGTTCTGGGTTCAGGAAGACTTCTGTAAACATAGTTCATCCACTAACGCAGCTTAAAGCTCCATCAGACAAAGAAGAAGCCAGATGTGAACACCATCCAGAACCAGAACCGCTGCCGTCTCCTCGTTTCAGATGGACTGAGTCCAGAACTGTTTTGGGATCGCATGGATTTAAATTTGGCTTTTTTTTATGCCACAGATGCCACATCCTCTATACCACATGTCAAACTCAAGGCCTGGGGGCCAAATGTGGCCCTCGTGAACATTTTATCTGGCCCCCAAGATGATACATGTGTTAAACATAAAATACTTCTAGCACTTGAACTTTTTCAATAATCTTTGATTATGATGTTGAAAGTGCAGCAGGGAATGTCAAATGAGACCAGTCAAACTCTTGCTGAGGAACCTACGACCAAGAAAAGACGTTGCGTATTTAACTTGAGTTCATGTGGATTCTGAAATTGGCCCTTAGTTGGAAAAAGGTTTTAATTTTGTCCCCCTTTTGTAAGTGAGTTTGACACCCCTTCTCTAAACAGAAGAAGAGAGGGACCATTCAGCTTGTTATCAATGCACAGTTCTAAAGCCTGCCTCTCTGATGATATGGGGGTGCATTAGTGCCTCTAGCATTAGCTGTTTACACGTTTGAAAAAGCACCATCAATGCAGAAAAGTTGTGCTTCCATCCAGACGACGTCTTTTTCTGGGAAGCTCTTGCAGATTTCAGCAAGACGATCCGTTAAACATCCATTACAACAGCAGAAAGGTCCAGGTGCTGAACGGACCGGCCTGCTGTCCAGACCTCTCGCCAACTGAAAGCAAGTGGCTCCTCAGGCAAATCCAGCAAAACAGACCCAGGACTCCAACGGACCAGCACGGGACAACGGTCCCCACAAAACCTCCAACAACTGGTCTCCTCAGGTCCTGGGCCTTCACAGACTGTTGCTGAAAGAAGAGGGGCTACCTCACAGAGGAAACATGGACCTGGAGCAACCCTCTGAGACGAGCTGCTACCATAAAGTTAAAAACATCATTTCATGTGTTCATATGGGTTTATGAACACGGCTGATCATTCAATGGTTCCTTCACAAAGAACGAGGTCTTTTGGATTAGAGGAACTGTGTTTGAACCCTCCTGTTTGTCGCAGTTCACTGTTCATCAGTCATCGAAGACAAATCCACATTAACTTTAGTAAATGGCTCTAAAATGTAATTAGCATTAACATTAATTGAACAGAGCGAACGCCGTCTCTCAGACAACCACAGGAATTAATGTTGTGTGGAGAAGCTGCAGACCACCTGTTTGCATCCAGCTCGGATGCCGCCGACTCTCATCCCACCCTCCAGATGAAGTGCAGCCTCTAACTACAAACAGCAAATTTGCAAACTTCTCGTTAAAAAAAATGAAGAAGTCGCCATGAAAACAAATGGCTGTGAGTAGCTCATCAAGCATTACTCCATCGAGCAGAAGACTGTTGGAGGCGCAGACAGGAACGAGCTCCGGCTGGATCTGGGACGACGCTGATTAATTAGCCTCGTTGTGTTGCGGCATTTTGAAAAAGATGAGAGAAGGGGATGTGGGGGGGGGAACAAAGGATGGAAACAAAGAGGTAATTAATCAGTCAAGATGCGAAAGAGCAGTAAACATGAGCAGCTGAGGTGGGGGCAGAGCAAATAATCTGTCACTGCACTGATGGAAACGCTGCGCGTGTCGGAGTCTGCAGAGATTTTTCAAACTGAACGATGGACCGTCTTCAGCCGCTCTCGAAGCCCGGACTCTAAACGAGCAAATAAAACCTTTCCAAATGTATTTTCTGTTTCTGAAGGTACCAGAGTTCAAGCAAACGGGGTTAACGCCTGCTTCCATGGTTCCGCCTGACGTTTCTGTCCCTCTGCTTCCTGTTTCCTTTAACTAACGGATGTAAAAAGATTACACGTGGACAAAAAGGTGAAGCCATCTTGAAGTAAAGTTGTTTTGGCGGATGAGTCCAATTATTTTCTGGATTCAGTGTTTGGACTCTTCCCCACCCCTCAGGTAGGGGGCAGTCTTTGTCTCAGGCGGAGGAGTTCAGTATCTGGGCGTCTTGCTCCTGGGAGGATGGAGCTGGAGTTGGATCCATGGATCGAGGCCTCGTCTTTAGTAATGAGGG
The DNA here is from genome assembly GCF_014905685.2 of Nematolebias whitei. Lineage (NCBI taxonomy): Eukaryota > Metazoa > Chordata > Actinopteri > Cyprinodontiformes > Rivulidae > Nematolebias > Nematolebias whitei. Next base: position 3,237,511 of record NC_056502.1, on the reverse strand, counting down.
CGTTGCTTCGGACGGTCATGGTGAACAAAGAGTTGAGTCAAAAGGTAAAGATTTTATATTACTGGTCCTTCCACGTTCCAACTCTCACCTGTCAGGTTTGGATTATGACTGAGAGAATGAGATCCTGGGGCTAAAATGAGCAATCTTCCGTAGGGAGGGGGGCTCAGCCTCAGAAGTGGGGCGAGTTGCTCCACCATCAGGAGGAGCTCGGACTACAGCCTTCACATCAAAAAGAGTCTGCTGAGGTGGTTCATCTGATTAGGATTCCTCCTGGACGACTCCTGTTGGAGGTTTTCTGCAGGCGTGTCCCTCTGGGAACGGCTCCCAGAACTCTTTTATCCTCTCTGGTCTGGGAACGCCTCGGGATCTCCCAGGAGGAGCAGGAGGACTGGGTTTCTGTCCTGGACCTGTTGCCTCTTCAACCTGACTCTGAATAAGTGGTGTCCTGTTGATCTGATGTTTTTATCTTAAATATTGAGCACCTGGTCACTTTGATCATGTTGGGTCTCCTGCGTGTCAACGTCACACGTCTTGTTTCTGGAAAGACAGCCGACACTTCACTGTAGTCAAATCTACGAGTATAAATAAAGTTGATCTGATTGATCGATTGGCAAAGAGACGGTAACTGATAAAACCCAAAGTGACGCAGCAGAAAGCTGGTTTCAAACACAAATTCTCATCTTGAGAGCGATAGTGTGAACACCGTGGTTGTTTCCTGCCGCAGACACAGAAAGATGCAGCCGTGTTCAAACAAACGCGCTTTTTCTTCGTTTCGTGTCAAAGTATCAGCTGTGAAGCGGTCGGCTCACCTGACGTGTGTTCAGACCTTTGGTTACGTCTGTAGAGCGTTTCTTTGTGTGCTGGAAAGTGCTGGGTTGACGAGTCACATAAAAAGACTCGTAAGAATCTGATCAGGTTGATCCAGAATCTCTTTATTTTACTTTACTTGGTGTTCTTTCTCGTCCTTATGATGTTTTTTTCCTGCGTTTTTCGCTTGTTTTTATTGAGCTTTTTGTCCATCTTGCCTCTCCGGCTCGCTATCTTTAAAACATTTGACCTTTAAATGAAACAGCAGATTCTTTTTGGCTTATTTTAAGCTTTTATCCTGATCTATAAAAAGACCTTTCAGCACTAGAGAACAAAACGTTTGAGTGATTTAGACTCAATTGTCACAGTGACGGAGATTTTAATTGTTTAAAAAAAAAAAAAAAAACATCTGTTCCTGATTAATCATCACACATGAACGATGCAAAACGTCCAGCATTTCAAGAACGGTGCGTTTAAAGCACGTTTCTGAGGATGGCCTTTGTTGCTATGACGACCACTCGACGGATGCTGACATCAGTCTCCTCAGACTCTTAAATCAAACTCTGGGAGTTTTATTAAAATTCATCTTATCAATGCAATAAATGTGGTCAGAGTTCAGCAGAAAGTTTCAGTCAAAGAGTAAAAATGAAACCAAAAGGGGAAAAAACTCACTTTATTTTTGTTTAACTCAAATGTTTCATGAAGCTGAGGGGCAGTTTTGTGGCTTACTTGATATATATCTATATATATATTTTACAAATAAAACAATTAATTAAAAAAAACAATTTAATCACATTAATCTGACACCTCATTGATCATCTGATAAAGACATGTCGGTGATAATCTGCACTTATTTATCGAACTCTGCCTGGTTTGGACGACATCTTGCTTATTTCTGAATCGAGGTGAAGCGGAGCCTCTGAAACATGCGGGACCTTTGACCAGCGCTGTTTTTTCGCTCACGCAGCAGCTGGAAGTGATGAGTCAGCAGCTTTACCTGCGAACGAGAGCTGCAGCTTGTCGACGCAGACAGCCGCAGCAGCTGTGCGGCTCCAGGCTCGGCCCAGACCGAAGGCGGCGTAGCCTCAAGTGTCTGAACCGTCGTCACAGATTTCTGTTTGATCTTCTGCACGTTGGATGTTTTAGTGTAAGTTTGCAAAAACCTGCTGATTAAAGCCTAGTTTCAGCTTCATCTGTGCTATTATCATTTCTGAGAATATTTCAGACTGACCTGCAGACTGATGGTGTCCATCCTGTTTGGATGGTCCACATGTCGTGATTGAACCTTTTTTGTTTCATCTACCTGGACGCACCTTACAAACCTTGTCCATCCTGTTTGCACAAAACAACTTACCGTATTTGTTGGACTATAAGACACATTTAAAATCCTTGAATTGTCTCAAAAATCAACAGTGAGCCTTATGTATTAATTCTGGTTGCGCTTTTTGGACCCGATCTTATGTGCTTATTGTGAATGAGTCGAATAAAGTTTGACTTATCTGATTGTTTTGCTTCACTTAATGCGCCTTATAATCCAAAAAACTACGGTATACAACAATTGATATTTACTATAATGTTGGGAAAGTGGGACGTTTCTATAGTTCCTTATACCTATTTACAAGTTTTAGACTTATTTTTTGTAGTTGGATCTTCAACTAATTAAAAAGTAGCATTTCTTGAAGAAATGCATATCACCCGCCATCTTCCATCCCAGAGTTTAAAACTAATGGTGACAAATGGAGTTGTAGATGTTTTGGTCAAACATTGAACATCTCACACTCAGAGTATGTGTTGAGGATGATCCTCAGTTACTACCACATCACACTTTAGCTAAATATCTGTTAAAATTATCTATTTTTGTGTTGGCTAATGCCACTTAGCTGTGGTAGCCATCTTGGATTTGGCAGCTGTAGATGAACATCCATTTCCTGAAAGTTTTGTTAAACTTCATCCAGTAGTTTGTGAGATATTTTGCTAACAGGCAAACACGTAATGGAAATGTTTTAAGCAAAGATTTTGTGCAACCAGGAGCACCTAAAGTGTTTAGTTTCTTTTTATAGTTATTATGACACCAATAAAATGTTTGTGATCATGAAAACATGCCAAAGTCTAAACAAGTCAATTTAAATTAAATACAAGTCATAATATATGAAGTTTCTGCAGGACTGAAGCGAACACATGCAGGTTCTGTTCATGCACTTCTCAGAGCGGTCAACAGGGGGCAGCAGAGGTCAACCATCACTCCACCCACCAGGTAAAGTCAAATGAAAGAGATTACCTGTTAGTCTTGATAACAGGCGTGGGCAGCACACAGGTGAGTCTCCATCCATACGTGGCCAGAGACTGAAGCAGAGGAACGTAATCAGCCTTCACCTGCAAACCCTGCAGAGAAAACAACATGTCTGGAAACATCTGCAATCAAAGCAAACAGCTCCAAACTTCATTGTTCTCCCTGAAACACAGAGAGTGTAAAATGCTGCAGAGTGTATTCATCTGTGATCACCGAGCTGTGAGGCACCGACGTTGGTCAGAGACACAATCAGACTCTGAGATTTTTTTTATTAGCTGATGTTACCATGCAGGGCTGGCAGATATGATGACTTTAATATACCAGATGTGTGCCGCCCGTGTTTTTAAAGTGACACGCAGAATAAATCAACCGTCATGCAAACTCCCCGGCTGCCACGAGTCAAGATGGAAACCACAAATGTTTGCCAGCAGTCCTTCAGCAAACAGGCCGCTCACTTTGCACCAAGAAACCAACCACGAGCACAGATTTAAATCAAACATCTCAACCGTCGTCGTGACATCTAACTGATAGAACACACACACGCTCACTTCAGACAGGAAGTGTGTGTGGTTTCCCATTCTGCCGTGCTGAACACGACAAACCACAACGCGTGTCACTCAGACATCTGGCACAAACCCCAATAAGACTCATCTTGGTCTGCACAACAGCACAGTTATGAATGGTGCGAAGCAGCCAGGCACCACTAAAGGACACGGGTGAAGCTGAGTGTTCAGGCCGACAGACCTCAGCCGGTTATCTCCAAACCGTCAACTCTCAACGGTGCAACAGGAGTAACGGAGATGAGTCGAGGAAATGAAGCCAAGTCTATTCGTATGCGATGGGTTAAATGCAGAGAACTAATTTCGCCATTGTATGGGAACATACAATGATGACAACAAATAGCTCATATTTATTTATTTATTAGCCACGACTGTTCACTGAAGTGTGAAAACAATCTCAATTTAAAGCTGCTGCCCATTTACCTCCAGTCATGGGTTCGTTCTTAAAAAAAAACTTAAATCCACTGAAATGTACCGTATTTTTCGGCCTATAAGTTGCGTTTTTTGGGGTTTTTTCGCATCATTTGCATGCCCTGTGACTTATACGCTGAAGTGATGTATTTATGGATTTTTCCATATTTATGAACCAATTTTTGGCTGAGATACGACCGTTTTAACTCATTCTGACTGAAAATATTGAACACTAACATTTTCAGCCACTAGATGGCACTCAAGCTGTATGGCATGCCATTGTGTCATGTAATAGGGAAAAGTGGCTATTAACGACACAATTGGCTTGCCATACCCTGCCACCTTTGTCCAGCTCACTTGGAGCAACCGTCAAATCAGTTTCATTTACGGTGAAGCGACATATTTAGGAATTTTTCCACTTTTTGGACATATTTGGACTGATGTGACTTATAGGGCGGTGCGACGTGTACGGCAGAAAATACGGTAAATGATGATGAAATTAAAGTCAAATCTAATCTTCAGACTGAAGTTTAAGCGTTCTCTGAAGGGATGCATATATCACCGAGTCATCTGTTAATGGCCGTGTTGAGAGTAACTCTCAGCTACTACCACATAATCTTTACCTCAGTTGTAGATGCACGTCCAATGAGTCCTGGAAATCTGTCCAGCAGTTCATGTAATATTTTGCTAACAGACAGTGTTGACTAACATTTGTTAAGCAGAAAGAGCTCAGAGGTATGTGTTCCTGATGTTTCAAAATCTGTAAATCTGTCATAGTTTGAGTCATTTTTGTTTTGTTATTACAATTATTAATTAATTACTTTATTATTATTACACAAAAAAAAAAACTGTCCAGTGGACGTGACTTAACTTTGTTGGTTTTTGTACCTGGATTATGAACTTTAACATTTAATATTGGTTTATTTTATTAACTGTGTCAGCCATCTTGAATTAGGGCGACTCTGAAGCTGAATCTGCGTTAGATGTTCGTCAACATCTTTAAAACTTTGACATGCATGGTAGCAAACAGTAAGTTTTCTTTCATTAATTAAAAAAAAAGAAGTATATACAATTTGAGGCTCATAGATAAATTATGTTTAATTTAAATTTAGATTCGGACTTTTCTACATTTAAATAAGTGACTGAAGCTTTAAAGCGATACTTACAAACAAATTAAGACAGAAAATGCACCTTTGAGGCAGTTTAATTAATGTACTTTTGTTTTGAGAAACCCTGATCTCACAGAGTTAATCATGATATTGATCGGAAGGAAACATTTATTGACTAACATGAAAGCACTCAGTGCTTTTTGGCTCTGAGAGTAATGAGGTCGGAGCGGCCGCATGGCGTGGGACCTGCGTGCGATCATTTCATGTTGGCGCCGTGTTAACAGATCAACCTGCAGGTGTCATCTGCAGACCTGCAAATTACACCATATAATTAATAAAGCACAGTTCTTTTTCAGACATTATGAATATATCATTACTTGATGTTAAAAGTCTTTAAAAATTTTTATCCACCTTATTCCTGGGGGCTCTACTGTACAAATGACAGCAAGTAGCAGTCAGCATTGGTTAACCATGGTAGCAGAGCATGTTGTTTATTTCAAAGTAATATACATTCGGTTAAGCAGATAAAACGCTGTTTTTGATTTGTTTACATTTATTTAACAACCATAAAGTTAAATAAATTAGCCGTGCTGAGTTCAGGTACCTGCTGTTTTCACAGCTGCAGGACAACCAGACCAAACTAAATCTGTGGCTACAACAACAGAGTTTTCAACACGGAGCCAAAACAAAAAGAGTTTCTGTGAAAAGAGGTCTAGTTTCCATCTCCTACCTACAGATGAGGAATTAAGAAGAACGTGGCTGAAAAATGTGAACTTGAACCCAAAACTCTGTATGTGCTCATTTCACTTTGTTGACAAACGGCTGACGGAGGAAAACCTGCATCCTACTTTGTGTCTGGACTAAAATAAACCACCAGAGAAGAGACAAATCCGCAGAAGGATTGAAAACAGTGACGAGAACATCTGGTATGATGTCACGTGTATGGAGGACTTCAGTTTTATGATTTTCTCTGTAATTAACTCAAGCTCAGTGATGGAGGACTGCAAGACTTTGGCTGGGCTCTGTGTCTGATCAATAAGGTCAATAAGATTATGTCCCACCTCTTTTAATAAAACATCACCGACCTTATTACTGTGGAGATACTGATACACCTCAGAGCTTTTCAGGTTGTTCATCACTTCACCGTCAGAAGAACTGAGTCAAGGAAGTAGCTAAATATGCTAGTGGATGTAGCTAAAAATGCTAGTAGATGTAGCTACATATGCTAGTAGATGTAGCTAAATATGTTAGTAAATGTAGCTAAATATGCTAGTAGATGTAGCTAAATATGCTAGTAGATGTAGCT
>NC_056502.1:3215306-3230928 GCF_014905685.2 Nematolebias whitei | reverse complement strand
TGTAGCTAAATATGCTAGTAGATGTGGCTAAATATGCTAGTAGATGTGGCTAAATATGCTAGTAGATGTAGCTAAATATGCTAGTAGATGTAGCTAAATATGCTAGTAGATATAATCTGCAGCCACTTCTTCAGCTTGTCCTCCATCCCTTGTCCTCAACAGGCAGTGGTGTGATTATACTGTCCTGTTTGAGCTCTGACACGTGGTGTTCCTACATGTTTAAAATAAATCCACAATGCTCAGAGAAACCACATTAGCTCGTACTGTTCACACATGAACAAATGTCGGTTCTGGTGTGCGCCAAAGATCGCGCCCATAATTCACACGAGGCAGCATGGGGACGAGGAATAAGGTGGATAGAATGTGACCAAACTCATATTCCAGAAGCTCAACTCTCATTCAATACAGGAAATTATTGCTCAAAACTTTAATGTCGTGGTTGTGGGTTTTATTCCTTGCATTATTAATTTATTGCCTTGTATTCTGAGTATTTTGTTATTGCATCATTTGCTCCTTATTTGTGAAGCATCTCACCCGTTTCTCATCCGCTCATCTCTCCTCCTGCACACATTGCTCTGGAACAAAAAGTGGTGCTCATTTTTCTAAAAACAGCCCCTTTACATGTTTCAATCTTATTTAACAAAGTAAAAAAATCATCCTTAACCTCCTGCAGGAGGACCAGCTGGAGGGTAAAACCATAAGAGCCCAGAAGAAGGAAGGAATTATAATGTAAAAAATATAAAGAAGAGCTGACTTTGCCCAAAGAGGTGAATGAAAATGAGGAACAGAAGGGTTCAGTTTGAGCTCTGGTTTTCAGTGACCCATCAGACCCAGACCTGGTCATGGTTGGCTCAGTCTCCAGGCCTGAACCAGTTGAAAACCCTGGAATGTGATCAAGAGGAAGCTGGATGGTCACAAACCATCAAACAGCTGAGCTCATTGAATTCTGGCGTCAGAAGTCTCAAAGAATCCCCTGAGAGCAAAGTGAAAACTGGATGGAAGCCGGGGTTAAAACTGAGGGTCGCTGCACCAAATATTGATTTCTGATCTCTTCCTGACTTAAAACACAAGTGTTTTATATGTAAAAATATATATATTTGCAGTATTTGAGGTCTGAAAACACTGCACCCCTTTTCTTATTCTGCCTGTTTCACTTTTCCTGCAAATAAATGATTTTTATAAGATTTTTATTAGAATTTTGGAATAAATCTTGTCCGTAGGTCAAAGAACAAAACAAAAATGTTTCATTTACCTAAACACATGCTCATAATTATAATTAATAGGATAAGACAAAAACAATGCACTGGTGTCAAACAGTTTGACTGTTTGCTTTCACAGGTTCTCTTTAAGCAGCTCCTTGTTTCGTCTCAGTATTTTGTTTTCTTGTCTTATTTCTGTCTTGTTCAGTTCAGCTCTGGATCTAAAACTGTTCCAAACTGCAACATTTATGACCATAACTTAGTAATTATGATGTAAAAAGGCTCTGCGGGCAGTAAACCTGCTGCAGCAGAAAGGTCATGGTGTAAAACACACACGAGGTGGTCCAGCCGTGCACACACCGCGCTGCTCGTGTAACTCCATCAGCAGAGACGCTTGGATCCTGAACCTGAAGACGACACCAGGGGGGTCAGGATTTAAGGTGTTTCTGCGCTCGTTTAGGAGCAAGTGATACGAACGTTTTTAATGCTCCAAGAATCAAACACAGGCAGAAGTTGGAGAGGATAAGAGGAGGGCAAAAAATGTAACGAGAGTCCAAAATCCAAAACCATCAAATGTAGAATAAAACTATGAGAGGATGAAATGAAAGCGGGACCCAGACCAGACAACATTTATGCATTCCTGCAGACGGTTCAGATCAACAACTGCGTGACAACCGGCGCTGGAATGACACCAACTCCTCTGGTAATCAGTAAAAATGACCAAGACCAGAAGAAATCCAATGCCAATCATTCAAGTTATGCACGTTGGCCGCCGCCTGGATGCTCAAGTTTTAATCAAAGATTTCGCACAATCTGTTAGTGCATGAAGTGCACGTTGTTGTGCACGCTCTGCTACTACCACACCAAATATTAACTACATGTCTAATAATAATCAAGTTAGAGCTAATGTTGTTTTCATCCATCCATTATCTTTTACCCGCTTCTTCCATTTTGGGTCGCGGGGGTCACTGGTGCCCATGTCCAGCCATCACTGTGCAAGAGGCGGGGGACACCCTGGACATGTCTCCAGTCCATCACAGGGACACATAGAGACAAACGAGACAAACAACCATTCTCACTCACACCTGTGGACAATTTATTGTTACCAATCAGCCTAACATGCATGTTTTTAGTCTGTGGGAGGAAACCGGAGTACCCGGAGAAAACACACGATGCACGGAGAGAACATACAAACTCCACCCAGAAAGACCCCCGACTGGGATTTGAACCAGGGACCTACTCGCTGAGAGGCAGCAGCTCCACCAGTTGTGCCACCATGCTGCCATTACACCATCCATTATCTTTTACCCGCTTCTTCCATTTTGGGTCGCCGGTGCCCATGTCCAGCAATCACTGTGTGAGGGGTGGGGTACACCTGGACATGTCTCCAGTCCATCACAGGGACACATGGAGACAAACGAGACAAACAACCATTCACTCTCTCACTCACACCTAGGTACAATCTAGAGTTACCAATCAGACTAACATGCATGTTTTTGGTCTGTGGGAGGAAACCGGAGCACCCGGAGAAAACACACAATACACGGAAAGAACATGCAAACTCCACCCAGAAAGACCCCCGGACCAGGATTTGAACCAGGGACCTGCTCGCTGAGAGGCAGCAGCTCAACCAGTTGTGCCACCGTGCTGCCATTAATATTAAGGTCAATTAGCAGTGTCAGCCATCTTGAAACCGATTGACTCTGAAAATCAAATAGTTGTAAACATGTATCCAATGATTGCTTTCTTGGAGTTTCATTAAAATCTATTCAGAGATTTATGAGATATTTTGCTAACAGACAGGCAGAGTTGACTGGAAACAGTTAATGGTAAAGTACAGACAAACGAACACAACCTCACGTGAGGAAACACGGAGAATGTAAGTCAGGATATCTGTTATCTTAATGGAAAGCACCATTCATCTACAGCCATACTGGTTATACTGGAGGAGAACCCGTCCCAAACACTTCCACTGACCACAGAAACAGTCTGAGCAGTCCTAACCCACAGCTGCTGCAGCCAAACAGCACCACTGATCCGGATGCAGAGCTCATCGTCTTCAGAAGCAGTCCAACCATCTCCAGTCCACTCCACCACACAACTCCCCATTTCTCTCATCGACCAGATTCCGCCCGCTAAGCCCTAAAGGAGCCACACGCCACGCCCCGAGTTTCTAACCATCGGGATACAAAACGCTGCTCCAGACCTCGTTCGCCCCAGTTTGATGTTATAGAAGAAGCAGCGAATCCACGCTGGACGACGTCTGCCGGGAGAGCGAAACGAGAAGCATTTCATTCTGTAACTGCTGGTTGGAGAAGGTGAGAGGTAACCTCCGCCTCTGGAGGGCAGCTCTCCTGCTCCCCATGACTTATCATGCGGGGCCACCTCGCTGCACTCCTGCACCGTTGATGTTGTCTGCGAGTGAGGAGGAGGGTGGCACGAGGACGCAAGAACTGCAGCTTCACATCATCTTGAAAGCTCCTCATTAAGAATTAGCCTGACATTAACGTTTACCGTCAGTGGTAGAAATCATCCATGTTAGGTGCAGATGCTGCGCTCCTATCGTCACCTGAAGTCATCTTAACGTTAACACTCAGAGTGTGTGTTGAGATCGACTCTCAGCTACGACCACCTCAAGGTTCAGCTCAGGATCTGTAAAACTGACGGAGTTGTAGCTGTTTATCTTCAGCTAATGTTGATTATCTGAGGCAGACATCTTGAATCAGGTCGACTCCAACACTCATCACCTGCAGGTGCACATCCAGTGATCGTCGCCTGAAAGTTTTATTAAACCCCTCCAGTGCTTCATGACATGAAGACTTTCCAGTGAAGTGGTGGTGCAGAGGTTAGAGAAGGTGGGCCTGTGATCGGAAGGTCGCTAGTTCAACTCCCTGGACCAACAACATCAAAATGTGGGTGAGATAGGTGAAGCACCCACACCTGCCTCCACTCTCATTTGCCCCACTCTGGGCCCTTGAGCAAGGCCTTTAACCCCCACCATCTGCTCCCCCAGACCCCCTAGATGTCAGCTCTCTGCTCCACACAGAGGCTGTGGTAGCTCGGTGGTCTGTGGTTGCGTCAGGAAGGACATCCGACGAAAAACACTTGTCAAGTCTCGTGTGAGTTAGTTCACTGTGGCGACCCCCGAAGAACGGAGCAGCCGAAAGAAACAAGGAAAGATGGAGCTGTCTGCAAATAGTTGATGAATTATTATTTTTTATTTCTTTCCGTTCTTTCTTTAACAAATAGTTAATGAGTCTGTTATAAATTAAAATATGTGTTGGTGGATTAGTCTCAGCTGCAACTGCTCCTGGTTTTAGGTTAATGTCTGTAAAATGCACAGATTTACAGATGTTTCTGTGTTGGCTGCATCCATCCATCCATCCATCCATCCATCATCTTTACCAGTTTCTTCCTTTTCAGATTGTGGGGGTCACTGGTGTCCAAATCCAACAGTCACTGGTTGAGAGGCCGGTCCTTTGCCTGGACCGGTCTCCAGTCCATCACAGGGTGCAGCTGTGGCCGCGGCAGACATTTTGAATTGGCCACTAACTTTGTTACCTGCCTTTGCCTTCCAGTGGCGCATGATAAAACGATTTAACTTGCTTTGTCTGGGAACATAAACCTGAGAGAAAATATGTTTTCAGGTCTATATCTGAGCGTCGAACCAGGGTCCGGAGTTCACAACAACAACACACGTCTGTTGTTTTGGTTCACCTCTCCCTCAGCGTGCCCGTCACAACAAACCTAATAAATCCGTTTCCCACCTGTTCTGAATATGAGGTCAGCAGGTCTGCCGACACAAACAGGGTCCGGTAATGATGAAGCAAACAGCTTTAAAAAGAGGACATGCAGCCTCCATCAGCCTGAGGGGTTGCCACAGCAACGGAGGATTCTGCATCCTCTTTTAAAAAAAGTGCAAAAATAATAATAACCTGAAAAAATGGAGTTCGTGTTTAAAACACAGACTGAACACGTAAAAATCTTCCTTTGGGATCAAAGATTCTCTCTTAACGTTGGACTTTTTTTTGTTTGACGTAGACGATCTAGACACATCACCAACAGCACAGGATCCATTTTTAATCGTGACGTTTATCGTTTTATTTATCTCTCTGCTCATTTCTTCCAAACTAATCCCCCCGGAGACCGTTTACAGGCGTCTAACTGGATTAGTGCAACAATAATAAATCTTAAAGTGCATTCAGACGGGAGCTTTTTACAAGCCATTAGGCTGCGTTTGAGCTGGACGAGTTCTGTAACCAGATATTACAGACAGGAGAAGATCAGCTGCTGGACTTCTTCCTGTTCATCAAGCCGTTCTGAAAGCTTTTATTGTGCACTTTAGCAGGAAGAATAAAAGAACAATCAGTTCAGAGCTGGAGCTGATGATGCCGAGGTCAGACAGGCAACCTTAGTTCATTTATTTAAAGTTTAAAAGACTAAATCAGACAGGTTCGGCCGACTTCCTTCCTTTGTCTCTGTTTCTTGTGGTGATTTCAATGGTTTTACTGGTTCTTTTATTTTAACTGTGCTTGTGGAAATAAATGACTTGGATGAAGAGAGGATCAAGTCCAATCCACGTCACAGATCAGTTTTATAAATAAATAGTGAGACGTGTTTGGCTTCGGTCAAACTTGAGATCTTTGAGGTTTTGATTGTTCTCCTGACTGAAAAATAAACTTTAAGGTTTGTGGAGCCGCTTTTCAAAATGAAACCATCTAAAATATTTAAAAGGTGGATTGATTTATTGTTGGCGTTTCAGCCTTTTTGTAAATCTGTGACTTACATCTGTGATTTTATATTATTTGTTTGCATTTTTTTTATATGGACCTACTTGTGCCTTTAATAAAGGTGATGATGATGATGATGTAAAAGAAGCAATGTGCATTTAATGTGAAACTGATCATTTTATGTGGATTCAGAGAGAAAAGAGCTGAAATTATTCTAAAACCTTCAAGAATACAATGTGCTAAAAAAAGAAGACAGTTTTGTATCAGTGAGATAAATATAAAGGAAAATTTTTTTTAAAATTTAAATAAAATCTGCATGTTCCCTGAACATACAGGTTGAATCTGCTGAATAAGCTAAAACTACAAATTAAAGCTAAAAAATGAGAACATTAGCTAAAATGAGCTAAATGCTAATGTAGCGCCCACTAGCTAAAAGCTAATATTCATTCAACCTTTATTTACACAGACTAGCCTCATTGAGCCACGAGGACTCATTTACAAGAGAGACCTGTTCCAGACAGAACATATAAAGTACAAACAACAATAACAGTAAACAATGACAACAATGTACTTGTACTTATGTAAAACTTGTATTTGTACTTATATGTGTAAATAAATGTCTAAAAAACAACTTTAATATATGTAAATAGTTTATTTTTTAGACATTTATTTTGTACAGTTACAGGTGTTGTTAATAAATGTGTCTTGTGACAACTGGGACAAAGCTTTGACTCAGAAATATATTTTTATTATTAATTTATGGAAAGAAAAAATATCGAGATATATATCGTATATCATGATTTATCTTAAATTATTGAGATATTAATTGTGGTCCATATAATATGATAGAACCAAAATACTAGTTAAAAACTAACTATAGCAAAACACAACATTTAAAGGTAGAAAAAGATTAGCTAAAGCCAAAAACAGGGTCAAAAGCTAGCTAAAAGATTGGTAGCTAGCTAAAAGTCAAAAGTAGAAGAATTGTAGATTAAAAAAAAAAAGCAAAAATAAAGCCAGTATGCTAACACAGACCAAATGTTTTGGACATAAAAAAAAGAGATATCAATGCGTTTCTATAAAAACATTTGTAAACAAACCTAAATTAAAGTTAATTTAAGTTCAGAAATGTATTAACATTAAAAACTATAAGTCATGGCATCCTTCTCTTGAATGCTATGAACGGCCAAAACAGCACAAAGTTGGTAAAAATAGTGAGACTGAAAAATGTGTTTGGCAAATTATAAAACAGGAAAACCACAGTGTGAACGTTGAATCAGCATTCCAAGTATTAAACACTGAAGTTAAAATAGCATAAAGTTTGTTGTTTTGTGAAGTAGATCTGAGCGTTGTTTTCTTTACATCAGTAAACCTCAAAGATTCTGGAGCCTTTAGGTCGTACTCTGCGTGCAGAGCAGCTCCTGCATCATCTGACACGAAGAATCCTCCTCCATGTAGGTCAGCTCTCGTCTCGCCTCGCTCCCAGAGAACAGAGAGGATGAAGAGCCGCAGAGCTCACACCCAGAATCAGAACCCAGACCGAGTCGTGCAAACAGGACCGGGTTTTAAAAGTCTGCAGCTAAACCAAACAGCACGCTGCATTTCCTGCACGGACCGACAGGCGTGCACGCAACTCGGTGGATTCTGTGTGAGCCGTTTGTGTCTGAGACGTCTCTGTCTTCGTCTTGATGGCATTTCTTCAAAAGATTCCTCGCTGCCACACTGGAGCTGTGATGTGGGACCCTGATCCCATTCTAGACATAATTTAGTTTGCGCTCCCTGTGCAGAGCTGCTCTTCAAAGCTGCTCCTGCAACTGAACTCTTGGAATGAGCGACATCAACGCTGCCACTCCTAAACTACTTTCATATTTAACTTTGCACTGCCATTCCTGAAAGGCTTTAACTTCATCAACGTGAACTTTTCAGGAGTGTTTCCCTCTTCAACAAGAAAATCAGCAACTATTTCCCATATAAGCCAAAAATACACAGATTATTGTGTTTAAAGGGATAGTTTGATCATTTCTGAAGTGATGTTCTGTCAAATAGTTATCAATCGTTTCATGACCAGACAGAAACAGAGGGAGCTCTCATTGGTCGGGACTCCACAGTCAGAATCAAAGGCTGAATTCAGAGCATCTCCAGGATGAGCTGGTGTAATAACCGTCAGGAAAATTAACCAATCAGAATGCTGATATGGAGTGGGAGGGATCAAAACGTGGGACTCAGAGCCTTCGGGAAGGCCTTGCAAAACTTTCTGCTTTGACCACGAGAACAAATACGATGCATTCAATTACAACCTGTAAATTCAAAAATCCACACAAAAATTGCAGACGTAGTCTAAAAAAAATAAATATCAAATTTAAGTTTACATTGATACACTTTAATATTAAAAGTTGTGTTTTGTCCTCGTTACAGGATGAAATCGACAGAAACAGAGAGTTATGTGGGTTACTGTTAAATCAGAATTGTTGAAATTACATGTTGTACTTGAACGTAAGAGACTGGGTGAGCTGCAGGGCATGCTGGGTAATCTTGGACCAGAAATAGGTAGACCTTTCCTTAGATTATATATTTAGATGGGGAGTGATGGTGCAGAGGTTCAACTCCCCCGACCGACAACATCAAAATGTTAAATTTTCCCTCATCCTTGACTTGATGCATTGCTTCTTTAAGCCTCTAGAAAAATAATAGTGTTATCAGAAAAGCAGTGTTCGGAATAAGAAAACAGTCAATCAGGCGTAGGGAGTCCTGCAGAGCACAATTAGTTAAACTTGATTTGATCATCATTTATCTGCAGAAGCAAACTGCGTGTCAGGCCGGACAACACCTCGACTTAATGTCACAACAACAAAATGTCCAATGAGTATTTAGAAAAGGAACGTGTTCCTTTACAGGCCACGCCTCGCAGTGCACAGTGACTAACACAGCAAGGACATCGGTAAAATGTGCAACATTTAAAGGACGCTCGGCCTTGTTCATTTACACAAAGCTGAACCGAGATGAGGCCGAAAGCACTGGAGCGTCGCACCAGACACAGCAGGATATTTATGAACAACGTCATGACAACACGTTGCACAAACAACAATAACTTTGCCCCCGACACAAACCTCATAAAACAACTCCGCATGATTCATCTCCTAAGTTTGCGCTCCGAGACAGGAAATCCAATAAACACGTGGAACCCGACAGGTCACCGAGTTCACCGATTCTCACCCTTACGGTTTAAAATTTTAACTTTTTCATAAATCCAGAGAGCAGTTTTAGAGGTCTATAAATAAATAATTGATGCGCAGAGCTGAAAGTTCAGATCCTGGTTCACGTCCCATCATTACCTTGTACACCTCTGCAAAGCTAACTTGAAGCTTACGTTTTGTGAAGTGCTCCAACCAGAAGGGGATTTTTATTTTTGTTTTTCTCATGCAGTTACACATTTTGGATTAGTTTGCTCCTTTAAAAAAACATTTTATGTGATTATAAAACAGCTTGCTTCACAACATGTGTTTGCCATAATGGACCCGGCTCTGGATCTGACAGAGCTCAAGAGGATAATGGTGCTTTTTTAAAAAAAAATTACAAAAAAAAAGGCACGAAAGAGGATCTCAGACACATCAAACTCTTCATGCTCGTCCATGAAGATCAGCTCATTTTTTAAAGAGATGAAACACTCGTGGATGTTTTGTGCCTCTGTTGCTCCTCGGCTGTTTCATCTGGAAACATGAAATAGTCCTGCTAATGCACTTCATCCAACCGGGTAAAAACATTTTCCTGCAGGGGCTGTTGGAAAGTAAACATGTTGAGACGAGGGCTGGCTGCGGTCGGAAGGTGAATGCGTTTCATTTGGTTGTTGCTGCTGGGAACTCTGTGATAAGGAAGAGCACATTAGTTTGAAGGAAGCTCCCGGTCGCCTCTATTGATTTCCCCACAGGACACGAGAAACGAGAAGCTCGTCCTAATTGGAGTTTCTTAGAGCAGACTCTCGATGAGCTGTTCGTTTTCTGACACTTCAACATCTGTACGCTGCAGTTCCTATTCAGGTCAGAAAGAAATTAAAAAAATTTAAAAAAGAAAACCACATGGAGGCACGGAGAGCGCAAACTAAAACATCTGCTTCAAATCCATGTTGTTTGCTCCAACAAATACCTGAGAGCTTCAGGACTAAGTCTCCTTCGTTCACAATAAATCCAAGAAACATTAAACTCTCTTGAAGCCATCATTTGGCATGTGTCTTTGTTTTCTCAAAGCTGCTCTCATTTATTTTAGTTATTTTTAATAATTTGCAGTGCTGATGCCTTTCTTTAAAATATTACAGCGGGAGCTGATGCGGGCCCAGAGCTACTGCAGCTACTGAGAGTTTGAACCCAAATCATTCATTTATTCATATTCATTCATACATCATATATTTTAATTTATTGCTTAATATTTCATTTCATCATATCTTGCCTCATCATATGCCGTTTCATATCTCATCTCATTTTATCACACGTCATAGTATTCTGATTAATCATAAGCATCACATATTGTCTCAGTATCTCGTTCTAATTTCCTTTTATTCAGTTGTATACAACTTTATCTAATTTTATAATTTCTTATATTGTCTCATATATCATATTACCCTTTTTATTTATCATTGCATCTCATTTACTTTGGAATAACTGCATCTGGTTATATATTATAGCATATGTTATCTTACTGCATCACGTCTCACTGCATTATGTTCCGTCTTGGATCTCAATTCTTCATCTTATATGATCTCATTTCATGTCTAATTTAATCTCATTTTACTTATTTATTCTCATCCTGACATATCTTGTGCCAATCATCTTGTTTCATGTCATCATATCTCATACAGTTACTTTAATCTCATGTAGCCTATCTCATATATTTTCGTGTCAACTCGTATATTGTGAAATCTCAGCATATTCTCACATATTTTCTCATCAAAGTGTAAATTTTGTCATTTTATCTCTTCTCATGTCTCACCTCGTTGTGTTTGATCTTTTTATGTCGTCATGACTCATTCCATTGTATCTAATCTCATCTCGCATCGTGCCAGATCAAATCTCTTCTCACTGTGTCCTCTCTCTTCCTTCAAACCTCATCACAACAAACCTCCTGCCATTGTGTCGTATATCATACGTCATCTCGCCACATCTCGTCTTGTTGTACCTCCCTTCACTGCATCTTGTCATGTCTTTCTGCGCCCGTTTAGTAAATATTCTTAGATGCGCAGCTTATAGTCAGGGTTTAGCCACACCTCAGGATCTGAAACCTCAACAATGATTAAAAAAAAACCAATCAAAGTTTGAAGCAAGTTTTCATTTGAAAGAACTATTTAAAGCTCCTGTGAATTTGATGTTATTAAAAATTCAAAAGTCTTTAAAGGTGTTTTTTTTTTTTTTTACAACCAGAGTCTAAATGAAACAATAAAATCACAGGTTTTCCCTTCCCAGTTCTCTGATTGGGAGATGACACACTTCCACTTAACAACAATATGAATGATTGCACGCTTTCAGGAAAATGGCTTGTTTTCTTCATCATCTTCTCTCAGCATCATGCAGCCAACCACCTGTCACACTATTGATGCATTAACAGTCAGGAGAAAGGATGACGATGCAGCTACAGACGAAGAGGAAACGAAAACAACCGTAACTGTAATTAATATTCCATTTTTTAATCCCAATAATTATAACCCTGAAACAACGATAAGCTGTGCGGGTGCTTTGCATATCAATTTCAGGCACTTATTTCAAATAACGAGGATCAAGCGCAGCTCCGATCAGCGTCGGAGAAAGGGCGGGTGTCATTGTGAGACGGCATCGCGCAGATCACTCGAGTGAAACAGCTTTTGATTGGATCGTCGGGAACGCTGGTTTGGCATCGTTCCTGTTTGGTGTTTCTAAGGAAGTGTGGAAATTAATTGATCTGTAACGACATTCCCGTTCAGTTCAGATGAGGAGGCTGCAGTCCTCCAACCAGACAACTGTAGATGTCTCTGTGTCGCCACATGAGGCCAGCAGCTCTGGGGTGGTCAGTCAGAGGGGGGACAAAGTCTCTTCACACTTGAACAGCCACAGGTTACAAAAAGGACTAAATTCAATTACAGAGATAGCATCTCCACACTCGCAGACACACAAAACCAGAATCGAACCCGCTGAAATGATCACACGCACATTCAGCTGCAGGTGCAAACATGAACACACCTGTACAGATGGAAGGACACAAAATGGCTGCTAACCATTCAACTCTCGACACAAATCAATTCCTAACTTGGAACTTGTTGAGGAGAGAGGCTAATCGGCCTTCAGATAAGGCCTTGTTCGCTGCTGATAAGACGAGCGACCACAACACACGTCCCATAAAGGCAGATTTGCCTTCAGGGTATTTGGGAAACAGGCTGGCTTGAGGATAAGGAGGTGGAAGGACCTCTGAGGAAAAGTTTTACTGAGTTCTAAAAGAGCAGCTTTTATTTCTGGGAATAAATGTGCTTTGCTCTAATTTCAGCCTACGTCTCTCAGACACCTTTAAAACCCAAAATACACCCTGAAGAGTGACAAAGTTGGTGATAGAGACCATAAAATCTGCGACTGTTTGTGGCAAAAAAGGCAAACGACTCAACTTACATCAATAACGGTCCATTGCTCCACGACGATGGCATCGTATGTCGTTGTGGCCACGTTCGGCTCGCTCTCAGTTGCCTCTTGGAAGATGAAGACACTTTCCACAGATTTAGGGAGCAATTCTGCAGAGAAAGAAAAAAAAAATACAGGTTTAGAGCTACGATTGTGTCTATCCAGTTTCTCCTGGCCAGAAGTCCCAGTCACACATGAGCTTTTATCACACAGCCAGTCGTGTGGGCCGTTTGTATAAGCAGTGGGTTCTTATGCAAAGAGGCCGTGTCAAAGACAGGAGCGATGTTAATCAGAATCAGAATAAGCTTTATTATCATTGTACCGAAATACAGTGAGATTATGTTCGTACAGTCGTCCGAAAGATGGGCGGAGTGCACGTTGCTGCTGCTACTGGAGCGCGGCCTCTTATCCTTTTCAGAATACTTTTTTAGATATAAAAGGGGAAAAATCCATGAGGAGAGGATAGTGGTATTACAAAAAAAATCTCTTCACACCTTGTCCTATCAGGACACAATTTAAAACATCAAAAACTCTACCAGCAAGCACATTTATAAACACATTACGTATGCATTTGACGAAAAGCATTGAGATTTGTCCATGCAGCACTTCCAAATAGACCATAGTCCTGATAAGATGTTGGTCGGCCGGCACAGTTCTGATAAGTCGTCACAGAAGTTCTCAGGGGGGCGGAGGGGTTGCAATAGACAAAGCTTTTCCTTAGTTTACACATATCCCAGGAGAAATTTGATGCCAGCCTGTTTTCGAGGCCAACTGGGGGAGTCAGATTCAGATAAGCCACAATCGTTGATTTTTTTCAGGCAGACTGTTTTTCTTGTCAAACTTGAGTCCTGCCGGTACTTTCAAGATCCAAAATGGCCTGATTAGTGGGCATTCCACTGGTCCGTGCTTATGAGGCTCATCCAAGGTCGTTTCCAACATGCTGGCGAGTCCAAGAAGCCGCAGTTGTCCTGCGATTCTCACAAATCGCTTCCATCTTACGGTTTAGCGCATAAGTCAGCTGGTAACACAGGAATCCGCCTATGCCACAAAGCAGAAACCCTGCTGTCATGAATCCAATTATATAAACGTCTTCGGTGTCCTCCTGAGACAAAACGGAAGGACACATCAGCTTCCAAATTCCCCACGGAGGATACCTGACATTTCCAGCTGCGTGAGTCTCAGCGGGGCATGAGGGCTCTCCAGTACCCTGTCGCTTTGTTGAAAAGATTTTCTCGATTGCGTTGAAAGTCCAGCTGACCAGATGAGTCTCGTGTCGTTCCCTGCCAGAGCAACACGGATCACTCAGGTGAGTGCAATACCAGCTCTCTTAAAACAAACAAACAAATCAGACAGATTGTGGTTTTGAAGATCAAATCCATGCTGATTTTAAATCTTGATGGCTGCACAGAGTCTAATTACATCTCAGGATTGAGGTGAATGCAGCAGATTTATAAGAAGCTCCTTTTATATCCTGAGATCCGAGTGACGGCAAAATAAAGCCACATATTTAATGAAGTCAGCGCCGAAGGGATAAACCATGAGTCATTCTCCTAAGGCTGCGTTAGTCTCCCTAAAAAGATTTGAATGAGGTGAATCACAGAAACGTTGATGTTGATGCTTTGGGCCACGGCTGATGTCGTGCGCCGTCGACCAAATAGATTTTCTAAGCTTCTCTTGTTCCAATCACCAGATTGGAAACCGAGACAAAAAGGCCACCTCGGCCCTCGCGAGCTTCAGCATGTCTTTGTTGTTCATTCCATGCACGAGCGCATACATGCACGTGCACACACACACCCCAAGGTCCAGTCTTCCCAGCTGGCCTGAGTGCTTTCTCATTACACTCACACCATTTACACACTAATACGGTCTGCTGTGGCCCAGGCACCAACACCAAACACTCCACATTTCATTATCGGGCCTTAATAATGGAGGGATGAGAGGGAGCTCGAGAGCCTGCAAAGAAAGCGAGGGAGGAAGATGGACGAAGAGGCAGAGTGGAGGATGACAGGGTCCTTTATTTCCCCCCTCCCAGAAAACCCATTTAGGACCCGTGCACGCTCAATTGAAGACATCTTTCAGGCATCCTCTGGCTCGCTCAAATACAGACATTATTTGTGTCCCCCCCATCCTGCCCCTCTGCCTCTCCTCCTTCTCCACCCTCTCCGTCTTTATCTCATTCGTCAGCCGCCCCTGCCTGGCAGACAGGGTAAAGAACTGTTTTGGGAAGTGTCAGGCGTTGAGTCTCGGTGTTGGTTCCCTGCCAGAGCAACACGGATCACTCAGGTGAGCGCAGCAGCCGCTCTCTGACTCGGTGCTCTGCAGGAATCAGGCTGTCTCTGCTGATAATGCAGACTGAGCGGAGGAGAGACAACCAGTGAGACGCAGGGATGTGGAAAAGAGGGAGCTGCTTGCTGGGGGGCGTTGAGTCTGTCAGGGGAATGCACCGGTTACATGCGTGAATAAACATTATCTCTCACCTGTTGACTGTGAACGGAGCCGCCCACGGGCCGACTGAGAATAAGTTGTTTACACTTGCAAAAACCACCGTGCGCTCTCAGAAAACTGCTCTCCCCCCTCGTGACTCACACGCTCAAGGTCGAGGGGCATGCAGATTCACCAAAAAACACACTAAGACCTAGAGGAGGTAGAAGTCAGGGAGATGGAGCAGCAGGGCGACAGAAGCCGACAGGCAGCAGCTGAAACTACTCAGGAGGGAAATGACTGCAGACAACCTGAGCTGACAAACACTGGAACAGAGCTGGACTCTTCTGTGGAGACGTTTTCATCCTGGTATTTATTGACATGTGAGCAGACCTGCTGGTTGTTGGTTTTAGGTAGATCTGAAGGGATTAAAGAGTTGTTCCAAAGAAGCTGCGTGTTTCTGTTTCTACATTTCAAACCTCGTTAAAGTCCGTCTTTGTTTGACTGAAAGAGTTCTGTCTTGAGTTTAGACACGACTCTGATTGACTGTAGCTCTGATGATCTCAGAACAGTTTGTACAAGAATTAAGACCTTATAAATGTGTTTACACATCCATCCACCCATCCATCCATCCATCCATCCA
>NC_056502.1:3214712-3215206 GCF_014905685.2 Nematolebias whitei | reverse complement strand
TGGATTATGGGTGATTTATGGATGATAAATGGTTGATGGATGGATGGATGGATGATGGTGGAAGGATGATGGATTATGGGTGATTTATGAATGATAGATGGTCGATGGATGGATGGGCGAATGGATGCATGCATGGATGGATCATGGATGAATACTGGATGGCTCATGGATGAATGATGGATGGATGGATGAATGAGGGATAGATGATGCATGAATGATGGATGAATGATGGATAGATGATGGATGATGGATGGATGATGGATAGATTTTGAATAGATGATGGATGTATGATGGATGATGGATGGATGATGGATAGATTTTGAATAGATGATGGATGTATGATAGATGATGGATGGATGATGGATGTATGATAGATGATGGATAGATGATGGATGAATGATGGATGATGGGTAGATCATGGATGGATGATGGATAGATGATGGATGAATGATGGATGAATGATGGATGAATGATGGATAGATGATGGATGGATG
>NC_056502.1:3207030-3214702 GCF_014905685.2 Nematolebias whitei | reverse complement strand
TGAATGATGGATGAATGATGGATAGATGATGGATGGATGATGGATGAATGATGGATAGATGATGGATGGATGATGGATGAATGATGGATAGATGATGGATGGATGATGGATGATGGGTAGATCATGGATGGATGATGGATAGATGATGGATGGATGATGGATGAATGATGGATAGATGATGGATGTATGATGGATGATGGATAGATGGATGTATGATGGAACATGGATAGATCATGGATGGATGATGGATGAGACAGTCATAGTTTGTACCTCAGGACTTCTGTTCTACTGAATTTCTCCATATTGTCTCCCTCTTCAAGTGAAGGCAGGCCAGTAATCTTTTAGGCCAGTAATCTTTTTGCCCACATATGTGAGTTTCTTCAGTCTGCCTGTTAGTAAAATATCTCACAAACCACTGGATGAATTTTAACAGATCTTGGAGAAAGGCATCGTTGGATGCACGTCCACAACTGATAAACCTTTGGCGCCAATCCAACTCAAAATGGCTGACAGAGCCAACAGACATGAGAAAACACAAAGGTGGTTTTAGTTTAGTCCATTTTCACAGATGTTGAGCTAACATCTGGTGTGGTAGTAGCTGAGACTGACCCTAACGTGTACTCTGAGCTTGACCATGCAGCTAGTTTCAGGATCTGACGGAGAGCGGCACAGGTTTGTAATTTCTCGGCAGAAGCTGATTTTAATCTGAAACACACGGTAGGTGGCGGGCTACATCTGTATGAACTGAACGACACAAACGTTTATTTGGTGCACATTTGCTTTTTGCCATCGTCTTTGCAGAGTTTTTTAATAAATCTGTGTTTTTTATAAATCTGAGAAGGAGGCTCCATGTTCCTCTGTCAGCTGAAGCTGCTGTTTGCTTCTGCTGCACGCAGTCTTCCTCACCCTGGAGGAAGATGGGCCTCAGTGTGCGTAGGTGTGTGCTGCTCAACCCTCAACACAAAAAGCAAAGTTTATTTTTTGCATCTCTGTCGATAATCGGCTCAGCATTGTGTACCTGCTGGAAGGCATCGCCTGCTTTAGTTCACGTTTGCCCCTCGCAGCATTTCAGCAGCCGCGAAAAATGAAACGAGGCGACTCCGACGTCTTGGCGCCACAACGTTCCCACAAGTGGTTTGATCCCAAACGTGTGTAGGTGGACGTGACAAAGCCAGCAATATGTCCACGTTCTCATGCAGGTTCAGCATATGTCCGCGGAAAGTTTGACATTTTTATCTCAGCGGAAATCAGCTCGTCCTGGACGTTCTTGTTAGTGAAAATAGTGAATTTCTGCTGATGCACAAACGGAAAGAAGTCAGATGAGTTCTTTGTAAAATTATCCGGTGATCTGAAAATGCAAAGCAAATGGCACGCTCGTGGCGTCCACAGAGATGTACAGAAGTACTGATGCAACATGGTTGGATGTTAATTATCTCCATGCGCTCCAACACAGCAGCAGTTGGTTTGTCAGGCTGAATCACAGGTCTGGACAGCAGAGATGCGCCGGTGTGGGTGGACGGTGCATCGGCAGCAGGTGGCTGCGTTTAAGAGGATGGAAATGTGGGATTTGATTTGGAAACGTTCAGATTTAAATCTGCAGAAAGTCATGAAGTGCGGAACAGTGGCGCAGTTGGTAGGGCTGCAGCCTCTCAGCGAAAAGATCGCTGGATCGAATCCCAACTGGGGGCCTTTCTTGGTGGAGTTTGCATGTTCTCTCCGTGCTGCGAGAGTTTCCTCCTCCGGTTTCCTCCCACAGACTAAAAACATGTATGTTAGGCTGATTGGTAACTCTAAATTGTCCCTAAGTGTGAGTGAAAGAGTGAATGGTTGTTTGTCTCTGTGTCCCTGTGATGGACTGGAGACCTGTCCATGGTGTCCCTCGTATCTCCTACAATGATTGCTGACATGGGCACCAGTGACCCCCACAACCCAAAAAGGAAGAAGCAGGTAAAGATGATGGATGGATGGATGGATGGATGGATGGAAAATCATGTAGTTTGTGACAAAGTGATGAAAAGCTATAAAATACAGTTGCAGCAATGCTCCACAGGAAAAAATAATTAATCTTAACTAGCATGTGGGTTCATCCTGTTTTGAATTGTGATTTAAAAGCCATGATTCAGATGATTGTAGAACATTTCTAAATGGACATATGAATATAAAATACAAGCAAGATCCATTTAAAGTGTCCGGTTAACCCAACAGAACTGTTTTAGGACTTGAATACCAGTACCAGCATTTTAAGGGTTATTAAAAGTTTAATTTTATTCTGTTAGTAGCTTTGGGAGAAGACAAACCATAGAAAGTGCAGATATTAGATATCGATTTAACTTCATGGTGAGTGTATTTATTCATTCTTCACATGGTTAAATTATTTGATCAAAATACGGATTCTTGAAGCTTTTCTTCTATACTTTTAATTATTTCCTGATTACATTTCTTTGGTTTAATTGTATCACAATATTTGGAGATAGATGACCCAATACCTTAAAGACAATGGATGAAAGGGATAGTCTGATGAGTTGTTGCTTAAAGGCTGTGAAATTAATTATTTAAGTTGATTTGTGATGTTAAAGATCACTTTGACTTGACTGTATATATTTTGGGCACATCAACTGACGTTCTTCCAGTGACGCACGGCGCTGCAACGCTTCTGATGTGGTCTTGACTTTAGTCTCAGTCTGAATGTGGTAAACTACAGCTGGTCTCCACAGTTTTGGTTAATCTTCTACCATGCAGCCAACAAGAGTACCACATGCAGCACAGCACCCATCGACAAACTATTATAGAGCAATCTGTAACGACTTCCCAGACAAGCAAAGACCTTGTTTCACTTTTGACCTTGATTTGTGACCTTTAACTTGAAACTGGGGCGATTAAAAGTGTATGTGACACTCCATTTAGTATGAAGTTCCGTGAATTTATCTTGAGCGGATCAGAAGAAGTGGGCCAGACAAGAGAGCGTTTCCATACGTATGAGAGTATATATAATATAATACGTTCTGCCTTCAACATGTGTATGAAAAGTGTTCTACAGGTTTATCTAGGAGTATACATCTGTCCTTCGCTGTTGTATTCTTTCCTAAACATTTATCTAGTTCATGGGAATCGGTTTTCAGTTACTCAGGTCCTTTCCAGACCGCCGTGAAAAGGAGAAACGTGAACCTGGCAGCTGGCCTCACACCATCGTACTGTGGGTCTTGCTGTCACCGTGTGTTGGTGTGAGGCCCAGCATGGTGGCAGTGTGCACGTGCACGGTCCTGTCCTTCTTCGCCCGTTCATCAATCTGTCTCAGAATACAAGATGTTCCCAGCAGCTCGTCCCGCGCTCCTTCCCGTTTTCCCCTCCAACTCGTCAGGCGTCACCGTGTGACTCCTGCTGCAGCTCTCCTGCTCTGTCCCCTTCCTGTCAGACACAAGCTGCTGTCTGGTTCCACTGGAAGCGGTTCTGATTGCTCCTGCGGGTTTGGACTGACAGCGCAGGAGAGTGTGCCGGACACGGCAGAGTCAGATGACCCCAATGACTCAAACTCCCGAACGGGGAGACGGACTCCAGGGTTACACATTCATTTTACAAGATCCTTTGTTATAAACGTGTAATGTTAAACCAACAGTTCATTTCATAAAATTAGAGGTTTATGCAGCCAATCCAAAAGCAAAAAGTACAGACGACAAGGGACAATTAGTGCACTTGTTCCCTTTTGACCACTTCTTAAACCTGGTCCATCTCATAGAGATAAAAAAAATCTATTTTCCAAACATTTCCAGTCATATAACCAGTTATGGAAGCACTATTAAAACACATAAAGAACATAAATAAAAGAAAGAGAGTAATGAAGCTATAAACTCTCATATCAGTTAAAACATTTACAAATACAAACCTCACTTACAAAATCTTTAAGAATGGCCTTAAAATCATTCAAAGAGGCTGAGTGGTCCAAAACATACTGAAACATAAGAAAACACAAAGTCAATAATTTAATTATTCAGCACAAACACTGCAAGTTGTCCAAATATTGAAACGTTAAACCAATTAATTCTTTACAGTTTTCTGTTAAACCACTAATGCTCAACTTAAATATGTCATAAATCTTTTCTGTAAAGAAAACCAGTTCAAGTTATTCAAAATTCAACAACTCTTGTTAAAATTCAGTCAAAGTTAAATTCAAAACTAAATCCAGCTTCAAACAATATAATTTACGTTAATTACAATTAAGCACGTTATTTATAATTAAATGAGTAAAAACAAATTTTATTTGTGAATTGTGTTCCATGCATATCAAGCCAGTCTGCTTTAGAAAGAGAATAAATGAGTAAATTTAGGAAAATGTTTTTACTCTATGCTTAACATGAAGCTACTGAAGGTGTGTTTAATTCTTCAGCTGTGTTTGGATTGGAGGGCGGCACGGTGGCTCAGTTGCTAGAGCTGTTGCCTCTCAGTGAGTAGGTTGCAGGATCAAATCCTGACCGGGAACCTTTCTATTGGAGTTTGCATGTTCTCTCCGTGCTGTGTGGATTTTCTCTGGGTACTCCAATTTTCTCCCACAGACCAAAAACATGCATGTTAGACTGACTGGTAACTCTAAATTGTCCCAAGGTGAGAGAGAGAGAGAGAGAGAGAGAGAGAGAGCGAGAGAGAGAGAGAGAGAATGGTTGTTTGTCTCGTTTGTCTTTGTGTCCCTGTGATGGACTGGAGACCTGTCCAGGGTGTCCCCTGCCTCTCACACAGTGATGGCTGGACATGAGCACCAGTGACCCCTGTGAACCAGAAAGGAAGAAGCGAGTAAAGATGATGGATGTATGGATGGATGGATGGATGGATGGATGGATGGATGGATGAATTGGAAATTAGGCCTTTGTGCTTAATGATTTAAACAAAAAAATAAAAACCTGTTTATCATCTACAGTAATGTTCAAATTCTCATCAGAACTTTATCATCGAACACAGTTTTGATGTATTTCTACTCGTTTATGTTTCAACGTTTTACTTTTTACACGTGACATTTTAAAATGAATCGTTGACAAAAAAGAAAACGCAAAACCGTGATAACGTAATAAACGTCATCATAAAGAAACCTCGGCGAGCAGTGGGTGGGTTCCTGATTTCTAAACAACCAACTTGTCGGGGTCAGAGTCCACAGCTCAGGTCCAGATCTTCATTAGTACTTTTGGACCCCTCAGACGTTAAATTGTATGGGAACACTTCAGAGGCATATAAAGATGGGTTAAATCTCTCATCAACCAATCAACTGAGTATTTATTGGGCATTGCTCTCAGCTACCATCTACTAAATTGCAGCTTAAACATCTCTAAAAATGGCTCATTTAACCATAAGTCCTACAGCCACGCCAGAAATAGTGAGAAGATGACAAAAATGCCTACGTTTTCATATCTTCAAAGATGTGGTGGAATAATTTGTTGGATGACTTCCTGAGTTTTCATGTGATGTCACTGTGGTCGTTAGAGGCTGTGAAGGGTTCTGTCAGTGTTTTTCATTTGTTTGCAAATCATGTTGCCACGGTAACTCGAAATGCCTTTAAAAGTAAAAGCACACATTACGGTGCTGAGTCGGTCGTTTGGGGGAGCGGGGGGGGGAGGTACACATTGTGGTTCAGGCCACATTAAAGTTGGAGGAAGAGCCAGACCCCCTTCAGGTGGATGCCTTCAGGCAGCCCCCAGTTAGCACACTGCTGGGGAGTTATCTCTGTAATGGGAAAGTGAGGTTTTCTTTTACTTTGCTGCTTTTCTGTGGATCGTTTTTCTATTGAGTGCAAAACACTATATGAACCTGAAAACATGAATGAATGAATGAATGAATGAAGGCAGTAGTAATATAATCAGAATCTCAGCATGCAGCATCTTAACGTGTTATGAAATGTATAGCTGAAGAACACGGGTTGTTTTTCGTGTTTAATGATGTTAGGACAAATCTACTGACTAGCTTACATTTGGATTGCGTGCATTTGTTTACTGGAGTTGAATCCGTTCCCAAATGAAATGTTGGATTTGAGCAGACTGCACACGAAAGAGTCATGTTGGAAGGAAGAGAAGGCAGCTGAAACGAGCAGCGTCACACAAGAAGAAGAAGAAGAGGAGGAAGGAAGCCACAGATCAGAGGAGAGCAAGGAGAACAGGCGGAGGAGAGGAAGAGATTACTACCGTACATCAGGCTTAACCTGCCATCTTTAATGGTAACCATGGAAATAATTATAGAGCAGGAGCTGTTAGAGAGCGTGAGCTACAAAAGAAGAAGAAAGAAGGAGGGGAGGACAGACAAAAGGAGAGGAGAGGAATAACGTTAGAGGAGGGGGTGAGGTAGGTGAAGAGTTTTGTGGAAACTGATGTTAAAGATGCTGATGTTCTGAAAACGGTTTAAACAGAGCAGCTGCTGCAAACTGTACTGTTTTTTTTATTTTTTTATTTTTTATGGTGACGTGAATGTTTTCTGCGTTACATAAAACTGCACAAAAACACGCTTTGTGATGAACTTTAGCACTTCTATCTGACATGGAGGCCAGGCAGTGATAAAAGACTATATATTACTTTAGAATACAGCAGCAGCCTTAACGTGACGGTGGAAAAAGTTACTTCAAACCAACGGTTGTCACGGAAACAGATCTACTCCTGCTGATGGTTTGCATCAGTCTGAGCAAGCTGACACGTAAACTTTAACATTTGCTGGGTCTCAGTAGTTTAGAGTTATAAAAAGATGAATGTTATGTGGAGTCAGCAGAAGTCATGATATCAGGTTATAAATCTTATATATTGAGACACATAAATTGGTATATTTTGGTGCTGAGGAGTTTATTGGTGAGACGATCCCAGAAATGTTGCGATGTGTAAAATGTGAATAAAAACAAAACAGAAAGATTTTCAGATCTCATAAACGCGTGTGTTTTAGTCACAGTGGAACATAAATAAAAACATGTAAAATGTTGAAATTATGCAATCGAACATCTTTTGTACGGAAAATAATTTTCATCACATCTCAGAGATTGTTTCAGGAGCAGCAACGAGCTGTAAAAAGGAAGTAATAAAAATAAGAAATAGCTGCAAGAGCATTTTACACTTAATTAGATTCATTTGTAACAAATCAGTAAGAGGATTAAAAAACATTTTCGTGAGGCTGAATCATTAGAAAGTAAAGACATAAGTAGGTTGACAAAACAGAAGAACAATTTTAGAAAAATGATTCTCAAATGAAAACTGGGTCAATTGAAGCTCCCAATTCATAAATCATAAAAAGTGAATAAATAACAAGACAAAAACTGAAAGTCAATATTAGATGGTCTTGATGTCTGGGTCTCTGCATTAAAACCTGGTCTGGTTCTGGTTCTGTTCTGGGCTCAAGAACACTTCTGTCTGTAGTCAAGTCATCTTTAATTATAGAGCACATTTAAAACAGAACATGTTATCAAAGTGCTTAACAACAACAACAACAACAACAACAACAACAACAATCAATGAGAGTAAACTTAAAGAGAAAAAAATACAATACACTAATAATAATAACTGAAGAATTAATAAAAAGCATTTAAAACACAGGGTCACAGATTAAAAAACACTAGATCAATTTACACTGTGTGAAATGCCTGAGAGAACAGATGTGTTTTTAGCAGAGATTTGAAGTGAGGGAGGGAGGGGGCCTGCCTGATGTTGGGGGGGCAGGTTGA
>NC_056502.1:3200209-3206930 GCF_014905685.2 Nematolebias whitei | reverse complement strand
TATATATGCCTCAAGTATGTACATCACTGCCTAAACTGGCTCTTACTTTTATTTTTAAGGTAATTTCCTGCATTTATACTGAGAATGGCTGTTTGAAAACTAATTGAGCCACCACTTTTTATTAAACCTAAGCTCCAAACAGGATGGATGGACAAAGCAAAACCATCTCCAATAAAGTAAATTTAGCCAATAAAGCTAATTTAGTTTTGGAGAAATTAAACAGCCACTGGTCAAAAGGATGGCCCAGCACAGAAGAGCAACATCATCTGCGGTCTACACTCATCTCCAGGCCAGAGGTCACTCTTTCAGGGATGAAGATGTGCACATCCTTGATGGAGAGGAACACTGGTTTGAGAGAGAGGAGTGAAGGAAGCCATCTTTGTGACAATAACTCATCCTTCATTAAACAGGGGTGAGACCTCTGTGTCCAACTGTCCCCTTCTTACAATGCTGCCATTGCTGGTATCACTCAGCCCTCTGTGAATAGCAAATGGACATCAGGGCACTAACAATCTATTGTTAGGCTGATGGTCCTCCTTTTGCGTGTGAACAGCTAGTTTTGGCTGTCACCAGCAAACTGGTTGATCCACCATGGAAGGTGTTGATTATAAGGCTGAGTTTGTTGCAGCTCCTCAGACTAGAGGTGTTTTGGATAAAAGACGAAGCGTTTCAACAAAGAATCCATCCAGAAGACCTGACCTTGTTAGACATCTCCAATGAAGTGAGATCAAATGAGCATAATTGTATTTCTGATTAAGACAGGAACCTTGTAAAAAAATCCACATACTGATGTTTCAGATGTTTTCTTTGAGTTTGCCTCAGTATGACAGACCGTCTAAACATCACATTGTCGTGCAAGTGGGGTTGAGAATGCTACTCTACAGGAAAAGTTGAGATGCAAGCACAGATTGGGGACAAAAATGTGGCCTGACTCATCCTAAAGCCAAACACCAGAGTCGGAGTCGGGCACTTTAAACTCAAAGCAGACACAAAGATCCCTCGTGGATAAAAGAATGGACTAATCGAGCTTTTTCACCTTTACTTGTGACTTTGATGAACTGAGTAAGTATTTCTGTTTTACTTGAGTTAAATATGAAGCGTTGTGTGAAACTATAAAAACAAATATTCTTCAGTGTGACCGAAAGTCAGCTGCATAACTTTTATTCCAAACAATTAAGTGATCAGTGTTAAAACCATTCACAAAATAATATTGGTGTATTTTATCTGTATTATAAAATGTTTACCACCACGTAAGAGTTAGACATATGGGTAGTTCCAAACGGACTATTCCACTGTAGGATTTAGAAAAAGCAGTAACCGAGTGAATATTGACACTTGTAAAGTGGTTAAAGGAAACTAATAATTTTGACCCAAACAAATGGGATAGGTTTAATTAAACATAACAAATTATTGTAAAATTTATCTATAAAGGTCTAGCAATGGCTAGCAATTTAAGCACTGTATAAGAGTAGAAGAGTTGTGAAGGAATTTACACTTTTTCTTACTAAACTGCTTTAGTGTGTACAATAAATCCATGCTCATAACAGAGCATTATTTGTTTTTGAGATGTTCCACCTAAGTAATCTTCTGCTTTATTAAATAAAATTCAGTCTACACTACCAACCCAAAACTACAAAGCTAATGTCTAGGAGAACTGATTCATATAATGAAGATATCGTGTATATACACAGCACATTATTTTGTTAATTTCAGTTACAGTAGTCCCTCGCTACTTCTCGGTTCGTTTATCACGGAGTCGCTCTATCGCGGTCTTTCAAAATAAGACTGGACGTGACACACAATTGGCTGACTGATGGATGAGCTGCACGATCGGCTTGTAATTTATATTTAAAATTTTAAAAAATTAAATTATTTAGCACCTTCTGTTCTTTTGTGCAGCCCACACTGCAGGATAAGCTTCCTGCTGCAGCTGATGAGCTGTTCACCGTGCAGAACGGAGAAGTGGGCGTGGCCAAGAGCGCTTGCAGGTGGCAAAGAGAAGCGGAGGCAGGGAGCTGAAATCATGACATTCTGTGCTCTTTTAGAGCGTTAAGAGTTTAGAAACGTTGTTTAGAATATTGCAATAGTGTGGGAAGGGTTTAAAAAACCTTTATAAACTACTACTACTTACTACTTGTACTATTCCTACTTCACGGTTTTTCACTTATCGCGGGAAAGTTTGTAACGTAGCAGATTTTAAGATCTACATGTTGAAAGACTCTTCGTGGGTTTTTCCTACGTTGAGCAGTTGTGTGCCGTTGAACTTCATTTTATTCCTTAAAATGCCGGATTTTTATTTACTTGATGAAAAGGTTGCAATAGCTGCCTTGCTGTTTTATGGCATTTGGCCATTAATTGTTCCTTCCAAACTGCTGCAGCTCGTAAGAGATGTTAAACCCAACAGTTAGCATTAATTAAACTTATGAGAATGGTGCCAGATAGCAAGGACATTAGTTTATAATATTGTGACATGGCAATTAGAGATGTTCCTAGTTATTCTTAAGGGTTCACATTCAGAGTTCATTGACTTTTAAATGTTTTCTGTGTTTCTCATGAGAACTTAAAACTACTCCGCCTGGAACAAATGCCAAACATTCTTTGTTTTCCACTTGTGGTGACTAGTCGGAGTTAATTCTAAATAAAAGGAAATCAAATTTCTTACCATATTTTTGGTTTACTAAAAAAACCATCACATCTGGAAACAGGCAAATGAGAACTTAAGTGTGTGACTGATGAAGTAAAACAAAGGGAAAGCGTTGACAAGGCAACGACAGCTCATTATCTCGTTGGCTATGCTGGTCCACGGCGCACCATTGATAGATGCCAGAGGAGAGCTTGGAGCAGACAGATGGGGTAGCACCCTGCATTCCATACAAAAGACGACTGAGCAGGAATAACACGTCCACAAAATGACATGTCGGGGCTGTAATCCTGGATTACCTGTCTACCTCTCTCCTTCGCTGTGGTTCTCTCTGTCGCACGCTCCCCATCATAAAAGAAATCAAACAGCAGCTCAGCCTCGACTGCTGTGAGACTTCATTTGATCTGTTTTGTCAGGACACAAAGTGTGTGCAGTGGGATTCCTGCTATCTCCCCATTCCTCCACTAATTCTCTGCTGGCCAGGTCTGGACGAGAAGAGTGTTGCAGAGGATGGCAATAAGGCAGTCAAAGAAGTCAAAGGAAGGATGGGTTGCATTGTTAATGTATTGTGCCTGTTTGATTGGATGATTGATGATATCTGCTGTATGCAACGAGGCAGACTGTCTGCTTAGCTTATCTTCCAGTGATGTAAAAAGGTATGTGTGGCAACAGATCCACAGTGACAAAACATTGTGAGGATAAAGGTACAACTTGTAACATTCTTCAGATTTATTCAGTGTTAGAGATAAGACACCATATACTTAAAAACGCCTAGATCACTGAACACAGCTTAACAAATATATTGATGAATAGGTATAAAAATGTTTGGCTTTCATTAAAGGGTTTCAATCTAGTTTCCAAGATATTTATAATTTTTCAAGCTTATCAGTTGACTATGATTGGGCAGCACAATGGATAAGTGGTTAGCTCTGTTGCTTCACGGCAAAGGTCCTGGGTTCAATCCCCTTTCTGTGTGAATTTTGCATGTTCTTCTCATGTTTGTGTGGGTTTTCTCTGGTTATTCCAGTTTCCTCCAACTGTCCATTAACATACATGTTATGTTGCCTTCAGGCCCAGACCTCCTTTGAACAAGAGATATGTGATCTCAATGAGATTTTTCTGTGTGAATAAAGGTTAATAAAATAATAAGTTAATATCTGTAGGTTTAAGTTCTAGAATTGCGCCACTCGGGGTGGTTGCATGTTGGAGTAGCTCTGTTACATTCTTTCTAAGATGTTGTTTTTGGAAACTTTTTAATTCCTCTTTTTCTGGATGTAAATCACTTTTTTTGGATGATTGTTTCCTCTGGTGTCAGATGCTGTGCAGCTGGAAGGATTTTTACTCAAACTTTTAGTTTTGGACATTTGTTATGATGCGTTACCATAACAACAAGGTGGTTTTTACAACCGAGAGTGGTTTATTAAAATCTCAAAAGCTCAAATAATATCTCAGCTACAGCCCAAATCTCAAATGAGTTGGAAAAAGAGGCACCGTAGATGCATTCCCGTCTCCCTGCAGACTGTGTGCGAGTGACTGACCACTGAGATCCTGGAAATGGTAGGAAACACGACTCGTAACAGAAGAAGGACCAGGATCACCCCCCGGTACCTGCAGCCGGCTGCCTGAAGTGACGAGGAGCTCAGCAGGTTGCTGGAAAGAGTTCAGCCCAGCATTCGGGCGGTCCTGAAGCCTGGTAGAACCGAAAGGCCATCCAAGTCTGGGTGGACGGATCGGACGGCATCTGCGGCTAGTTTCTTCAGATCTGCTGTGGGACTGACCTTTACAAGAGATCCTTCCTGCCTACAGCCATCAGCATCTATAACATCTCTTATTGAATCGAGGATAACGAGTTACAACAACATTTAATTCCCCTTTGAGATAAATAAAGTATTTTTGAATTGAATTTAATTTAAAGTCCTGTTTGGTACCATATAATTACGTTAGTGTTTGCAAATTTCAGATGTATTTTTCTTTGTTCGTATTATGAAAATGTATTTGTTGTATTTGGCAGTTTTCTTGCACATAAATGTAAATTATAAACTTCTTTATTGTTCAGGCTCATTGTGCTCACGATGATGAGCAGCTCTGTTGGTGAGGACTTTCTCAGAGACTC
Source organism: Nematolebias whitei (assembly GCF_014905685.2). Classification (NCBI taxonomy): domain Eukaryota; kingdom Metazoa; phylum Chordata; class Actinopteri; order Cyprinodontiformes; family Rivulidae; genus Nematolebias; species Nematolebias whitei. The sequence continues at coordinate 3,202,176 of NC_056502.1, read as the reverse complement.
TCCGTTTACGGACACGAACGCGTCCATTCACACCCCTGACAAAAACCTTTTGTGCGAGCTCCGTCTTCAATGTTCTTTTTCCAACTTGAAGCAACTTCACTTTACTTTTCTGATTCTCAGCAGCAGCATGTTCTGCTGCAGGTGCTTACCCAGGAATACATCTAAAATACGAATAAAGAAAAGAAACAAGTAGCAGAAAAAACATTTACTGTTTTTTTCCTGTTCACAAATTGCGTGGTTCTAGTTGAAAACATAGTGGCAGCTTTCAGAATTTTAAGCAGGCACAAATAATCACATAACTGTGAGCAGACACTCTTGGATTCCTTTAAGGAGCTTTGTTCATCCCATGTGTTTATCATATTGTGGAGCAACGCGTCTCGCTGAGGCCAACAAACATTCTTTTGGCTGACACAAACAATGATGCGCTGATAAACGTGGTGCGACCGAGGAATAACTTTAATTAAATGTAATCTGAACAAATATGAAGGTTGACCTATAGAACTTGAAAAAACGAGGGCTTGTGTCTGCCTTTTTTAAACAGCAGTGTTTATTTTATTTATTGCAGACAAAGTGCTCTTTCATTTTGTGCAGCTGCTCTATTTGAAAATGTATGATCTTCTTTTTGTTTCTGTTGTCTCGTTGTCAGCCGGTCTAGTGATCAGAAGAAGAAGAGATGATGTTTGTTTCATGAGTTTTGTCCATCTCAAGCTCTATACTGTGACTTTCTGGACTGAAATTAACTAATAAGAAAAAGAGTGGTAGCAAATTGAACACTAAAATAAGCTCGTGATTAAATTAGCTGTAACCTGATGGTGACACAACTGTCTTTAAATTATGGTTTCCAGTTGTGGATTAACTGAAATGGTACTTTATGAATTATTCTTACCTTGTTTTTCGCCCTATAAGTCAGTTTTTTGCATAATTTGCATGCCCTGCAACTTATATGCCGAAGCAACGTATTTATGGATTTTTTTCCATATTTATAAACTAATTTTTGACTGAGATATGACCGTTTCTATTCATTCTGACTGAAAATATTGAACACTACCTAGATGGCACTCGATTAGTATGGCATGCCGTTGTGTCATGTAATAGGTAAAGTGTCTATTGTGACACAATCAGCTTGCCATAGCCTGCCACCTTTGTTCTACTCGCTGCTTGGAGCAACCATCAAATCAGCTTCATTTCACTGAGCACTGAGGCTGCAGATGCTTTTAAAATGCAGCTGATTTGACCATCAGAGTGTATTTATTAAGCAAACGTTAGACTGAGACACACCTTTACTATAATGTCAAGCAAACGATTGTTTTAGGTGCTTATCTTGTTAAATTTTGAAGCAACGCAAAACGACTTGTCCCTCTGCGCATACCCGCTTCCGCAAATCGAGTTTTGAAATGCAGCTGATTTGACCATCGAAATGCATTTATTAAGGAAAAGTTGGACTGAGACACACCTTTGCTATAATTTTGAGTGAACAAATAATTGTTTTTAAGTGTTAATCTTGTTAAATTCTTGTTGAAGTTCTCCCGTGCACACTCCCACGGCCGCCATTTGGCAGTCAATCGATTTTTGGCACAACACCGGCCCACATTTCGGGGTTGTCAGCGGTGACACGTAATAGATGTGACGTAAATGGCAAAGCGACATATTTATGGATTTTTACACTTTATTAGACATATTTGGACTGATGCAACTTACAGGACGGCGTGCCGTGAACGGCGGAATGTACAGTAATTCTTATATTTTTTAACTTCATAACTTAAATAACAAAATCTACTGTTTGTGTTGGAATCTTGATTGACATTAAAACCCTTTAGATTTTCTCATAATATAACTAAATCAATGATTTACTTCAAGCCTGAGGAGTGCGACCTGAAATCTGCTCCGTTTTTTTTATTTTCCTTGTTTTCAGATGTTCTCTGTAGTCGTGTGTGTGTGTGTGTGTGTGTGTGTGTGTGTGTGTGTGT
>NC_056502.1:3194453-3200109 GCF_014905685.2 Nematolebias whitei | reverse complement strand
ACAAGAGTCAGGGTGGCTTCTGGGTAATACCAGATGGCTAGGCCTCAGACTGACGAAGCCTCTTGGATGAGGGGCGAAACGTTTCTTTTTAACAAAAAAAACGAAGTCCAGATGACATGATTCAACCTTTTTTGTTGTTATATACCTGGATGACTGAGAAAACAAACTTTGTGTTCTTGATATGTTTACTATTTCAAAATGAATATGAGATAATCAGGATTAATTTAGATGTTGTTTTCCTCCACTTCTTCTTTAAGATTGTTTCAGGATATGGTTTTTTTTCCCTTGAATCAGAAATGCAGTCCAGTCATGTTTACCTTTAAAGGTTGTTCTTTAGGTGTACAGGTGCGTCACAAAAAAATTTGAATATTGTGAAAAAGTTCAATTTTTTTTGTCAGTTATTTCAGAAAATGAAACTCGTGTATTATTTATTACACAGAGTGAAATATTTCAAGCCTTTATTTCTTGTAATTTTAAACATTATGGCTAACAGATAATGAAAAAACAAAATTCAGTTTCTCAGAAAATAAGAATATTCCAGTTTTTGGTACCTCTGTCAGTGTGGGCAGGAGCCGAGTCCTGCTGGAAAATAAAATCAGCATCAAAAACTTTTAGCCGAAGGAAGCATGAAGTCGCTAAAATGTCATGGTAGATGTTGAGTTGACTGGACTTCAGAAAAGCCAGTGGACCAACACCAGCAGAGGACATGGACCCAAACCATCACCGACTGTGGAAACGTCACTCTGGACTTCAAGCAACGTGGATTCTGGACCTCTCCACTCTTCCTCCAGACTCTGAGACCTTGATTTATAAACTACATGAAAATTTACTTTAAACTGAACAGAAAATATTGGACCACTGAGCAACAGTTCAGTTCTTCTCCTCAGCAGGTAAGACGCTTGTGATTGTTTCTGGTTCAGGAGTGGCTGCACTCGAGGAATGAGACATTTGTAGCTCATGTCTAGTTCATCAGCTGATCAGGGTGAGACACCAGGAGATTGAACCTCTTCACAATATTTGAGACAATTAATAGTTTTTAAAATTATTTGTAAGCCATAATCATCAAAAATTTCAAAATAAATAAATAATAAAGGCTTTAAATGTTTCAGTCTATGTTTAATTAATCTATATAACTAATGATAATTGATATGAAATTATAAAAATGTCTGAAATTATAGATAAAAAATTACTTTTTCCACCATATTTTAATTTTATGAATTGCGCCTGTAAAAAAAACAAACAAAAGAACATATCTACAACATATTAGAGTTTAAAAAGTGTGACATACAACTTTGCAAAGAGAAGCTCATGAGAACTAATGCTCTACACCACAACACATTATTTTGCTCAGTCACAAAAATACAGAAAGCACATTTATTCTCGTTCTGCCAGAACACAAAAGCCTTCAAATTTATTAGCTTTTTGTTTTGGAATACTTTCAAGGAAACTACTTTTTTAATGCCCATTTGTTGTGATTATTTATCCTGACCTCAAAAACCAGCACAGGCCAAACACCTTACATATTTAATTTTGCATTCATTTAGTTTCAAAACTGAATAGTGATGTCATCAAAACAAACAAGCTATTTTTATTTTTGCCCTTCGATACACAAAAACCAAAATATCTGAAAGGTTTTGAAAACAAACTTAAGCATTCTGGCTTTTTGTGGCTTTTTATTTGTTCACAAATAGTTAGTTTTATTTACAAAATGAAGCAAAATGCAGCTGTGATGGTTCCTGAAGCAACAACCAAATAGTAAAATAAAATAAAATAGTGAATAAAACTGCAACTTAACCTTTTTTAAGAGGAGAAATTTAAAAAATGTTGCATAATAGAATAAATCCATCCAACAAGATGCTAAGCCTTGATATATTTCTCTGAATTATTGTGCATATATCAGAACAGATTCATGTTTTCCAAGAGATATAAACCAGAAATGTTCAAGTTGTTTTGGAAATCATTCAGCCTCAGTATTTTCTGTGATTTGAGCAAAGAACAGAAGAACTCCAACCATCAGCAGCTCTTCTGAGTTTACACACGTGACAGCATCTGATCCACACGTCGCCTCGGTGCATCACTGCTGCTGTCGCCTCCCTCCTCCTCTTCCTCCTCAGCAGCTTTGGTCATTCTGTTCTTCCTTCTGTCTGTCACGTTTGTGTCTTCACCTTCTTTTGGAAACATAAAACCTGGCTCAGAGCAAGGACCAAAACATGAACATTAAAATAAATACAACACTGAATCAAATCTCATCAGATTTTTAACATTTTCGGGACTCATGTTTGAGTCTCGATGATTTTTATTTCATTTTTTATGAGGACTTTATTTTCCAGCAGACACACACACACTTAATTTAAATAGCATACGCAACACTTGTTGTCAGTGATCTACATAATAAGAACCTCTGACATGTTTTTTATTCATCTCAACATGAATTAAATCGCATGAACTTATTGACAAATAAGCAGCAGAAGTCTTTGTTGTCACTCTGGATTTGCGATCCAAAGGTGCAGTAAATGTGACAGAGAGATGACTGCTGCAACTCTACTGCATGTCAGGGCAATGACATGAGCAAAGATGTGCATGGATACTATCATGCTTACATTGGGAAAGAGCTGATGAGTGCAGAGGCATTTTGTTAAAAGTAAAAAATACTGAGGACTAACCGTAACAGTACAGCAGGGCTGGTTGTATTTTGGAGTTATATGAAATCCTGGCAAATGCTCGGGGCATAAATGATAAATGCCGGATGGAACTGGAATACCTGTGCACAAACAGGCTGGCTCAGAGCTCACAACAGGTTGTTTTTTTTTAACCCAGCATGCAGCTATATTCAAATAAGCTCTGAATAAACAGATCTGAGAACGCTGCCTTTGTGTTTTATGTGTGAACAGTTTGAACAGCAACAATCCCAGTGTATTTGTTTCTCCCTGATAAGATGATAAAAGTACGACAAAGCACGTGTAGCGCAGTGGCAGCACTGAATTGTGTCTAATACAAGTAAGTGAAAAGTCAGCCCAAAGCCAAAGAACACACTGATGAATACTAATGCTGGGAAATAGGTCATCCCCTAATGAAACAAGACACGTCAGCACGGTGGTGCAGGGAGCACTCAGAAAACAACAGGTGGGATGCAAACAATGGCTGAATCGTTGTTACACGAAAACAAAACTGTAAGTTTGTCATGAGAACATGATGCAGTCAATAATAAAAACACATTACCTGATCCTTTTGTTTACGGAGGATTCGTTATGACGCAGTTCTGTTGTTTACTGAAAAAACACCAAGATGATGGTTTTATTTTAGCTGCACAGAGAAACAGTGGTTCTGCTCGGACTTTGCATGTTCTCCCTGTGCACGTGTGGGTATTCTCCTGGTACTCTGGTTTCCTCTCGCAGTCCAAAAACATACGTGCATCATGCGTAACGAAACAGCTGGGTGGTTCCTGGCGTACGTGGTAAATTGCAATTTTGGGTTTAAACAAATGTATGCAGCAGATTTTCCATCAAAATATTCGCAGAGGTGTCGCAGGCATTTCACTCATATCTACATTTTGCTTAAGGTGTCTCCAACCTGTCTCAAGAACACTAGAGCTGTATTTTGACACGTGCATGACAGTGCTCCATTGACAAAAACATAAAAAAAAAAACATATACTGGTACATGGCCTAGAACTGCACTCCTCAAGGTGGCTGCATGTTGGAGTAGCTGCTACTTTTATTCTGGGATGTTGCTTTTGAAAACTTTATTTCATCTTGTTTCTGGATGTAAATGGCTTTTGTTGGATGATTACTTCCTCTGGTATTGGATGCTGTGCAGCTGGATTATTTTTTTTTAAACCTTTTTACTACTGCACAACGTTATGACGTTACGAGCGCCATCGAGTTTAGAGTTGTGAAAATTTACAAATTTACACTGTTCGAGTGTTGTCATTGTGTTAGAGAGTAAATGTCATCAAATTTGACATTAAACATAATCCAAGTTGAAGTGTTACATCATTTTCAGCCCCCTTTTTGGCATCTGCATTTGGTAGCAGGCCAAATTGACAAAGACCATGCAGAATAATGTAATATATTAATTCCACAGCCGAGAAAGCTATGGAGTCTCTGTAAGTCTAGGGGAATAAAAATCAGTATTGGTATCGGTTATAGGCCAAATAAGTTTTAACATATCGGATATCTGCCAAAAATCCAATATCATGCATCCCAAGTTCAAATATTACCTCAAATACAGTCCCAAATCCTAAATGAGTTGTAAAGGAGGTGCTGTGGATGCATCTCAGTCTACCTGGCAGAGGTGCTTGAGTGACTGACTGCTAAGATCATTGGAGCTGGCAGGAAACGTGGCTCATGACAAGAAGAAGACCAGGATCATCCCCCGACACCTGCAGCTGACTGTCTGCAATGATGAGGAGCTCAACAAGCTGCTGAGAGGAGTGGCCATCGCTCAGGGAGGAGTTCTGCCCAAGATTCAGGTGGTCCTGCTGACCAGGAGGACTGAGAGGCCTGCTGGGTCCAGGTGGACGGATCGGCATCTGCAGCCAGTTTCTTCAGATTCGCTGCGGGACGGACTGATGCGGGTGATCCTTCCTGCCTGCAGCAGTCATATACAGTATAACAACTCTTAATGAAACCAGGATGATGAGCTACAACCACATTTAATTTCCCTTCGGGATTAATAAAGCATTTTGAATTGAGTTTTACAAATTCTACAAAAGACAATAAATCATGATTTTCACAAATTGGCCGAGCTAAGTGTGGTCACATGGTTCACTGTTCGTTTGGTCGCAAACATTCAGAATTCAGGGACTTCAACTAAAAATGTGCAGATTTTCTTACAGTTTTGATTCTCCAACGAGTCTCTAACAGTCGGAGCTCAGTGAGATCCGAACTTTCAGAATATTGTAATAAAAATTATCCTCCCCACGTCAACTTTTTAATTGAGATTAAAACATATTTAGATGGAAAGCAATCATTTTTAGACCTATTCAAATACATTTACACAAATGGTTTCAGAGTGTGACGTTGCACAAACTTTACCTGGACATGGAAAGCTTTCAAGACAATCAGATTTGAGGCAGAATTAATACAAACCGGATTCCAAAAAAGTTGGGACACTAAACAAACTGTGAATAAAAACTGAATGCAATGAAGTGGAGATGGCAAATGCCAATATTTTATTCGTAATATAACATAGATGACAGATCAAAAGTTTAACCTGAGTAAATGTAACATTTTAAAGGAAAAATATGTTGATTCAAAATTTCACAGTGTCAACAAATCCCCAAAAAGTTGGGACAAGTAGCAATAAGTGGCTGGAAAAAGGAAATTGAGCATATAATGAACAGCTGGAAGACCAATTAACATTAATTAGGTCAATTGACAACATGATTTGGTATAAAAAGAGCTTCTCAGAGTGCCAGTGTCTCTCAGAAGCCGAGATGGTAAGAGGATCACCAATTTCACCATTGTAGCGCAGAAAGATAGTGCAGCAATACCAGAATGGTGTTACCCAGCGTAAAATAGCAAAGACTTTTAAGTTATCATCATCAACCGTGCATAACATCATCAAAAGATTCAGAGAATCTGGAACAATCGCTGTGCGTAAGGGTCCAGGCCGTAAAACTCTACTGGATGCTCGTGATCTCCGGGCCCTTAAAC
>NC_056502.1:3189879-3194353 GCF_014905685.2 Nematolebias whitei | reverse complement strand
AAAAAAACGAAGTCCAGATGACATGATTCAACCTTTTTTGTTGTTATATACCTGGATGACTGAGAAAACAAACTTTGTGTTTTTGAAACCATTAGTGAAAAGGCCAGACTTCAGGGGTATCTGAGGCAGGCTTGAAACACAAGAGTCAGGGTGGCTTCTGGGTAATACCAGATGGCTAGGCCTCAGACTGACGAAACCTCTTGGATGAGGGGCGAAACGTTTCTTTTTAACAAAAAAACGAAGTCCAGATGACACGATTCAACCTTTTTTGTTGTTAAACATATCAAGGTTTATTAAAATAAATCTTTAAAAAAAATCTTAATTGAGTATAATATTCAAGGGTTTGTTTGCACTTCATTCAAACATTAAAACAGGTCATATGAATAGGTAAAACATCGTCATCCGGTTATTGTTATGGAATTAAACAAAAAATGTTTTAGTTTGAACTCTGTCAGTGTGTGGTAAATCCACCCAAAATTGTATTTTTGTTTCTATAATAAATCAAATTATCACAGAAGAGCTTAATATGTCATTTCAAGCAATACAATTTCTTAAATTTTAATCCTGGAACAATTTAAAAATAACCATATACATTTAATGAAACACGCTGGACTGCAGTACCCTGCATTGACCAGGAGGAGCTCCAGACCAGCAGGGGGCGCTGTGGTTCTTCACCAGCGGTCTGAATGAAAAGTTCAGGAAGTTGAACTGAAGCGTTCATTCTGCTGTAAAGTGAAAGAAAAGATGATGGTAGAGATGCAGGATGAGTTTGAAACTTTAGATGACTGGTTTATCGAGTCCCTGAAAACGTGAGAAAACATTTACTTTTTGTCTAAGCGTCGTGTTTTATTATGTCAGCTACCAGCGACGAGAGCTTGCTTTTAAAATAATGTCACACTAAAGATGAACCAAACAGTATTTGTGAAGACATTACATGTCAAATTCAAAAAAAGTTGAATTAACACCATTTGTTTAAATGTGTGGCTACTTTTTTAATGTTAGAAACTTATATTCACACCAAAAAAAGAAAAGTTAATTTGAGTAATTAGACCAAAAGTTTGATATTTTCAATGTTTCTGTTCTTACAGGTACAAAGATCTCCATGTGTTTCAGCTGGAACACCCCACTCAGGTCATCGAGTGGACTTCAGGAAAGAGCAAGTTGAACCAGTCATTATCACCAAATGTTTTTGTTATTTGATCATTTATTAGGATTTCTATGTTTGTTGTGGGGATAGTTTAAAACAAGCACAATGAAAAGCTTCAGTGGAGAATATCAACAATAATGGGGGGGTTGCACAGCTATATTTAAGAATATATGAAGTCAGGACTGTAGCTGCTTTGATTGTATTCATTGATTGTATTTCTTGTGTTTTGAAGCCGTCTGTGTCGCTGGCTACAGCTCTTCTAAAAATGAAATTTTGGAACTTCGTTTGCCACTGAAACTTTTTGCGGATGAAAACAAGGTAACGCATCAATAAAAGTGTAATCTTTTTATTATGAAAATGTCCAGATGTTTGTAAGCGTTGCTATGCGGTGATATGTTCAGGGTCTCTGTGCAGAACGGGATTTCAAAGTTGTCCATGGTGGTTTTACAGAAGGTCCGACTCGCTGCTTGAAACACGTCCCAGGTACCAGGTGAGTTCTGACGAAGACATTCCACGTAGATTACCTGCGCTGGACGTTTGTCATTCTCTCCGCTCGCGTCCGATTCCTGTGAGAAGTTTTAACGGACTTTGACTTTTGGTTCAACGTTTCTTTTATGGAATTTACTTTGACAAATTTAAAATAATGTATTATTTCCAAAGAAAGTGATAAATAATTAAAAAATGTGAAATAAATTACATATCAAGCACAAAATCTGACTGGACTGATATTTTACTAAGTCATCAGAGAGGCTGTGGTAGATCGGTGCCGTGGTCTTGTAATCCTGAGGTTGCGGGTTCGAGCCCAGGTTGCGTCAGGACGGCATCCGGCGTTTAACAAATTGCCAAATCTTTCATGTGAGCTCGCTCGCTGTGGTGCCCCCTGAAGAAGGGAGCAGCTGAAAGAAACTTACTGAGTAATTCAACAGTTTGTATAATAAACAATATGGCATGCTCCGACAAAAGAAACCCAGCACACATTGTGTTAACATATTTATCACTTCTAACCTTTTCACTAATGTATTTTTGTCCCATTTTCTCTTGTGCTGATTGTTTTGAATTGAATGACTGGTTCTAAAAAGTGCCATTATAAATGAGTCACCACTGAAATTAAACAGCTTCATTGTTTCATCAATAATAACAGTAAACTGCAGAGTTCTTACTCCGTCGGTGTGCTCATTGGTTTTAAAACATGTGAAACTACTCTTTAATCAAATTAAAGTTGTGACAGTTTGTTGGTTGGCCTTTTAACGAAGCAGTAGTTACAGAATTTTAATCTGCAGCAATTCACATGATAAATTAAAGTTATTTTGAGCCAGTTTGCCAAACATCTAGTACATGCTTCCCCTGTTATTTGTTTTTTATTTACATTTTCAGTACAAAGAGGTTAATCAGTTAAATAGGTGACAAAAATGAACTGTTAGGGACTCCAACTGGCTGCTCGTGTATTTTTACTTTAATGAGGGTTTGTTTTAGATTTGTTGGTGGTACTTCTGACTGAAAGTCCTTGTTTGAACTGAATGATGTCGTATTTTATATTGTTTCCACCTAGCTTTGCTTAATCACATCTTTCGTATTCCTTTAATTAACATCAGGTGTGTTGTGACCAACGATGGGCAGAACACCGACCTGCAGGTGTGGGACCTCGGAGGAGACGACAGCGGTGAGATTAATTTTACTCCAGCATGTGACGTGACACAAGGTTTAACACCAGAATAGAGACATCCTGATAAATATTTGAGGAAACAACTGATCATCAGATCAAAACTTAACACCACAAAACAGCAGTCAAACAATGACGGATACTGGCTGTATTCAAAAATGATTTGTAGCATCATGGGTAAAAATGAGTTGTAGAAAACTGATAAAAGTTTTACCTTAATGTTGTTATTTGTATCAACTAAGTGAAAGGCAAGAAAACTACAAGCTTGTCATGAATAAAACTCTCTTTGCAGCCGCTGGACAAATACTCGAGGCTGATTTTATCGTCACAGATCCATTACGTTTTAAAGTGTAGGAGACATTTACAGAGTTGTATTTGAAAACGAGCATTATTTGTGTCCTTAGAAATAAAACACTGAAGTTATTTTCTTGTAAGGAATGTTAATTAAACATTTCATTGATGGTTATTCAGTGTAAACACAGATTTTCTTGTTTTGGACAAAAAAAAAAGTTCAGGTTTTTAAATGTTTTGCGTCACATGGTTGTTAGGAAAATATATCTGTTGTAAAATATTACACGTGCAAGATATATGAAAGTTCACATTAAAGGTTTTAATATCTTGTTTTTTTGCAGTAGTTTGTGTATAAAGTAAATCTGAATTTTGAACTTGTTTTGATTTATAATGATGCAAAACTGCTGTCTTAGCAACTATACGAGGCTCTTCTATCTTACCCCAACTCGACCTCCAGTTCTGAAATGATCTGCAGTATTTCTCAGTTTGTGTTAGTTATAAGCACAAATTCAAAACTTAACCCACAAAATATTAATACTTCTTCATGCTAATGACACCACTAAGGTCTCAATTCACGTTCTGTTATTTTAGACGGTGTTTATGGTTTGTATCTGTTTTAAACTATTGTCTTTTGTGTAACAACAGATGTGATCAGGAGGACGGGAAGTGTTAAGGGAGGGAATGTGTCAGAGACCGGCAGCAGGATCGCAGCTCCACCTTCGACTCCACCTCAAGTCCTTCACGGAGCGCGAAGCAGCAGCGTCCAGCTGACGCAGCTGATCTCAGGACAGACTCTTTATAAACTCGGTAAAACTATTTCCTCTGTACAGATGACTGACTGTCGTAATGTTCAGGTAACACCGTGCGTTTGTGTTCCTCCAACAGAGACGAGTTCAGACAAACCTCTGAGCTCCTTACAGTTTGTGAGCGACTCCGTTTTTTTGGCCAGCTGCTCTGACGGGAGCGTTTACGTCGCAGACGCCCGGACTTCTGCTGCTCCTCAGCGTCTTCCTCCACCCACACCCTCAGACGAATCAGGTGTCTGGTGGACAGACACCTCTGTAGCTCCACAGCAGGCTGACTGCAAGCTTGTCAGACTCTCCTCCTCTGGACGGGCAGTCGTGTCAGATTGGAGGAGTTTGGGAGGCGTCGTGTGTCAGGCTCAGCTGGACATCCAGACACGTCCCCACGAACTGAAGGACGTGACGGTGTCCTGGGCTCCGACGCTGGACGGATACATCTCAGTGTCAGGTCGGTGTTTACACACACTGATGCAGATTTAACATCAAGAATATACAAAGGCTTTGAGTAAAGATGTTTTAATAGTTAATTAATTTTATCAACAGTAAAACAACATTTGGGCTCATTTATCTTTT
>NC_056502.1:3183917-3189779 GCF_014905685.2 Nematolebias whitei | reverse complement strand
TATATATATATATGTATATGTATAAATATATAACATAATAAACTTAATCTACACATTTTTCTCATAGCAAAAGTCCACAAATAAAAAATAGAAAGCAGTATTTGTGATCATGTTCCAACTTGTGAGCTTTTTTTATTTACAAAAACAGCTGAAAAAGATCAAAGTTCATGCTCAATAATCCAGGTAGAAAAATTTATTAAAGTTCAGTCAGATCATCTGGATGGTTTCTTTTTTTTTTTTTAGATGTTTCGTCCTTCATCCAAAGGACTTCATCCGTCCAAGGAGCCCCAACAAACTCAGTCCCACAAGCAGCACAGCCACAAAGTGGACCAACCAGTTTGATGGTGATAAGATGGTTTCTGCTTGTGGGACTGAGTTTGTTGGGGCTCCTCGGATTGATGAAGTCCTTTGGATGAAGGACAAAACAGCAACAACAAAAAAAAAACATCCAGATGCTCTGACTGAACTTTGCAGCTGAAAAAAAGAAATGTAAAATATGCAGGATGTTTGAATGCTAATCTTTTTGGTACTCCAGTGCTCTTCTTGATCCCCCATATTTATTCTTGACAGTTATTTTGCTTGTTTTTTCTCTTTTCTTAAATTTTTACATCAGAATGTTTCCTTTATTTCCATCAAAACATTTCTGAGATTCATTTCACCTCATTTCTCCACCAACACAAACTTGTGTAGGTCACAGTTCGAAAGCTTCCATACGATTTTCAACAGATCCATCTGAGTGCTTTGTTTACACTGAGTGTGGACCCACATTTCATAATGGCTTTCAAGTTTGTTTTTCTGTTTCCTCTTCAGGGATCACCACAGTGAGTCATCCTCCTCCATCTCTGTCCTCTGCATCTTCTGTCCTCTCTCCAACTACCTCCATGTTCTCTAACTGTATCCATAAATCTCCTCTTTGTCTTTTTCCTGGTGGTTGCATTTCTAACATCCTTCTACCAGTATACCCACTGTCCCTTCTCTGGACATGTCCAAACCATCTCAATGACTCTAACTTTATCCCCCAGTTGTTCAACCTGTGTTGTACCTCTGATGATCTCATTCCTAATCTTATCCATCCTTGTCACTCCTAAGGAGAACCTCAACATCTTCATTTCTGCCACTTCCAGTTCTTTCTCCTGTCTGTTCATTGTCACTGTCTCCAAACATTACATCATCGCTGGTCTCAATGCCCTCCTGTAAACCTTTCCTTTGACCGCAATTGCATTCAGTATATCGAGGAAACTACCAGAGCTTCATACCACACTATTTGATATAGTTCAAGTGAACCTTTTTAAATGTTTGATTTCATACTGTCCTGATGCATGCTCAATAATCCAGGTAGATCAATTTAACAAGGTTGAGTGAGGTCCTCTGGACGGATTCTTCTTTGTTGGAACGTTTCTTCTTTTATTAGAAAGACTTTCATTCTGAGAAGCTGCAACTAACAGTCTTAAAAGCAGCACCTTCTCATAGTGGATCAACCAGTTCACGCTTGGCAGTCTAGGGCGGCCCCCAGACTGAACTGAAATAAATTAATTGGGTTTTCAGCAGCCAGAACTAGTTGTTCTTGTGCAAAAGGAGGACCATCAGCCTAACAATCGATTGTTCATGCCCTGATGGCTGCTTGTTATTCACAGGGATTTGAGTGATACTAGTAATAACAGCATTGTATGAGGAGGACAACTGAAATGTAGACCTCCGTCCCTGTTTAACGATGGATGGTTTATCTTCACAAAGATGGTTTCCTTCACTCCTCTCCCAACCCAACATTCCTCTCTATCAAGGATGTGCACATCTTAATCCCTGAAAGAGTGACGGCTGGCCTGCAGAGGAGTGTCGACCGCAGAGTCCTCACCTGATGATGTTGCTCTTCTGTGCTGGACCATCCTTTTGGCCAGTGGTTGCTTTGTTTCCCCAATATAGAACTGATCACAACCCTCCTGGCACTAAACAGCATACACAATATTACTATGTGCCGGGGGACAAGAACTTTGAGTTGAACCAGTCTTTGCCGTAATGTATAATGTAATGCACCCTAACCTTGTTAGGTTTGGTTTCATACTTTGCAAAAAGTACCTTTAGGGACCCATAATGATGTGCTTAATTACCTGATTTAAATGAAAATGTGATGCTTTCTAGATTAGATTGACTTAAACTGAGGGATGTTTAAGGGATGATTTACTAACATTATCTTCAATTGTCCTTTATTTCGGTTGTGAACACTGTCCAAAGCATCAGTGTTCCAAAAGAAAATGTCTTAAATTGGTTCTAGTTCAGAGATAGATTTAGAAATTCACACAGACAAAAGCAAACAAAGGATGCAGCCAAAGACTGTTTCCATTGCACACATGCACAGATGATCTCTCTGCAAAACACTCTCACATATCAACTTGAATCTGTCAGTGGCTCGGTAAACAGGCTGGAAGAAGAGCAACTGTCTGCCAAGATTGGTTCAGAGACAAGAAAACAAAACGGGACCAATTAGAGAGGAATTACTGAAGCAACACTACCAACACAAGTTCAGCGTTAGGTTTCACAGAAACACACACGACAACACAACGAGGCCGAGGCAGCCAATTCCCGCTGTTAGAATAAATACTTATATAGCTCCTTTCTATCAATTCAAGATATCATCTCGGCTCATATCATCGCAGTACCGGTGTCCCACATATTTAACATGTCCATAAGCCAAAAACAGCCTTTGTTCTACCTTTGCTGAAGGGAGGTGACCCCACCTCACTGAACAACTATCGACCAATCTCTAAACTCTGCATTTTAAGACATTTTATCTTACCTCTCCTTCAATCTGGGTTCAGGAAACAACAGCACAACGACTGCTTCGCTGAAGGTTTTTAATGACATTGTTGAAGCATTGGATGCACTTTACTTAGACCTGTCTAAAGTTTTAGAAACTGTGGACCATAACATCTTCTGTCTCAGAAAGCTCTCGGAAATTGGTTTCTCAGAACACACCATTGGTTGGTTCTCTAACTATCTTTCAGATTGGAGGCAATGTTTTCAATGTAATTGTATTTCCTCCAGTTATTTAACAGTCAACAATGGTATACCACAAGACTCATTCTTAGGACCCACCTTCTTTACAATCTACATAGGTAATGTACTGTAGGTCAGAGCATCCCTGATGCATCCCTATGCTGATGACACAGCAACTGTTTTAGCTAGACAGTAAACAACTAAGGCTCTCCAGCTTTTGCAATTTGCTTTCAACATCATCCAGTCAGATTTATTCCGTCTCAAACTTGTCCTAAATGCGGACAATACCAAAGGGATGCTTTTTTCAAACAGGAAGTCGGTCCCAGCAGTTCTTCTTCCGATTTTATCCTCAAATGGTGTCCCCATTGAGTTTGTCGATTCCTAAAAACATTTGGGTGCCTTGGTCGACTCGCATCTCTCTTTTAAGCTTCACAAGAAAAACCTAGTAAAGAAACTGAAAGTTAAACTGTGTTTCTTTTTCAGAAACAGATCCTGTCTAACTCTGAATGCTAGGAAACGCCTTGCATCTGTGACTTTCCTTCCCTCCATTGATTACGGTGACATTATTTATATGAATGCTCCTACAAGCACCCTGCAGATGTTGGATGCTGTCTATCATGGTGCACTAAGATTCATAACTGGCTGTAACTATCGTACCACCACTGCACCCTGTATTCACTGGTTAACTGGTCATCATTAACTTCGCACAGACTCTGTCACTGGTACATTTTCATCTTTAAATCACTTCTTGGTCTGCTGCCTTCATACATCTCCTCCTACATGTCACTGCGTGAGTGCAGCTACAGCATGCGCTCTCAGGACATTATTACCTGCAGTGTTTCCTCTGTGAGGACTGAACTAGGCAAAATGACCTTCTCCTACTCTGCTCCTGTTTCCTGGAATATCTTACAAAAAGATCTGAAGTTCTCGACCTTGACCTCTCTAAGTGGCTTTAAACATCTGCTAAATTCCTGGCAAGGACCAATGCAGGCATGTTCCTGTTTTTAGTTTTCTTCACTGCATCGTAATCTAGCTGTTTTTTCACTACTTTTCCTTTTAATTACCATTTTGTTTTCACTTTAAAAGATAAAATTGTACGCATCCTTTTTGATTGTCTATTGTTGTTGTTGTCCACTGTTGTCATCACTCTTTTAAAATTCAGGTCTCTTGTAAATGAGTCCCCGAGGTTCAGTGGGATTAACCTGTATAAATAAAGGTTGAATTAATGAAAAGTATGCTCAAATTGTTTCACAACACAACTGATGCCCTCATTTACCTGCACTCACACATTCATACAGCACTCTACTACATCTCTACAATCCAACAATTCATTCTATAGAGATTTATCAGTGCTTTTAGATCACATTCATACACCGATGGGACACACAGAGTCAGTGAGGGGTTCAGCGTCTTGTCCAGGGACAATCCGACACGTGACTGCTAGTGGAATTGAACCCCCAACTCTCCCATTGGAGGGCCAACGCTCTAACCACTCAGCCACAGCTATCTCAAATATAAATATAATATATTATAAATATATTTAAACTGCTTCAATTGACGCAGAAACTCATCTTCAGCATCCAGTTTGCCTGATAAAACAACTTGTATGTGGACGCATGTTGTGTGCATTTCGCACTGCAGGTAGATTTGACGTGCACAGAAAGTAAATGTAAGGCTATCTTTGTTTTTATTATTTATTTATTTTAATTAAAAAACATCATATTGACATAGTGTTTGATTGTGCTGATGATGTTTACATCAGCTGATAGGAAACAGCTAAGGTTGTGGTGGGGAGATGTTATGTGGACCAAGAGAGTTCTCAAACATGATATTTCTTCCGTCTCCATCACTATTCTTTCAAACTGGTGGGTGGAGGGTCAAACCACCGGTTTTTTTATGTTGGCCAGTTCGTGACCTTTCATCAGCTGCTGCCTTGGGGCAAAATGCCAAGATACCTTATAATCTAATTGGCAGATCTCCATGAAATTCATTAAGTATGTTCGAGTTTCCAAGTTTTTCTTTTGATTTTAATGTTCCTGTGACCTTTCCATCTCTCTACCCTTAGGTCACATTTCCCACATGCACACGAGAAACATCAAGAATGGGCAGTTCGCCCTGATGTTCCTGGCGTGAACACTTTAGAGCAACATACTGTGCTTTACTGTACATGTAGTGGATTTTATTTATTTATGAATGTAATATTTATTTGAGCGTTTACAATTTCATCAGCTGTTTTATTTGTGGATCCTTTTATTGCTTGCTCATTTTGTACAGTACTAATAAATAATATTGGTTTATTTACAGTGTCTAAACCAGAAAAAAAAAAGAACCTGTGAATTTTTATTACTTCATTTATTTTAAATAATTCTACGGGTTACAGACTGACTAACTAAAAACACGAGGAAATAATGAGCAAATAACTAAATATGTATGCACCTTCTGAAGTTTTATAATTATTTAAAGTTCACAAAACACACACTTGGTGCGTTTGTGCGAATGCATGAGTATGTTAGATGTATCACGGCTGAGGCTTAGCAAAGGGACACGGCTAACGGCCAATTTGTCTCTATAAAGCCTAAAGATCAGATAAAACAAGAAAGAAATGTAAAATGGGAGAAATGCTAATTTGATACTAATAAGGAGAACAGGAAGTGTTTCTGTGGCTACACTAATGACTTCCTGCTTTCATAATTGGAAGATAAATGAGTGGAAAAAGAGTATAGTGGGAGAAGATCATGTGTTTTTTCATCATCCTTCATCCCTCCCTCTTTAATTTATACATCAACGTTGCACCTTTCGGTCTTCTTTTTAGCACTCTATCTTTAATCATATTTAGTTTTTCTCTCTTCACGTCCCATGTTGTCCATCTTT
>NC_056502.1:3182643-3183817 GCF_014905685.2 Nematolebias whitei | reverse complement strand
TATATATATATATACTGGTCTACTTTTTCATTTTTAGGCTGCTTCACATTTATATGGAGGTTGTTGTTTTTTTTAATAGTTTGCATGGCTGTTTATGTTTGAATCCTAAAAAAAAAGTCCAAGATAAAACTGGATGAGCTCAGTTTATTTGTTCATTTATTTATTTATTCACTTATTTATATAATTTATTATTATTGTTGTTGTTATTGTTATTACTATTATTATTACTATTATTTGGGGAGTGGTGGTGCAGAGGTTAGAAAAGGTGGGCCTGTGACCGGAAGATCGCCGGTTCAAGCCCCGGTACGGACAACATCAAAAATGTGGGTGGGGTAGGTGAAGCACCCACACCTGCCCCCACCCTCATTCGTCCCACTCTGGGCCCTTGAGCAAGGCCCTTAACCCCCACCATCTACTCCTCCAGGTTTCCTAGATAGCAGCTCTCTGCTCCATACAGAGCCGTGGTAGCTCGGTGGTCTGTGGTTGCAGCAGGAAGGGCATCTGGCGTAAAAATAACTGCCAGGTCTTCGTGCGACTTAGTTCACTGTGACGACCCCTGAAGAAAGGAGCAGCCGAATGAAGAAAAAACTTTTTTTTTTCAATTAATATTATTATTTATGTTTTGGTAAATAAATATCTTTGTAAATTAAAAATATCCCACCATTTATTTGTGAAAATCAATTTATAATAAAAATTGAACGTTGTTTAGTTCTCTTCTCCTGTTCCTTGTTGTCTTCACAGATCTACAATATTTTGAAGTGGGCAGCAGTTTTATGCTTTTCTTTTCTGTTTCTTCCTTCTTTCTGCAACAGCAAGTTTTAAGTGTGTGTGCTGCACACACTTAAAGAAGGGAAAGAGACCATGGGGCAGATTCATCACTTGAGAACTTACAGTATATATCTTCTCTGGACAGGAACAGCTTGGGATCCCCCAAAAACAGCGGGAGAGAGTCGTTGAGGACAAGGAAGTCTGGGTTTGGCACCTTGACCTGACAATATTTAAGTGGTAGAAGATGATGGATGGATGGATGGATGGATGGATGGATGGATGGATGGATGGATGGATGGATGGATGGATGGATGGATGGATGGATGGATGGATGGATGGAAGGATGGATGGATGGATGGATGGATGGATGGATGGATGGATGGATGAATGGATGGATGGATGGATG
>NC_056502.1:3178202-3182543 GCF_014905685.2 Nematolebias whitei | reverse complement strand
TGTACATCAAAAATACGTTTTACGTCCACTGCAATAGATCTTTTCAACAACTTCAGACCTAACTGTAGATATAAGGTTTTGATTTTTTTTTTCATATTTTTTGCATTTTTATACAGCTTTTGTCATAGAAATTCTTGATTTTTTTTATAAAAAAATATATATATATATGCAAAAATAAAAATAAGTAAAAGTGGAATATTTGTCAATGCCCCTCTGTGACTGGCAGGAACTCCTCCCCTGATCCCTCAGAGGAATTTTAACTATCATGATAAAAGCATTCTGTTATGTCAGGATTACAGTACATGTACATCAAAAATACGTGGTTTGAATGGAAGTCAATTGGACCAAATCGGGCCTTAGGATAGAGTGTATGCTTTGTGCAGATTTCCTAATCTATACACCTTGCAATAGACTGGGTCAGGTAATTTAAAAAATAAAATTAATAAACAAATCCTGACCAAGTTTAATGAAATTAGTCTTTAAACTGACTGATATATTGCAAATCAATAATTGCACATAACAGAATGTACACGTTAGGTCCCCTAAGATAATTTGAGGGTTAATTAGATATAAATAGTCAAAAATTAAAACAAAAAATACATCACTGTTGCTATCACAGCATGATAACAACAAAAGCAGCCATATTGAAATTTGAGGTTGTGGTTAGTCTGAGACTTCTGACTGTGTGATTTTAAACTCTAGTTTCAGGGGTTACTTTAGATAATTTTCTTAATATAGAAGTAGGTAGTTCTGACTTCTAAATATAAAAAGAGTGCACTATGATATGCATGAAATAATCAAGTATTTAAGAGTATGTTCATCTTTTTAATAAAATTTAGGAACACTCTCGCTAGAAGCGGTGTGTCACAAACCAGTCAGATAAAATAAACAAGCCTGTGCTCAATCTGACTCCACTTAGCTTTTTTTGAATGAACTTTGAACTGAATTCACGTCAAATTTATGGACTTTTACAAATGAAGAAGAGAAGGCAACAGTGGCAGAAATTTACAAGAATGATGGCTGATTTAATCAATCAATTTTCCAAAACACCACAAAATCACATGCATTCCTTTTACTGTTTTAAAGATTGTCATTGTTCATTTATAAATCTTTTTGTCTTACAGAAAAGTACATGATGGCAGTAATAGTTGGCACCATTGGAGGAGTAGCCGTCATTGCCTTCATCATTGCAGCAGTGAGATACGTGGGCCAGAATAACAAAAAGTGAGTATGAACGTTCAACTAATGGAGAGGCCAATGTGACGCAGCAGCAGTAGTTTTGCTCACTAAGCAAATTAATTTACTGAAATCCAAGGAAACACTTGAGCCTAGTCATCCATTCTAAAACACATGTAAGCACACAGTATTTGAGTGAATGTGGCATTAATGTGGACATGAGAATTTTTTTGTGTAGATCATTTTCAGTTGGTTTGCTACATCAAAACTCTGGAATTTCACATTGGCTGCTTTATAGAGTGGGTTAGCAAGCTGGACTAACCTTATATTTTGCAGGCATGATTCCCTGCTCTGACACTGCTTCCGTATCCTTGACCTGCTATGCTAAATACAACCCAGGCAGCACTTTTTACAGAGGTGTCTAAATTTAGCCTTGGTGCTTCATTGGACCCCCAAATTTGCAAGCTTTCTCCTGTAGATCAACCCCGAAGGGATCTCATTGACTAAACCCATAAAATAACCACTTCACTCACAGCCACAAATGGCCTCCAGCATAACCTTATGGAGCTCGTTTTAAAATGGATGCCCAAGCTTGGTGTGTCGCCCTGCGTTAGTGGCAGACGAGACCGAGTCTGATTATGTGACTCCGTCCCCCAGAGAGAATGGCAACCCTAGGCAGGACGTGGTCCTGGAGAACCCAGCTTTGTACTACAGCGCAGTCAAGAAGGACAAACAAAATCTGAGGAAGAAAGTGGTGAGACAAATTGATGTCAATAATTATGATCATTGAGGGGTCGGACAATCATTCTCAGAATGTTTGGGGTTCACGTTTTGTGTAATGAAAGAAGTATGAGAGCCCATTTCATCCTCTTAAACGAGGTAATAAAACAAACTCTCCTACTAGCAACCTAATAACTCCAATGACCTTTCAGATCACTGTTTTTCTCTTGCTTTCATCGCTTCTCTGCATTTTTCTGTCTGTTTTTTCTCTCCCCTAACTCTGGCACAGCTTAAGACAGAGCTGTTGGGCTCAAAGTTTAACTCCATTCTAGAGGAGACTACGGTAAGGTTCCCAAACGAATCCCCGTTAAAAAAAACCACCAGCCTCACATCTCCTCGCAAATCTGCTTCTGTTCTGTTTGTTTCTAAAACTGCCTTCTGTATGGCTTTCTCATTGTCTACACAAACTGCCAGACTAACAGGAAACATAGTCTTCCAGTCAAAATGTCAAACAGTAATCACTAACATATTTTATGGTGTCTGTTGTGCTCTTACCGCCATCTTGACAGTGACTTGAGGGTGCTGAACGGTTCCTCTATCTGCAGGGAGAAGACGGGGATTATCAATCTGTGGGCTCTATGGCAGGACTGGAGAGGCAAGAGCTGAACTACGCTGCCCTGGAGTTTATGGGTCGCAGGCCCAGGGAGGGGGTCTCAGGGAGGGGGGATGACGGCAGCAACTACACGGAAATCAAAGCCAAATGAATCGCAATCCTTCCCTGATCCCTCGGCTATGCGAAATGCAGTGGCAGCCCCGAAATACATACACCTCCCGCACCACAAACTGTGTATTAACTCCTTCATCTTCCTCATTGGACGTCTCCCTGCTGATGAGGACTTTTTGTTTCAGATATGTAACTTGTAATGAACAGTTCTGATAGAAAACACCACTTTGAGCTGCCTCTTCTCCATGAGACGCCCCTTTAAAAGGCACTGTTGGGAAAAGAAATGGTAGTTTTCTGGGTTTGAGCATAAACTAGGACTATGTCAACAAATATTTCAATATCAAACCTTGGTTCACGTACTTGGACTTTACATTATAGAGTTGCGTTATCTGTGCAGTTGTGCATTTCTCATCTGTCTCACTATTTGTCGTGCATCTGTCTGATAACTGTCACTGCATCTGCTGCCAGTCGAAGCATCAGGGCAAGGAGGAAGAGCGTTCCTGTTCCCTTATGTTTTCTGTACGTTTACCAACAGAAAGTGAACTTTCTCTTCTCTTTGTTTTGGTTTAATTACATCCCAAGAAGATAACTGACGAAGGCAAGAGATAGAAACTTATTGTGGCAACTTTTCTCCACATAGTTGTATTTAATATGTGCTGTTACCTTGTAGCCTTTCACAATAAACTGAAAACAGCCACCATTCGCTTTGACAATATTTGAAATTATTCTACAAATGTAAGCAACACAAAACACCCACATGTGAACAATGGAAAGCTGCCACACTCTTTATTTCAGCATTTTCCATTAAACCTCGATGTTTGTCTGCTTCGTGGCCATTTTCTCTCTAAAGCATCTGTGTCTCTCACATGCTCTGATTAATTTAGATGATGCAGACATAAAGCACAATATCCTGTATGTGTGTGTGAGTGACCAAAGTCTTATCTTTTTTAGACAATGTGTGCTGTTTGCATGTTTGTATGCGTATTCAAACTCTGCTAAAAGATCAATGATGTCTGATTTGAAAAGTTTGAGCATCTTGGATGTTTCATTCTCACAGGACGGGGTCTGAATGGCAAAAGGTCATGTCAGTTAGTCAGCTGGTTGTGCTACTCAAACACATTGGATGAATATATGATGTAATAATAAAGCTCCTAATAGTCTAACTCTATAATGATGGTGTAATAATAAAGTAATGTATTTTTATGAAGAATGGCAAAATGTGTAGAAAATATATTGAATGAGTGTTATGAGACAAAACAATTGTTGTGTTGTTGAAAGACAATAAAAAGCCAATGAAATTAAATAAAAATAGTCTTGCAATACATCTCACCAGTCACCCTGAACACTGTCCTAATATAGATGTAGAAACTATGAATTAAGCTTTAATATATCAGAAGAAAACAAGAGGTAACACACACTAAAGCAACTTTACCAGTGTTTGTCTAAACAAAAGGGGATTTGGTTTATTACACATATACATGAGGTTAAACATTTACAATTCTACATTTTTAAGCTGGTATTAAGATTGTTGTTACTTTAGCAGGCAAGATGTTCGTAGTTTAAGGTGGTAATGGTAACAATGAGACATGCATAAACTCCCCTACAGTGCAACAAATAGCATATATATATATATATATATATATATATATATTATCATCAAATTTTGTCTTTTGCCTGCAGATAATTTGACAACCATACTGAAAATGCATATTTTCTAAAAA
>NC_056502.1:3177065-3178102 GCF_014905685.2 Nematolebias whitei | reverse complement strand
AAAGAGGTTAAAATGTGCTTGTTGATAGCAACGTTACAAAGTTATTGCTTAACTTCCTCTTAACCTAACACTTTAAAACCACACATGAACGTTATGCAGATTTTTATGCATTTTAATTTGCACTCGGACATTTTGTTGAACTAAATTTTAGGAGAACAAACTAATCTCTAGCTACTAAAATGCTAGCGGAATATATATATATATATATACATATATATATATATGTATATATATATATGGAATATAAAAATAGTATATGGAAGTTTCAGTTTGCCTTTTAATAAAATGCAAAGATGACGACAAAATGAGATCTATTTATGTTGAATGATAGGAAAATAAACTTTTTAGTGATATTCAGCGTTATCCCATCAGACATATTTTGTATTGAATTCGACTATAAATTGT
This sequence comes from Nematolebias whitei, assembly GCF_014905685.2. Taxonomy (NCBI): domain Eukaryota; kingdom Metazoa; phylum Chordata; class Actinopteri; order Cyprinodontiformes; family Rivulidae; genus Nematolebias; species Nematolebias whitei. Next base: position 3,177,697 of record NC_056502.1, on the reverse strand, counting down.
CATATTTAACCATATTTTCAAATTAGATGTCATATTTTCTTTGTATTCATTCCCCATGAATGTACAGTATAAAAGCCTCTGTTCTGATCAATATTAGTCTTTTATTTAGACAGTGTTCAGTTGGCCTAAAAATGAAATGTTTAAGGTACACATGCTTACATTTTTCATCTTATTTTTGTAGTGTTATTTTATTTTATTGCACAAATATCAAAAATGTTTAATCTTTTGTCTCAGTGTGTTGTAAAATAAATCTATGTTCAGAACATTGTGGTACATTTAATTTTCATTATGAACCTTCCTACCGTACTTTAAAAAGTTAGGATTGACAAAGTAATTTAAAGTAAGATTTTAGCAAGCCCTCCGCTCACTCTTTTTAATATTGTCAACATTCATCTGTTTTTGATTTCATGCGATGTAAATAAAGGAGACAAAAAAAACATGAATATAGTGGATTAATGTTTGTTGGAATCGTGAACAGAGAGATTTTACTCAATATGGCTGTGGTATGCATTGTAATTACATCTGTTATAAAAGAAAAGCAATAGAATGAGGAGAGCTTCATCCATCCATCCATCCATTCATCCTTCCATCCATCCATCCATCCATCCATCCATCCATCCATCCATCCATCC
>NC_056502.1:3162331-3176965 GCF_014905685.2 Nematolebias whitei | reverse complement strand
AATATTCTGTAAAGTGTAAATGTGTCAGACACAACATTAATTCTTTAACACTGTTTGTTCTAACGGGAAACTCCGAGTTGGTATTTATTTTATTGCTTATTATTTTTAACTGTCTGCAAATAGGCTTACTCTGGGGATTGCATTTATTACTTAATTCATGTCTAAATGTTCTATTTTTAACGTATATATTGTTTATGAAATTCTTGAATATTGTTGTTAGTGTCTCTGTGAGCCACCAAACAATATTTATTGTATTCTGATTCAATGGCATTCAAGTTCGATTTTTAAAACAGTCATAAAGAGACAATTGTGCTGACGTGTACTATCTTCCAGAAGGTCCTTGCTAGAGTTTGTCTACACAACAGACTGATAAACGTTTTTAACTTATTCAATTTAAGAATGGCTGCTTCATTGTCCTGATATGCTCAAAATTATGTTTTGTCAAAATGAAAACAATGATAAGAAAGCCTGTTAGAAAAGTGTCATAATCAATGATTAAAAATGCACTATATTTAGTTTTAGCATCATTTAAATGACATTCATACAATACCTCCATCAGCATCAGTGCCTCTTGCACACAAAAACACAAAGATCCAGGTTAGAACAAACATGATTTGATGCTAAAATGTTAATGTCCACCTTAAAGAACAAATGATCTGCAGAAACGAAATCAAAGATCAGTCAACAGTTTACATCAAACACACAGTTTAACATATTAAAGTGTTTATCTGCAGTTACAGTATCAGACTTTAAGAGCAGTGACTATTACTTTCAATAATTTTGTGATATCAATTCAGTACAATATATAAACACATAAAAATCTACATATCGTCAACATATAAAAGAACATTTGTCTTTGTCTGCTTCGTTTCCAGATGTTTAGGTTTCGGTTTTTCAGTCAAATAAACAGGAACAGAAAAATCTTTAGCTACAACTTATAAAATATAATCTGTATTTATGTCTGTCACGTTTCCTGATGTCAAGATTTCAGTTTCTTGTCATTTAATGAACAAACACGATCTGAGATCGGAAAAATAACTTTACCAACAGAGTGACCTGTCACAAGTTACTCTGATACAATGACTTCAATGATTATTCTATAATAATAGTCTTTATACAAAGTAAATGATGCTTACCTTTTCTTGTCTTGTCACCCTTCTCTCTCCTCTTCTTCACAGATCTGTTTTAGAGACTTCCTGATGTAGCATTATGTTTTAAGGAAGCTTGTGGTTACTCTGTTGCACAGCAGTAAGTCTGATGAGTCATTGTATTTCTAATGTAAAAATAATACCTTTTATGGATATTTACGTTGAGTTTGAAGCTATTCTTATTAAATATTTAAAAAATAAAGTATGTTTGGTTGAAGGATTATTTTTTTTTGTCTTTTTGACTTATAGGCTGTGAAACGTTTGCTAAAAGACACCAAAAAACAAAACACATTTTCATTTATCGTCACTTCGGTTTGTACAGTTTTTGTGTTTTGTTGTTGGTGTTGTAATTCTGTTTTTTGCAGTTTGAGATACATTAAATAGAAAACTGTAAAAACTATTGTCGTAACTGCAACAATGTATCATTTACAGCTAAATATTTGCATGTTTTAAACCATGTTAAAATGAACTTGTAACAGATAGAACATGTTTTTACTTACAGATTCAAACAAAGCAGTTTGTTTTCAGCATTTCCTCATTTCACCAGTGAGACACTTCTGCCCATGTGTGCTATTCTAAGTCAAAAGTGTAAAAAAAAAAAAAGCCGTACTTCTTGATTTTAAAACTGGTCTTCGTTTTTTTCTTTAGGTTCCTTCACATTTATCTTTAGTTTATTTAATTCTACTTTTTAAAGAAGTACTAGTTTGCATAGATGTTTTTGTTTGAACCCTAAAAACCTTCAAGCTAAAGTTGGATGAGCTCACTTTAGTGTTTTTTTTTATCTCTTTGCAAACTATTTACACCTTTAAATTTTATTTTAATTTTATTATTTATTTTAATATACAGCCTTGGCATATTGTACTTGGATTATCTATGCTTTAAATACATATATTCATTTCACAGTCACACAGGCACTTACAAAAACAATGACCAACTACACAAATGGTGTTAAGCAGAATTGTAGAGGTTTAAAATTATTCTTAGTCTTCTTCCACAGCAGTATTCTGTTTTAAGAAAGAGTGGGTGTATAAGCCTGACAATGATACAAATCAGGCCCCTTTTTATTAATTTTGTTATTTTTGTCATTAGACTTTACAGGACAAAGACGTTTGTCTTCTCGTCAAAGTACTGGGACAAACGGTCCAATTTGGATTCTGGTCCAGTTAAGACCAGAGTTCTGTTAAGCCACAAATAGATTGCTTCATTTCACCAACTGTGTTTGTGATCAGTTGCCGACAAGTCAAGACAGATGTAATGAAAGAGACTGGCAACTCCTTGAACCCCAGGAGCCTAGCTGAGTTGGTGGCACCTCCATGTGGTCCTGGTCTGGACACACAGCAGAGTGTCACTGTTCAATGGTAAAGCTCCCAAATTATAAACGAGTTGCATCATCCTCTCAAAAAAAAAAAAAAAAAAAACTTAAAGGAAGTCATCATCCAATCAACTAAAAAAATCCCCTTAATTATAAACAGAAAATGTCATGATATGAGAGAAGAAGAGTTTATCTCTGGAACATGAACTGCTTTTATTGCACAACAGCAGGAGTGTACTTGTATTCAACTCCTCATATTTGCATCATTTTTATGGTACCTGCACGCTCTCTATGGCAACAGATATCTTAAACTAACTAGGACAATAAAGGTAAATCTCACACCATCTCCCGTTTTCCCTTAATTATTTTTTTAAAGAATAAAAGAAAGTTAGCAAGACACAAGCAACATTATAAATTTACTTCTCAATGCATGCATCTGAACATGACTTATGCTTTTTGTTGTGATTTGGATCCATAACAGTAAAACATTCACTTTGATATCAATGTAATTATTTTTGACAACTCTATTTTATTTTTCACAATACTCTGAACATACAGAAACAGTGCTTTCAGAATACAGGACATCACAATGTAGACGGCCCTCTGATAAGGGATTATTCTGAAGGAACACAATAAGTCTCTAAAAATCTAAGGGACACTTGTTTTTCTCAAACACCCTTGAAGTCATTCTCCTGTGCATGTTCGAGCCAAGGGGAGGCCCCAGGACAGAGCCTGGTGATGGTTGACTCATTGGTGGTTCCCGGAGAGCCACCACCCTTTGTAGTTGTACAGTCCTGCCATGGTGCGGCTGGAATGGTGCACTGCTGCTGCTCATCAGGATCAGCTGCCTGTGGGACACCCTGAAGGTGTCGTCTGTTTTGAAGGGTCACATTCCCATTGGCCATCTCAATGGCTTGAGTCTTTCCTTTTTGATAAATCCTAGAGTTAGGGTTGGCTTGGGTTTCCTGAGCCATCCCTTAGTTATGCTGTTATAGGCTTAGACTGCTGGAGGACAAACTGACCACATTCCCTCACTCTGCTGCTGTCTACTTTCTCTACTCCAACTATTTGTATTTGGTATTATTTTTATCCTTAATGTGCATTTATTTTATTTTCTCTCCTCCTAATGAAAGTTCACCTGGACATGCCATTCTGTGTGTTTTTCCTTCCTGTCCTTTCAAACCCCAGTCGGTCAGATCAGATGGCTGCTCGTCCTGCACTTAGTTCTGCTGGGGCTTTCTCCCTGTAAACAAGGAGTTTTTTCTTTCCACTGTTGCCATTGTACTTGCTCAGGATGGGAGACTGTGACAAAGTTAAGATTCAACACAATCTGTTGGCTTCCCTAGATACATAACTTTTACTAATCGGCTTTTATGATGTATGTAAATCTTTTTGTGCGGTGCCCTGACACGACGTGTGTTGTGACTTGGTGCTATATAAATAAACTCAATTGAACTGGATTAGTTGAAGTCCTGCACCTTTGTGACCTCTGCTCCTTGTAGCCTCACTGTTCCACCAGCCTCTCACACATCCATACTTTACTACAGCTGACTTTCATTCCTCTTCGTTCAAGTGCATACCTCCACCTCTCCGTTGTTTCTTCCATCCCTTTCCATTTCTCACCCAGATCACATCATAGTCTATGGGGATTCATACCTGATCTTATCTGTTAGTCTGTCCATCACCAGAGCAAACCTTCCAACGCTGCCTGGCTACACTCGCCCCTGCCACCACATCACAGCCTCAAACTCCCTCTGAAGCTCTTCTAGGTCACCCTATATTATTTATTTGGAAATAGGTGTTGATTAGATGTTTCCATCCTTTTGGCAACATCCACCACCATCTGGTCTTTTTTGTTCTTTGCTTTGACACCGTCACTTCTTCTGTTTCCATCACAAAGATGTTCATGCTGGTCTGCTTCGATCACCACTCACTCCTCCCTGGGAATACACCAGCACTTCACCTACGTCCTTCCAGAATTTATTTTTCTCCTCAAGCTCACATCAAACCTGTGGAGCATAACCACTGACAACATTCAACATTATCAACATTAGACCTTCTACTTCTTCTACTAAGTCGAGTGTTTTTTGAAAGAAGTGTTTAACAATTATTGAGCTGTTTTTCTATAATTTATCATATTTAATCCTGTGTTGCTGAGGTGGGGTCAGATTTCATATGTAGATGCTACAAGGTCAGATAGTCATACTGCGGAAAATGCTACTGAAAAATACTGAAACAGTTGACTGAAATATTTGCTAACAAGAAAAACAAATTACATTTCATTTTATTAATTTTATTTCTTGCCAATTCTACAGTTGGCTGGTCTTTGGCTGAGGAAAAAAAAAATCAAGAAAAGTGATTATTCATACAAACAAAATGCTACTGGATAATAGTTTGTAAAGCACATTAAAAAGTGTTAGCTTAAACCAAATGTCTGTTCAACATTAAATAAACTTGTGTCATGTTTAAAAAGAATGAGTGGAAACAATTTGTAGGGTAAAAAAAGATAGAAAGTTGCATTAAAAATCTGATGACTGCTGTATTGATCTAAGGTTGTTGGACCTGGGTGTCCTCCATATATTTATATTTATATCTCTCTAGCTCCATCTATTTATTTATTATTTTTTTTATTGTTATTTTTTTCTGTATTAAATGTTCCCAAAAATAACACTATCTTTATTAATTTTCTTTAGTTTTAAAACCACAGTGAGATCAAAATCTCATTTACAAGCGGGACTGTGGCAAAAGTAAACCACACCCATCATATGAGTTATAAAAGTCTCAAACACAATAAAACAACAAATTTTAACAATTTAATCAATCATACAAGGCAAAACAGTATTGAAAATAACTATTTAAAAACACTGACCCTGATCAATGGATTCATGTTGCTTGTTGTCAGGATATGTTTTAAAGAAATGAGATATGACAGTTTTGTTCAGACTGGAGAAGGTTCCATGTTGTTGAAGCAGCAATTCTGAATGTTTGTTTCCCTTTTTCTGTTCGAACTCGGGGCACAAGCAAAAGGAAAATGTTGTTGGAATGAAGCGCGTTGCAACGGTTTGGTCTTTGAAAGAGTGAACCAAAGTAGGAGAGTCTGGTTAAATTGAGTCTTATAAACCAAAGACATCCAGTGAGTGTCTCCGTGCACTGAGAGGAGGCATGTCAGCTACACAGTTCACAGTGAAGTGTGAGGCACATTGAGAAACAGTGTTCAGTGATTTTAAACGTTTAGCAGAGACATTCATGTACAAAACACCATAATCTTAAGAAAACACATTTGTCACGTTGTTGTCTTTTCAAACTTAAGCAGAACTTTAAGAATATAAATAGTTTTTTGACAGTTGCCTCATGTCACATTATTTTTTTTCTAACGTTAGGCCTTTAAAACTAGAACGTGTTACGATCTGGTGGTGGTTGAACTCAAAGTCCAGGCAGGACTCGGGGAACTCAGGAGGTAAGAATAATCGAGCTGATGTACATATGAAACAAAAACAAAAGGCTGGCATGGCAGCAAACTTACATGAAAACCAGGGAGACATGGAGGGAGGCAGAAAACAGGACTCCGTTCAAACCAATGCCTTGACAACAAGGAACACAGTGACGCACACTAACGACAGACAATGACAAACACCTGGGGGGAAGACAATCAGGAGCAGGTGGGAACGCAGGAGCTAGGACAGATCACAAGAGGGAGACACTAAGGAACACAATCCTCACAACAGGGGAGGTTTACAAACCCAATTATTTGGTTGGGTTAGAAAAAAGGTATGATTAGGGCTGAAATATAGTTTCTGTACAAAAGTCACATTGATCAGTGCAATGTAGGATATAAAATTACATTTTTGTCCTTACTGTATAAAGCAGGGAATATATGAAACTTTGTCATAACTAAAAGCATAACGTGTGAAAAATAACAGAAGGTTCAGTTTTAGAAGAACAGTCTCATCCCAGCCTCACAATACATTACAATTCATAGTGAATTACTTCCTGAACGCCTCCTTCCATTTCATGAACAGTTTTTCACCTTTTCCTCCTCATCAGAAATCTCCTTCCCATCTTCTTCCTTTTTATCCTTTCTTGTTTTAACTTGTGCACATTCTGTCTCAATGTTCTCTCTCCTCTTTGGCGAAGAGTGTTCAACGTAAAATTCAAGTTTTTTGGCATACTTTGTCTGCTGCCAGGGGCAGCACGGTGGCGCAACTGGTAGAGCTGCTGCCTCTCAGCGAACAGGTCCTTGGTTCAAACCCCGGTCCAGGGGCCTTTCTGGGTGGAGTTTGCATGTTCTCTCCGTGCATGCGTGGGTTTTCTCCGGGTACTCCGGTTTCCTCCCACAGACCAAAAACATGCATGTTAGGCTGATTGGTAACTCTAAATTGTCCCTAGGTGTGAGTGGGAGAGTGAATGGTTGTTTGTCTCTATGTGGCCCTGTGATGGACTTGCGACCTGTCCAGGGTGTCCCCCGCCCCTCGCACAGTGATTGCTGGACATGGGCACCAGCGACCCCCGTGACCCAAAATGGAATAAACGGGTAAAGATAATGGATGGATGGATGGATGTCTGCTGCCACCGCTCCGATCTCAGCAGCATCATGGACCTTGAACTAACCATCTTCATTGCTGCTGATCTACAAAGAAAAAGACAACTTGCATCAGCTGTATAAAGCAAAATATAAAAACTAAAAATTTAATAAATATTTTTTTCAAGGTAATATGCACACTCAGTGTCTCTTAACATGCATTCAGTCAAATTATAATAAGCTAATTAAATCAGTTGTTTCAGTTACATAAACTGTAATGCAGCTAAGAAAAGCAGCTGTGTCAAAAGATACAATTGTCTCACACACACTCATTTTAATAATGATTTCCTTCAAGATAAGAAAAGAAAAAGGATGAGAATACTTTGAGATGCATGTAGTATCTGAAATGATTTTACTCTCTGGTACATTTTGACCTTTAGTATATAATAGGTGTACGTTTAGGTTTCATTGATAAATTTAACGTCAAAAGAATAATCCAAAATATCATGATTAGATTCAATAAACATGTTGTGTCACCTTGAACAATCATTTCTATATTGTTATCCAAATATACAGAGTTTTGTTTTTTCCTGAAACAAAGAGAGAAAATATGCAGCAACAGATTAAAATGTATAGATCTTATCCACAAAAGGCATTTTGAAAATATGAATCCGATATGAGAGAGTACCTGTAACATTTCATGACCAAACAACAAGTAATAGCTGAGATGAGAATTCCTTTTAAAGAGGATAAAATAACGTGTAGCCACGGAACTGAGGAGGTTTTGGAAGGATCTGCTAAGAGAAGAAACAGAACAAAAACTAAATTGCTACTGTACAATCAACTTCATGAATATGGTCAAAACAAAGAGGATACAAACAGGAGATTTCCAGCAGGAAATGATTTTAATGAAAGAGACACTTTGAACGTGTACTTCAGAATGATAATTCAACTTCTAACGTGAACAATGGACATTTCTCTCCATACATCAAACTTTAATTTGACAGTTCCTAACAAGTATCTTTGGAAAATAAAAAAATAATAAAAGTATTTCATTTGAACACCCCTCCCCCTCCAAACGTGAACATCATATTAATTGATCATTTTGCAGATTGTCTACATTGTTTGCTGATATATTTTTAATGCAGTGAGAAACGGATAAATTAAAAAGCAATGACACCAAGGACATGAGAAATATTAAAAATTCTGACCAGCGCAGTCATTTTGGATTAGTTTAAATGTTCTGAACATCCCGTTTACAACAAACCTACTTATATAATCAAGTACAACATTCTTACAAATTACTGTTACATTGGCTGAGCTGTTCAGATGTTGTGCAGAGAGTCCAGCATCTCCTGCTGTCACATTAAGGATGGACAAAGATCTAGTTCTTTTGTCTTGCTGCTGGATTTCCGTAGTGTTATAAATTTTAGTTTATTTCCAAATTCCATCTTAGTCCATCTTAAAACTGAAAGTGGTAAACTGTCGACACTGCAGTGCAGATTTAGATCATCCCCCTCTTTAACAGATGTTTTACCAGTGATCAGAGGCTTTTTTCTATTTGTGGAGTACATTTACAAAAAATATTTTCCCTTTATATAAAATTAACAATAATTTGCGATGCAAAAAGGACTCCAAAGTAGATGCTGCAATGTGTATTTTCATTAGTAATAAACAACATACTATTTGTTATTTAATAAACTTCTCTTTAAGTACATGTTCATTCTGGTTATCAAAATTTCGCTTTGACAGAACTCACAGCTCACGTTCAGCGTCACAGTCTCTTCTGTTACTGCGCCTCCGGTGAAGCTGACCCTACAGGTAACGTTGGTGCCGTGGTGTTCAGATGAAGGGTCAAAGGTCAGAGTTGAGCTGTGTCTTTGTGTGACTGCAGTCAGATTCTCAGTGTGGAAGTCAGTGATGTTTCCTGTGAACTGAGAGCTGTTCTCTCTCGTTCCTCTCCACGTCCAGGTGATTTCAGGACGAGATCCAGAGCAGAGACCAGGAGCAGTGCAGGTCAGGGTGGCCTTCTGTCCCTCCATCAGAGGAGGAACCTCCACTGTGGGTTTCTGACTTAGACCTGAGGAAACATGGTTCATGCGTTTGAAGGTTTATCAGGAAGTGATGTTCACTCTTGTTGCCAACAGAGGTCACCAATATTCAATAATGACTTTATTCTTTAGAGTCCATCCATCCATTATCTTTACCGGCTTGTTCCATTTTGGATCACAGTGGTCGCCGGTGCCCATATACAGCAATCACTGTGCGAGGGGCGGGGTACACCCTGGACGGGTCGCAAGTCCATCACAGGGACACATAGAGACAAACGAGACAAACAACCATTCACTCTCTCACTCACACCTAGGGACAATTTAGAGTTACCAATCAGCCTAACATGCATGTTTTTGGTCTGTGGGAGGAAACTGGAGTACCCGGAGAAAACCCACGCATGCACGGAGAGAACATGCAAACTCCACCCAGAAAGGCCCCTGGACTGGGGTTTGAACCAGGGACCTGCTCGCTGAGAGGCAGCAGCTCTACCAGTAGCGCCACTGTGCTGCCCTCTTTATGAGTCTAAAATCTCAAATTATTTTTATACACAAAACAAAAAAGTCAATATATTTATATTTGTTGCAGCTTTTCTTACCTCTAACAGAAACAGGCGGTCTTAGATAAAATGTTATGCCACTTGTTTCATCACCTATTAGACCATTTACTCTGATTTGATACGTTCCAGAATCAGACTTCTTGAGGTCATTAATGATGATGCTGCAGTTCAACTGGCTCACATCTGGCTCCAACAGCAACACTCGTCCTTTAAACTCTGACTGAACTTTGTTCGGGTTGGTGTGAAATATCATGTCAGATTCCACACATTTAGTTTTGGATGCGTCACATTTGAACCAAACTATATTTCTTGGTGTGAAATAATAAGAAGGGATGAAAGAGCATGGCACCACAACACAGAGTCCAGCTTCTGCTGTTATGGTTTCATCACTAAGAGTAATGCAGTAATATCCTGACTGTAATGTATAACAGTGTTGTTTTGTCCTGGCTGATGCATCTGTTAATTCAAAGAAAAACACAGAAACAATTCATTAAAGAAACAGTTAATTACTACATATCAAAATGAATTTGTGAAAACTGGAATTATTCTTTTAATATTCTGTAAAGTGTAAATGTGTCAGACACAACATTAATTCTTTAGCACTGTTTGTTCGAACTGTAAATGCAAATCTGTCAATATTTAAGTCTTTAAATAGGATTGCTCTTTTTTATTACTTAATTCATATTTCATTCTTTTCTTTCCAGTCTTTCCAGTCCATTCTAATAAGTAGATGTCCTAAATATATCTGTTAGTGTCTCTGAGAGACACCAAACACATTTTGTTGTATTCTAATACTAAGGCAATAAAGGCTCTTTTTTTAAATCTACAATAACAGCTTTTGTGCTGGAATTTACATTTTATTCAGAATTTAAAACAAAAATAAGGTGTTTATCATAAAGTCCAAGACAAAATAATCTAAAAGTGTGTTCTTTAAAGTATTGTCGCAAATGTTTGAGAATTTATGTTGTGAATTTTTTTATTATATTATGGCTGCGAACATCTTTCTGTAATGTGTGCACAGAACATTCTCTTGTCTCGGCCTGAAGGCCAGCTCGCCGGCTCGAGGTGCCTCACATGGTGTTCAAGTTCAAGTTTATTTGTTTATTTATTTATCCATTCATTTAAAAGAAACAAAGTAAACAAAACAAATTCATCAGAAAGAAAAAAAACGTTGAAAAGGGTGCAGAAAGAAGATAAAAAATTCTTATATCTGCCTCTTATTTAAAAAAAAGAAATATATATATATTTTTTTTTTTATTTTATTTATTTTCATTTACCCTTTATTTATACAAGTAGTCTCATTGAGCCACGAGAACTCATTTTCAAGAGAGACCTGTTTGGGGAGCAGATGGTGGTTAAGAGCCTTGCTCATGGGCCCAGGGTGGGGCGAATAAGGGCGAATGTGGGCGCTTCGCCTACCCCACACACATTATTGTCGGTACCGGGGCTTGAACCGGCAATCTTCCCATCACAGGCCCACCTTCTCTAACCTCTGCGCCACCACTCCCCCTAATATATTCAAGTTGGTTTATTGTCATTGTCACCACGTGTGGTACATGAGGTGGAATGAAATTATGTGCAGGGTCCCAGTTACACCCAACAATAGCAAAAATATAAAGTGTAAAAAGAAACGGTTTACATGGATCTAAGATATAACGAACGCCAAACGTTACGTGAAAAGATCTAAGATAAGCGCTAAACACTATTAATGTGAAACAATGCGGCTAAACAACAGCAGCCCGAACATGAGTCTGTGGTGAGCAGATGAGGATGAATGAATACATCAGCATGAGATAATCAGCAGCATGGATAATCAGCAGCACAGATAAGTCACATCACCAATATGACACCATGAGAGCATGCCCAAAACATTCTCTCATCTCCAGCTGGAGGTCAGCTAGCCTACCGTGGATCTGACTGCAGCTGGCTATGAGGGAACGCCTGCTGGACTCTGCTGCTGTTAAAGTCTGCAGCAAACTCTGTTCGATGCTCACATGATCCGTGTGTGTCGTCTGTTTTGAATGAGTCCTTGCAAGTAAAAGGCCGGTTTAAAATCTTCTTGTTTCCTCAGAGTGGCTTGAGTAAGTAGATAATACAAGGATATTTATTTATCTAACAGCAAACAAATGCAGTAACGCATGTTAAATATCCATGGCATCATATAAATACTGAGTTGAAACAGAATATTCTACCCGAGTCAGCGTTGGTGCCTCCCACAGAGAAGAGCAGAACTGTCCAGATGAGAGCAAACATCTTTCACCGTATCCCTGCACAGAAAAAAAAAACAGAGAAGCAGATGTAGGAAAAACATCAGTATCAGTGGGAAAACAAACAGATGTTCATATCACAGGATGTGGAGTTTCACCCTCCAGTTGTATCAACACACTTTATCAAGAGGTGTGGTCACGCTGGCTTTTCACCACCTTTTGGCCGAAGTTTGTTTAGTCACAACAAATTAACACATTTTTTAATGATCTTTCAAACTCTACCAAAAAAAAAAAAAAGTAAAATAAGTGGACACAAACAACATTTAAGTTTTATTATTCAGTGTCAGATCACGTTTGATAATTGCATCACATGTGAGCATGTGTTATTTAATCCAGCTTAGAACTAAATCTACAGTCACATTTTACTTTTATCAACTGAACCACCTTTAAAAACTGAAATAACACGGACATTTTGTTTTACAGCCAATAATACTAAAATATATGAAAATTAATGTTTTACCTTGTCTCTCTTGTTGTTCTCTCCTTTCTAAAGTTTCTTCTCTGAGGTTTCTCTTCCTCTTCTCTCTTTATTCCGTCTTTGTGCAACTTCACAGTTTCAGTAAGTTTCTTGCCACAGACCTGAGGAATGTTCCTCCTTCTCTACGACAGTTCTGCTTTGTAAACTTTACTATATATTTATTAACGTACGAATAATTTCAGAATTTCTCAACATAACTTCATTCTCAGTCTGAACGCTCTCCAACCACTTAATGAGGCAAACCAAGTAATTTGTTTTTTTTAGAAACTATGATTTTTTTAAATCTATTTATTTTTAAACTAGGTGGTCATTTAACAAGAATGCCATCAGAACATTTGGCACTTTAGATTTAATATTTTTGCATCTTTAAAATCAGACTAATGAGCACATTTGGAGAAATGTGGTGTTTAGCGTCTTTTTGGAAGACACTTTGGTAAAAAAATAAATAAAAATAATTAATTACTTAATGGCTTAAGGTCACCGTCCAATCAGAAAGTCAGTGTTTCAGAAAAATGATAACTTTATTTTCCTCACAAGTTCTTTGTATTTTTGTCTTCATGTCACAGTTTATGTACATTTTTTCCACTTTAGAAATCACAAATGTTACATTTAATATTTTCACAGTGGTCTGAGGTGAAAACAGAAATTTTTGTCTGTAACAATCATGGATTATATATCTACATATTAAAACTGAAGTTATTACGGAGCAAAGCAGATGCAAGACAACACGACAAACTGCTCATTTCATTTATGATTGAGTTTGAAAAGCAGAAGTTGCAATAACTTGAGCCATATTTGACATCACGCAGCACAAATGTGTAATGTTCCTTTGTTGAAAGGTGTGGCGACAAGATGTTTTTAATGCTCTGGTTTTGTTTGTTTGACCATCACCAAGATTATGCAAAAACTACTGAGCAACAATTAAAATATTTAACAAAATAAGACAAGTTATGGTGAAATGGCCTCGGAGGAGGGGCTGCTGCTGCATTCTTGTTTTAGATAAGAAGCAAAGAGGGTCTACAAAGTAACAAACATTTATCCACAGTGTTTATATCACTTTTAAAAAGATAAAAAAAAATCCCAAGTTTTTCTAAGATAAAATGAGCCTCCACCATGACATCGAATCAGTTTTACTTGTAGAACCTGATGTAGACTGGAATTAAAATAAAAGTTTAATACCAGCAGCACTTCACAGCGACGATTAAAGTAGCATTTCTTGAAGAAAAGTGTGTCACCTGCCAACGTGTATGGCAAAAACATTTCTCAGAAAGCTAAAACAATTCGTTAGTACTCCGAGTGTACGATAGAGAAGACCTGAGCCAGCACCGCATGCAGCTTCTGTTCAATATCTGTCAAATGTATGGAGTTCTTGTCGTTTGTGTTTTTGGAAGGAATAGTTGTCAGCCATCGTGAATCGAACCGACTCCAAAGGTTTTTCCGTTGCAAATATATTTTAATGATTTTTTCCATCATGATCAGCTTCCGTGTGTAGAACCCAAAGTGCAGGAAGACGAGGAGACTCCAGTAAAAGAAGTAAAACGTTTATTATGATATAAAAATAAAAAAAGGCTGTCGGGGCAGCAGACTTACTGTAAAGGAGGAGACACGGAGGGATGAAGAAAACATGAAGCCTTGGAAGGGACAAGGACAATCCGGAGACACTGACAAGACACCAAGGGACTGAATATATACAGACACTAACAAGGTGAAATAAAAGGCACCTGCGGTGATTAGGATCAGACACAGGTGCGACAGTGATGGAACACAGGAGGAGAAATGTTGGAGGAGGGACAGGTAAACATGAGGGAAAAACACAACATGCAGGACCAGACCCCAGAAACCCCACTTTAAGTACTAATATATATATATATATATATATATACATACATATATATATACATATATATATATATACATACATATATATATACATATATATATACATATATATATATATACATATATATATACATACATATATATATACATACATATATATATACATACATATATATAAATACATACATATATATACATACATATATATATATATACATACATATATATATATATACATACATATATATATACATACATATATATATACATATATACATACATATATATACATATATACATACATATATATACATATATACATACATATATATACATATATACATACATATATATACATATATACATACATATATATACATATATACATACATATATATACATATATACATACATATATATACATATATACATACATACATATACATATATACATACATACATA
>NC_056502.1:3154498-3162231 GCF_014905685.2 Nematolebias whitei | reverse complement strand
TATATGGCGCAGTTAGTAGAGCTGCTGCCTCTCAGCGAGAAGGTCAGTGGTTCAAATCCCAGACCTTTCTGGGTGGAGTTGCATGTTCTCTCCGTGCATGTGTGAGTTTTCTCCAGGTGCTCCGGTTTTCTCCCACAGACCAAAAACATGCATGTTAGGCTGATTGGTGACTCTAAATTGTCTCTAGGTGTGAGTGAGAGAGTGAATGGTTGTTTGTCTTTGTCTCCATGTGTCCCTGTGATGGACTGGAGACCTGTCCAGGGTGTCCTCCACCTCTCGCACAGTGACCCTGATGACCTGGAAAGGAATAAGCGGGTAAAGATAATGGATGGATGGATAAAACATTAAGTGTAAATCATTGATCTGTAGATTGATAATATTCAGGGAACCCAGCTGAAAGGGTTTAAATGGCATGCGTGTCAGTTTTAACTCAACACTAGTGAAAGATGTGGATTTTGGAGCAGCCTCCTCAGGGAGTTTAGGATGAGACCGGCACTGTGACAAAGTTTACCACGAGCTCCATGTGTCATCATGCAATGACAGCCGCGATCAATCTTTCCTCCCAGGGAAGCAAGCATATTGGGCGAGCATAAAAGACAAAATGCATCACAACAGAATAATGCCTAAATGAATGTGAGTCCCTGCTGAGCTCTCCCAAAGATTCACAAATCAAAATGTGACAATTCCAATGCACAAAGCACCCCACAGTCTGCAGCCTGGGTAATATTTTCCTGATCTGCACTTTACCTTGGGAACTGAATTATTAGGACGGTATAAAAATGTCCCAAAAAGAAATACGGGTTCCCTCAGCCACAAGTCCATTTGGCCCTCTTATTGCATTCGTTGCAGGACTCTGACCTAGTTGACTTTATTTTTTACAATAAAAAGTCAGAGTTGTCTTTTATTATTTCTGCGACTACTTGTCTCGATTTTCAGTATACAGAGACTTCTCTCTCTAAACGTCTGCCAAGGCAATAAATCCTCTTTTTATAAATCTTGACCTCAGAGAATGTGTCTTTTTAACACAGCTGCCCTGAGCTGTGACGGCGGCAGATGATCTGTGAAGTGTTGATGTGCAAAATGATTCACCTTTCAGCAGTTTAAAAGTAGTGTCAGAAAGAAAATACCTTTTACAAAAAAACATGCAACATTTTCGTTTGGCAGAACAGTGCAAGTAAAGCTCTGTCACCAAGGGCACACAAGTCTTCTAAAGCAAGTCCACGAGGAAGGAAAATGTCTGCTGAATTCATAATTTAATAAATAGCTTTGCGAAGTAAACTTGAAGCATTTGTGAATACTTCATAAGCTACTAACATTACCCTTGTGAGGCGGACAAGTAAA
The DNA here is from genome assembly GCF_014905685.2 of Nematolebias whitei. Taxonomy (NCBI): domain Eukaryota; kingdom Metazoa; phylum Chordata; class Actinopteri; order Cyprinodontiformes; family Rivulidae; genus Nematolebias; species Nematolebias whitei. The sequence continues at coordinate 3,160,890 of NC_056502.1, read as the reverse complement.
GAAATGAAAAAAGCAAAATGTGACAAAGTGCCGTGGAAAAACGACTCGCCAAATTAATCATGACGTACATGAAATGAGTGACTTAAACTCTCACTGAAGCTCTTCCTCTGGAGCAGAGAAGAAACACAGAAACAGATGGAGATGAGACTTCTGGGACGCAGGCAGCATAAATTATGTCGTCATGGTTATCACATTAATGCATTGGCCTATGTTGACAATCCTTACCAGCTGTAGTAAACTAAAGTTTGCAGGACAAAACAATCTTTTTTGCTTATGTGGGTATAATTAGTTGAGTTATTGTTGTCAAAACACTTTAATGCTCAGTATTTGAAGAAAACAGCTAAATAGCACCTCTAAATCTGAGGCCATGGTCCTCAGTCGGAAAAGGGAGGATTGTTCTCTTCAGGTTGAGTTTGAGGTTCTGCCTCAAGTGGATGAGTTCAAGTGTCTGGTTTTGTTCATGAGTGAGGGAAGAATGGAGTGGGGGATCGACAGATGGATTGGTGAAGTGTCTGCAGTATTGTGGAGTCTGTGCTGGTCCATTGTGGTGAAGAAGGTGCAGAGCTGTAAGGCAAAGCTCTCTGTTTACTGGTTGGTCTAGATTCCTAACCTCACCTTTGGTCATGAGCTCTGGGTAGTGACAGAAAGAATGAGATCGTGGATACAAGTGGTGAAAATGAGTTTCCTCCACAAGGTAGCTGGACTCGCCCGTAAAGATAGAGTGAGACGTTCAGTTATCCAGAAGAGACTTGGAGTGGAATTGCTGCTCCTCCACATCGAGAGGAGCCAGTTGAGGTGGTTCGGGCACCTGGTAAGGATGATCCCTGGGCACCTCCATCGGGAGGTGCTTGGGGCATATCTGACTGGGAGGAGACCCCGGGAAGACCCAGGACACATTGGAGAGACCATGTGTCTTGGTTGGCCTGAGAACACCTTGGAGTCTTACCAGAAGAGCTGGAAGAGATGGCTGTGGAAAGAGATGTCTGGACCTCCCTGATCAAGCTGCTGCCCCCACGACTCGACCGGAATAAGCGGAAGATAATGGATGGATGGATTTAGGTCAGTGTCACAACCATATTTTGTTTGACTTCTGCTTATTTTATTCATTTTTCTAAATTTCTTTGTTACTCTGATCAAGTAAACTGTAAAAAATTGAGTAAATGGTGCCACTTTTACCCACGATGCAGCTTTATATTTTTGAGTAGCTTCTAAAAGTTGTGTAAACAAGTTGAAATCTAAGCAGCTTTTTGCATCATGTTACAGTCTGGACTGTTTTCTTGCCTTTAACAAACACGTTTTGAGTCCATATTTCAGCTGATGTTTGGAGAAGAGCTCAATTGTATCCCCAATTAAAACTATCCCCAGTAAGCCGTTCAGCACCACAAATATTCTGCAGAGCAGTGACATTTTGTGTGAGAGTGGCTCCATTCCTGTGGGTTTCTCTCACGTTTGGAAAGCTGCTTACCTATTCTGACAGCTTGGGTGGCTGCAAGCCAAAGCACATCCCCATCCTTCAGAATCAGTCAAGGTTGAAATGAAATTAAGCAAAAAGTACAGAGAACAAAGAGTTCCAATGAGAGGTTATGTGAAATTTATGTTATTTTTTAATTTGTTTCATTTTTCTGAACCAGTTAAAATGGGCTTTCAGAGGCGTAAAGAACAATATAATGTTTCTAACTGGAGTTTTTTGGTGACTAAAGTAAGCACAGGGCTTTAACTAACTCAGTGAAAGCTAGCAAGGATTTTATAAAACGTTTCAGCTGAAAGTTCTGAACACCCAAGAAAAACAACAAAAAAGGTTACATCGTGTCATCTGGACCAGTTTTGTTAAGTGAGAAACGTTTCATCCCCCATCCAAAGGACTTCCTCAGTTTACGGCCTGCCAACCAGATCTGTCCCATAGGTAGCCTTCACTACTCTGTTTCAAGCCAAACTCCTGTTGGAATCTCAGACGAAGGCTTTTAACACATGTAAAACAATCAGTCATCATCAGCAAATGTTTTAGGTCTGGTGGCCAACTTGCTACTCACAGAAACAGCCTAAGGGCAACCAAGGTCAAAGTTGTTCAGAAAACAATTTGTAAGCTCAGTCATCCAGATAGATAACACCAAAAAAGGTTAAATCATGTCCCTGTTTCTCACTTAAATAAACTGGTCCAGATGACATGATTCAACCTTTTTTTGTTGTTATCCACCTGGATCACTGGTCTGCAACCTTTACAATCAAAAGAGCCATTTCTGACCTTTTGTTCACTAAATTAACCGTGTCCAGAGCCACAAAACCTGCTACAATTGTCTTTATCAACTGGTGGCCCATGGACCACTTTATGTTTGTTAGAGGGGGCTTTTTTGGCCTGTAGGCATAAAATTATAAAACTACAAACATCCGATGATTGTTTTTTTTTATTTATTTATTTATTTATTTTCCCCACCTTGTCCTGTCCGGCATTGTGACACTTAGAATTATTGTCTGAGTGTCAAAGTGACGCCCAACAGATTTACTTTCACAAGCAGAGCATTATGGCTGGCCTTAATGCTCCACTTGATATATAAATTAAATTTTATAAGAATTTGCTTTGGGTTTGTTCCGGATGTAATGGACATGGGGACGGAAAACAAAGAAGATAAAGCAGAAAAGTGAGAGAAGAGTTAAAATGTAAAGAAGGAGATAGGAAGAGAGGAGAGAGAGAGGGATAAAGAGAACACAAATCAACATCATTGAAGTCTGCCTCTAGACGTGCGGAAAGAAAAAAAAACGACAAAACCGAGAAACCACAACAACAAAAAACTTATACTGTGTAATGATACTTATAACATCATTAGAAAGTATTTTATACAGTACATGGTAATACAAGATATATTTGATGGCCACCACAACCCAACTGAGTGTGTATCTGATAAACACCTGAATCTAAACACCTGTGTGAACATGCTTATCACTATAAGGTTTCTCCATAAAAATGTTCAATAGTGGATGTGGGGACCCATAAACCCGTCCCCACAGGGCACGAAGATAACACAGGGAAGACCGGAACCACAGACACACAGCGGCCCCCAAGCCCAGAACTCTGGGAGTCCCCCAACAGGGACACCCGCACCCCCCAGAGAGAGAAGCAAAGGGAAGCCCCGGGCGACCCCCAGCAACCACAATGCAGAAACCCCCAGGAGGCTGCAGCGACGAGTCAACAGGCCCCGCCCGCAACCCGCCCCTCCAGAGTGGATCCGGCCATGGACACCAAGCCCCGAGTCCCGAGGTCATACCACTCCCCAACAGAGGCCCGATAGAGCCAGGGCCCCCAGGCCCCCGCAGGCAGGCACCAGGGCGGGCCCACACACACCCCACCACCCAGCCCCAGCTGCTGAGAGCCGCCAATGCACCGGCAGCAGGGGGCGCACCACCGGAGGGAAGCACGATCACTGGTCTGCAACCTTTACAATCAAAAGAGCCATTTCTGCCCTTTCGTTCACTAAATTAAACGTGTCCAGAGCCACAAAACCTGCTACAATTGTCTTTATCAACTGGTTCATCCATCCATCCATCCATCCATCCATCCATCCATCCATCCATCCATCCATCCATCCATCCATCCATCCATCATCTTTACTCGCGTCTTCGTTTTCAAGATGCATGGAGTCACTGGTGCCCATATCCAGGTCACAAGCCCATCACAGAAGACTGGATTCTTGTAAAAAAAATAATAAAAAAAACCCCCCAAAAAACCCCACATTATTTTGCCATAAAAAAAAAGTAAAACAATGAACTGTGCAGGCTTATGTGTGTTTTTTTTTTTAATTGTGGAGAAATTGAGTATCCTACTTTGAAGAAATAAAGTTAAAGTGAGTATAATTTACTCTGTGTATTAGTACTAGTACACATATTTGCAAAGGAAGTGATAGGAAAATTGCAAAAACTAGACACTTTTTGAAGTGGGTCCTGTAAAAATCATCCTATAAAATTCAGTTTTATGTTAGTTTTGCTCAAAGCTTGAAAGAGCCGGCGCTGCAGAGGGACCAAAGAGCAACATGTGGCTCCAGAGCTGCAGGTTGCAGACCCCTGACATGGATGATTGAACTTACAAACCACCAAAAGTTCATGCTTAACAATCCAGGCACAAATGTTCAGTCAGGTCATCTGGACGGTTTCTTTTTTATTTGCTAAGATGTTTCATCCTTCATCCAAAGGACTTCTTCAGTCTGAGGAGCCACAAACAAACTGGAGTCCCACAAATACCACACTCCCTTAGTTTACAGAGTTTACAAACCATTTACCCAAGAAAAACATTTTCTTCTCGTTTTAGCTTCAACAACTGAAGACATTTTATCTTAAAACTAAAAGTACTTGTTTGACACTTCTAGAATGATGGTATTTGAACACACACACACACAAAAGGTCATCATTGTCACTTTTACAAGCATTCTGATCATGTCAAGTGTTTGAGCTGGAGTTTCAGGATTTACTTCAGGAAAAATCAGGGAAACATTAGGAAATGTTTTCATGAAATGCTGGGAACAGCCAGCGTCCACATCATCCGCTGCCTTTCAGCAAAGATCATCAGTATTCTGCTCAGATGTAACTATTATCAGCCGATACTTCCTATTCAGGACTGCCATAACACAAGGTCAGCCAAAGCTATTTATCTTTTCATTACATTCACAGAGATATTTCAGTAAATTTTCAGCCTGCAGTTTTTTTATATATATTTTGCTCCATTACCAACCTCCCTGAAATTACTTTAGCTCCTCTTTAAAACATGTTTCTCAACAGATCAAAAAGTTAATTTGATGTAAATGCTGCTGGGATGAGTTTAAATGAAACAGTAACAGAGGATGTATTTTTAAATTAGTTTTAAAACATTTTATTTTTAGGAGATCTGTTGATGTTTAGAAATATTGATTCATTCTTTCTGTCTCTACACCATTCCCTAAAAAAAGTAAACAACAACAATAAGACAAACATCTAAAGGTTGATGTAAAACATGTCTAGCAGGCATAACTAAGAGGAACACTTTAAAAATATATAATTTTAACTGAATACATTTTCAACTAAAATTGCCATAAAACAACTCATTTTTGAATATTTTTTTGTAATCAACTATTTAAAATGGAGACAAGGGGGTTCAGGGAGAGCTAGAGAAATAAATGAGACTTACTGATGACAAAGATTTATATTATCTGCCCCCATTTCCCCCTTTACTCTGTTCTGATGAGAGCAGTCCAAATAAAAGCCTATTCCATTACCCTTCCTGATAAAAAAGGGCAGAACATTTCCAGCTGTGTCTTGATTCAAAAATTAAACCAGCTTTAGAGTTCTGCTTTGCTGTCAAGCTCGTTTTGTTCTCCTTTATTAACACACTTTGGCTCAGTACGTTAAAGCTTTTCAGAAGTCAGGAGTGAATTTCATCATGTTTTGGAACATATTTAATGAGTGCGAAAACCTTTTGAACTTTTTGTTCTTTACCCCGAATAATAAAAATAATACCATGTTTTTTGCTGTATAAGTCGCACCTTTTTGCATAAATTTGCAAATATACGACCCCCCCCCCCCCCCCTCTCATATTTATAACCCAAATTTTGTCTGAGATCTGACGATTTCATTCATTCTGACATGGAAAATATTGAACACTACCATTTTCAGTCACTAGAGGGCCCTCGACTAGTATGGCAAGCCAAGTGTCTCATTATTAGATAAAAGTAGCTATTAATGAGACACTTGGCTTGCCATACCAAGCCACCTTTGTCTCACTCTGGTACTCCTGGAGCAAACGTCAGAATGCATTTTGCCGCACCGCCCAAGTGAAATGCAGCTGCCTTGACCATTAAAGTGCATTTATTAAGGAAGCGTTCAACTGAGACACACCTTCGGTAAATTGTTGAGCAACCAAATAATTGTTTTTATTCCGTTATCTTTATAAATTTTGCCAAAATGCACAGTGAGTCTTCCCTATGCGTGCTTCCGCATCCACAAATCAATTTTTGAAATGTAGCTTGTTTGACCATCAAAGTGCAATTATTAAGGAAAATTTCAAATGAGACAGACCTTTACTATGATTTAATGTGAGTGGTGGGGCGGCGCCCTTGCGCCCTCTGTTGGTCAGCCGCCACTGCTGTTAACATTCTTTGTGAAAAGTATCCACATCTGAGCACCAAATTACTGACAAGCAGGTCTTGTTCAACAAAAAAAAACATGATTGCAGTAGGCTTATCTTGGGGGAAAAAAATAGTTTTCAGATTTTTTTTTTCATCAGCTTATTGATGCATCACTGAACGTTTGCACAAATATACCAGATTATCATCCAGATAGTTGTCATTCATTTTAGTTTAAGCAGCATTTAGTTTATTGGAGACTGGTACTCAAACTGCTGGGAAATATATACAGGTGTGTATATATATATA
>NC_056502.1:3150409-3154398 GCF_014905685.2 Nematolebias whitei | reverse complement strand
GCAAAATTAATCTTTCCTCTCTTATCAATTACGTAATTTGCTTTCTCTTGGCTTGTGAATCCTTGTTCAGTCACATTCTGACGGTCATGGGCACTCGTTTTTGAAGCGAAAACTTAACTGGACTCGAGCTCTGCGTAACATCTACGTCAACACACACTTATGTAGTTGTGTTGTGACTTTTTCTGTTCGGGTTGAAACTGAAGCGGCCGCTTCAACCCGAACAGAAAAAAAAAATACGTCAGTGAAACGCTGTAATTATATTGAAATATCGACAATGTGCTTAAAACTCATATCACAGTTATTGAATAAAAGTATATCGTGACATATATCGATATCAAATTATTGTCCAGCCCTAAATTAAATATATAATTTGTTGTTTTAATACCAGTGAAGAAGAAAAAAGGCTCTCACTAACTAACACAAATTATACTACTAAACACTATTTGTGTGTTCTGATTCCCAAGGTCAGCTGTTGAAAACGTGACTTGATTTCATTTTGCTCAGTAGATTGAATCTGTGTCAAATAATGCATTAGCTCAATAACTTTCAATCAGTTGTCAATTTTATGGCTTAAACACAAAATCAACTTTAACACAATAAACTTTAAAAGACAAAAGCTTTCCTTAACTTTGATAATATGAGAAAGACTTGTCTTTTCCAATGTTGCTGGCTGCCAAAAGCTAACTAAATTTACTAATCAGATTTATGAGTAAAGGGACGAGTGCTGCATTGAAATCCTGAAGAGATATGTCTGAAGTATCAAGTATCAAGTATCAAGTTAAAAACATTCAACTGACTTTGGACTTTGGGATCTTTCCTGCTGTTGAATTAACAAGTTACCACTAAAATGCCAGAGTCAAAGCTTCATTTTTAAAAGTATTTTCTCCATTCCCTGAAATGCTCTGACATTTATTGATCAAACTACAAATGGTGGATCTCACTTCTGCAAGCTTGTCACTGTTCAGTGCTGGCAAGAGAAACTCAAGACCCCAATAACAAAGTGAGTACGATCACTTCATCACATACTGGAGCTTGAAAATGAACTAGCAGCCTTTCTGTCAAATGACTACTACTCTGCCACCTGAGGAAACGTTTTCTTTTGAGCTAAAGAGTGGCAGCCGTTTATCAGGTGCCATGCTTTTTTTAAATATATATTTTCCAGTATAGGTTTTGCAAAAGCTAACATAACATTTGACCTGAAATAAGGTGAAATTTGGCGATGCCCATGAAAATAGAGCCTTTTTAGGTTGGTGCTGAACTGACTGTATTGAGACGATGATGCCAGAGCTTTTCGTGTTCAAAGGGGACTTGGTCAAATTTTGATCCTGGATGATTGCGTCAATACTTTATACCAAGACAAAAACTGAAAACGTGGAGCAAGTATGGTCAAGAAACCATGATCTGACCACTTCAAACTACTGGTTCTGTTAACACTGTTTGTTTTTAGACTTTTTTCTTGTTGGTAAGACGAATGCTGACCACGTGTAAGATTTTTGGAAAGATCTACTTAAGTGTACCTGTGTACTTTCACAATAAAATGAACCTTTTTGTAGTTGCTATCAGTACACAGTACAAATACAGCCAAATCTACTAACATTAAAAGTTTCTTGATTGCTTTTGTAGGTTATAGCCAGTTCAAGTGGACTGAAAGGTTACAGCTTTAGCTTCCTGTTACTCGTACACACATTTTTAGTGCATTGTATTTAAAGACTCATTGCGACACTCACAACTGTTACTACATCTCTAATAGTTATGTAAGGCAGTAAAAGTTTAAATTAGCATAACAAGGAAACTGGAAGTACCTCAAATGAGTTAATTTTGCAATAATTTTCAGTGCACTGCAACCAGAGGGTGAACCAGTACAGGAGGTTTATTCCACCAATTCTTTAAGGTAACGAACCTTTTGTTGTGGAGCCACTGGATTTATAATCTGCCACTCAGGGAAATCAGTTCACAGAATAGAGAGAGTACTTTTCAACAGTTGTAAATCCCTCTGCACTACTATTGCTGTCAAATAAAGAAGTGTTTATGATTGTTATATTTTGGGATTTAATATTCGGATCATTTGGGTGCATCCTTTCACATTTAGACATCCTACTCTATAAATGATCACATTTGGCTATATAAAGTGAAATGATGCTCACTATGCCACCAATGTCCTTTACCGTAACCATAAAAGTCAGGTTATCTGACACCTCCCCAACACAAGATGGATAACCCTCTTGTGGTCTTTTTGTCAACACTGCAGACCCAACTGAGCCTGAGAAGATGAACATGTACTCATGACAGCTGCCCGTGCACCCAGAGGGTTTCATGACCTCTGCACAGAACCTATTATCACCTTCTTGATGTTTCTGAGGGGCTTGAATCCTATCCGTAGCGTTCAGACCCTGCGTCAGCAAGAAGAAAGGTGGGAATCCAAAAAGGACCTGCTGGCTCTGATTCATTCGAGCTGTGGCTATGAACAAGAGCGTGGCGTGATTTGTAGGAAAATGAAGAGGGCCAAAAAATATCCCTGAGACATTTCCCGCAGATTTTCAAGCGTAAGCAAATATCTTGGGTCAGTGTGTACCTGAATACTGCTGAAAGTACAGTGGACAATATAATGTGCCATTGACTATTTATAAGAGCTGCAGTAGTTTTTGAGAAACCAACAAATGTACAGATTTCTATGAATGTTGGATTTTTTTTTTGTTAACAATAGAAGGTATAACAGCATTGTTGATATTGGTAAGTTGGATTTAAAATTGTATAATATTCCAAAGACACAAACTATGTACTGTAAATGTACTGGTACATATGTAGAGCAAGAATACCTCAGATCTACAAATTAAAACTGTGCAATACATTAAACTACGTGAAATATGTCTAACGAGGTTAAGTCTTTTATCCAAAAGACGAAACATTTCAACAAAGAAGAATCAGTCCAGAGGACCTATCTCATTAGATGTATCTACCAGGATTATTGAGCATGCATCAGGATACGTGAAATATGGTAACATTTTATCAGAACAACTCCAGATGAGTATGAGACGTCTGGTTTATTTTACTCTGTCACAGTTTATCAGACTACTAGATTTAGCACAAACAGAACGTGAAACATGTAGTGTAGAACAATGAGTCTAGTGTATTTTTAAAGATGTTTTTGCATTGAAAGCACATGTCCAATACACAGTCCCATCCAGCTTCTCTTATGGGAATTTATTTAAGTTTTTTTTTTTTTTCCGTCAAATTTAAAAACCACAGCACCAGTGAGTCTAAGAGATTGTTTGCTCTTCCTGCTTTCCTCCTTGCAGTTGTGGAAAGTAACCACACTCTGATTAAAACAAATTTACATAGATCTAGATTGTCGATGGATAGCAGACGTGAGTTTGATGTCAAGCTGAAGAGGCTGGTAATGTCGATGCCAAAAACACAAAGTTATGGTGATGTTATAAAAACTAATGAAATATAGACTGTACATCTTTAAATACCTTGCTATCAGGGATCATTAAAACACTAAAGAAAAATATAAACAAAAAAAAGTGTTATGTGAAGTCAATATATGGACATCAAAGTGCTGCAGACACAGTATATCAATAGATATGGGGACATAATGTGGAAGTTGAAGCCAAAATGGGACTAGTACCTCCGGTAGGCTGGCTGCAGTATAAGTTTAAGGCATGTAAATACAGTGGGGAGAACAAGTATTTGATACACTGTTGATTTTTCAGGTTTTCCCACTTGCAAAGCTTGTAGATGACTGTAATTTTTATCATAGGTACCCTTCAACTGTGAGTGATGGAATCTAAAACAAAAATCCAGAAAAATACAATGTATGATTTCTAAATAATTAATTTCCATTTTATTGTGTGAAATAAGTATTTGATCATCTATCAACCAGTAAGAATTTTGGCTCTCACAGACATGTTAGTTCTTTAAGAAGCCCTCCTGTTCTCCACTCATTACCTGTATTAACTGCACCTGTTTGGACTCGTGACCTGTATAAA
>NC_056502.1:3141972-3150309 GCF_014905685.2 Nematolebias whitei | reverse complement strand
AGATAATGGATATATATATATATATATTTTTGTCTATATTTCTTTTTAAACATTTGCCTTATGGTGTTTATTATGGAATAGTATTAGGACACGTATTTTTTTTCCCCACAATTCTGATGTCTTTTTCTAAAAACTCTGCCTTTTTCCATGCTTCTGAGATTAAAGTCAAAATTCAGAGGTGGGGTGGGGTGTGCGGTGGCCCTAATCCTCTTCCACAGTTTACAACAGAAAAGTGTTGATGCATTTGTCATTTAGTCAAGATTTGAGAGGTAATTACCAAATAACATTTTGTTTATTAAATCATGGACTTAAGAGTGAATGGATTACTTTCATAAACCCCCTTCTACTTCAGCTAGGCCGTGCACAAATATCCCCCTTATTAGATGCAGACAAATACTTTGATTTTGATCAAGCCATTCAGCTCAGCACTACCTCCACACTCTGCATATTCTAACTCACAGGCACCTACACCTGCTCAAAAGCATCAACATGCACATGAACCAGTGCACAGGAACGTCATCCGGAGTGTGTGAACAGCTGCAAGGTGAAGCATAGTGGAGAAGAGACCAATTATCCTCCAGACAAATGACTCAGGCTGTGGGGGGGCTGATCATTTTTCCTGCCGATGTTAGAAACCCTGCTGCGGAGGGCTGCTGACAACTGTTCTCCTTCTGTTTATCTGTTTATCATACAGTCCACTTTAAAGACACACTATTAATGTATTTGGATGCAGGGACACAAAATGTTGTCGTCAGATGAGAGATTATAACTGTTATGAAACAAACGTACAGTAAAATGATGCTGTAATCATAAACCTTACTAAGCTTACTGTTTTCATCACTTCTGCAAAAATTTACTTCTAATTTTACCTTTTTTTTTTTTTTATTATTTGCTTTCTCTTTTTAGGTTGTTCCATCAAAAAGGTCCACGCTAGCATCAAAACAGCTATGTAGAAACCAGGACTCATAGGTTTCTTTTAACATTTTACATTTTAAATGATCTCTAACTTGTGTTAATACTGCAGCAAATCAATGGTAATAATAAAGGATGGCACTGTCCATGAAGTTGCCTTGAACTTGACAGGTATGTTCATTATTTCTTTATATATTTGAAGAAAAATGTGTAAAAATAGTTGTACATTTTTGGTACAGAGCTTAACGGTGAAATAATGTACAATCTGATAGGGTCACACATTTTTTTTCAAAAATCTATCTTGTAGGTATTTGCTTCTGCTTTAAAAATATGTTTCTTAAAAGACAATTATGGTTTCTGCTCCTCATCAGTGGCAGAAATCTTGTTCCGGTCAGAATCAAAACAGACTTCTTAATCCAACATTTACTGTAACTGAAAGTTATTTTTTTTGGCTCTGAAGTGCAGGACGCAACTGCCCAGCAAACAATGGCAGCACCACTCCACACTAAAGATTAAAAATACTAATGGTACGTCATTTCCCGCTCCCAACATGCTTGAAAGTAGAGGTGCTTTGTGGGAGGAAAGGAACAAAATCTGCTCCAAGTGTTTTGGTGGAGGAGGTCATCCAGAATTTTAAGTGAACACAAAGAGCCTTTGATATAACAGTTAAGTGCTGAATGAGTAAAAGAAATGCTACAAAATGCTCGATGATAATCAAAGAGATAAAGTGCCGGCCTTTACTGTAATTACTGGTACAGAACAGCTGTGATTCATTGCTGTGGAGTAGAAAACTTTGGCTTTCAGCCTGTCGTGGTGAAACAATATTTAGTTCCAAACATAGAGGATGCCTGACTCAATAAAATACCACAGTACAATAAAATGTCTACTGAATAAAGCAAACAAAAAGATATAAGTTATTTTGGAAACAATGGTTTACTTTAAAAATGCTTGAGTTTCTGGCTGCTCTGAATCTGAAAACAAAGAATTATATTCAGCAACAAAAAACTCTCAAAGTATTTGAAGAACAAAGACAAAATATTTAAACAACCACAACTACAGTATAGACACTAAAATAAATGGTAATCTTGAATAATTTGGATTTCCAACTCACTTCCACGTCGGGGGCAATCTTTGCCTCAGGTAGAGGAGTTCAAGTATCTGGGCATCTTGTTCATGAGTGATGGTGGGACAGAGCAGGAGAAAAAGCAAAGAATGGGAACTTTATCCAAAGAATGGGAACGTTATCCTCAGTAATGAGGACGTTGCTTCGGTCAGCCATGGTGAAGAAAGTGTCGAGTCAAAAGGAAAAGCTCCCATTTTACTGGTCTGCCTATATTACAACCAGAGGAGGAAAGAGTAATGAAATGTTTTACTCGCGTACAAGTACTGTTACACTGCTTAAATTGTACTCAATTACCAGTAAAAGTACTGGTGTTATAAAAAATACTTAAGTAAAAGTACAAATTGCTCTTCTCAAAAACTGCTCATAATATTAATTACTTTTTAATCAACTGATGTTTTATTGTGCTGTCAAAAGAAGTCATTCAATTGGATTTACTGTATATAACAGCTACATTCAAAGCACATGTCTCAGACGCTCAGAAGCTCCGTCTTATTTTAGTAGCAGGCAAACCAATGGCAGTAACAATATCTAAGATCTTTGCATACATAGCCAAACTAATAACTCACACATACAAACAATAAAAAGCAATATCACACAGGTGGTAGCTGTAACACCTCGTATACTGCAATATGTTTTTTGAGAAGTGCCCAAAAATCTACTTAATTACAGTAATGTGAGTATTTGTAATTCATTACTTCCACCACAGATTACAACCCTCACCGATGCTCATGAGGTTTGGATCATGCCTGAAAGAATATCATCCTGGATCCAAGCAGCTAAAATGAGCTTCAGTGTTCAGTGTTGAAGTTTTGACTTTTCTCTAAGTTTTCTATCATCTATTGTTTAAAGTTCCTGTCTGAACTTGCTTGTGTTGTACTTTTATATATTAATAAGTATAAGTGCTATGTGTTGTCATCATTGTATGTTCCCATACAATGGCTAAATTGGTTCTCTGTATTTAACCCATCACGCCTGGGGTGCAGCCAGGTAGGGTGGTGGGCAGTTATCTAGGCACCCGGGGTGCCTTTGGGGATTGGGTGTCTTGCTCAGGGACACCATGGCATGTGGGAATGGCTGGGGATCAAGCCGGGGACTTTCAGGTTCCAGGTCGACTGCCTTGTCTCTACCTCATCTCCTTCTGTCATTAGCTAAAATCTGCCTTTCTTCCTTGTGTTCAATTACTCAAAATGGGCCCACTACACCTGACTCTTCTACTGTTTATTATATGTTTACCATGAGTTTGCCTGAACGTTTAAAGTAAATTCCACTTGATTTTATTTACTTTTACTGTTCTGTGATCCAAATTGAGGCTCCTTGATATGTCCAGCTTTTCAAAATATATAGTTGGTGCTCTTCTTCAGCTGTCTTGTTTAGGTTTTGTTTCAATTTCATTATAATTATTCTTTTCAAGTTATTATTCACTTGCTGCCCCCACCCCCAGTCATTGTGTGTCTTTGTTCATCATCTTCCCTGACATTTTAATTTCAGTAAATAAAGGTGCTTTCTAATTTCTGTTTATAGTTATAGTATGCTTTTTACAGTCACTACCAACTGTACTTCTATACGCTATTGTATTTTTTAATTGTTTGTTTTTCTTACACATGTGCGTCTAAAAATGACACTTTACACAGTTAAGGGTGGCGTTTGGTTCAGTGAAGGGTTAATTTTTTATGGCGGAGTGGGGAAAAAAATGGTCTGACTTATTAAACATATGTAAACAACATTCATCTGGTATACATAATGCAGAGACAATATGAGACTACAATACAATGTGACCTGGGGAGTTAATCTACTCAATAGCACGACAAGTTGCTTAGTCAATGAGAGATTTCAGAATAAATTAACATAAGAATTTCCCCTGAGGTCTATTCTAATCAGAGTATACCATCGTTTTCTGTTCCTGCTTAATGAATCATAGGAATTATAGTCATATTATAAATGGCAAGTCTTTGCAGGGCTATTAGTTTGTTTCTTTAGGGGTCTAATAGAAGACATGCTTCATTTAGGACCCTGCAGTGTCCCTCAGCAACACAGAATGAATTGCATTATTTTCAACTGCAGCCATTTTCCAATGATCTTATCAGAAGTGCACTAACATAATGTGGCAGAGGAAGTTATTATTCCACACCAGCCGTCTCGCACTCACTTTATAATAGCATTCATCTTTCTGAGCAGGTCTTTTACTTCTAACGCTCCGTCTTCCTCCCGTATTTCCCACATATTCCATCTTAATTACAAAAGATGTATTCCGTCAGTATACACATTCCCAGTCAAGATTGATATTCAGTAAGAGTTTGTGTTTAACTTTCATTTTAATGCTAATGCTTGTGCTTTATTATTTCTCGGGCATGTAAAGAGCATATGGAATATGTGACCGCACCAATGCAATAACACCTTATTCAATACACTGATTAAATCTTGGTGTAGGTAAAAAGTGGTTTATAGAGATTTCTTTAGGTGCTACAAATACATTTTTGTTCCGTTGCTGGCTCCAGGCTTATTCCCCACCCCCATTTTTTCCCCTTTTTTAAAAGAAGTGGTCAATTTGGTATTATGAAAGAAGAGATGAAGTACTCGCAACACACACCACCTGTTTTGTGCTTTGTCGTTAAAGCAACAAATATTTTATCTCCATCTTATAGCAAGGTGCATTTGACAAAAGATGGGTATTAGTATTAAACTAACAAACTAGTTTAAACAAAAAGACATGCTTTTTAATGTTATTCAATTAAGACTTTGAAATGGATTTAGACAGTCCAAGCAGCTTACATCAGAATCATGCAAGTTTCTTTCGGCTGCTCCCTTTGGCAGGGGTTGCCACAGTGGGCGAACTCACATGAAAGATTTGGTAATAGTTTTACACCACATGCCACCTGACACAATGTGGGCTCAAACCCACAACCTCAGAATTACAAGACTGTGGCACTGACCACCAAACTTTTTACTGATACCTTTTTCCACATTTAGACATTTGTTATGATGCGTAACCATGACAACAAGGTGGTTTTCTACAACTGAGAGCTGCTTATTAACATCTCAAAAGCTCAAATAAGACCTTAACTACAGCCCCAAATCCAAAAATGAGTTGAAAAGGAGGTGCCATGGATGCATTACCGTCTAGTTGGAGGCTATGCTCGAGTGCCTGACGGCCGAGATCTTGGAGGTAGCGGGAAACACGGCTTGTGACAGCGGGAGGACTGAGATCGTCTACTGGCACCTGCAGTAAAATCCGCAGCGACGAGGGGCTTGGCAGGCTGCTGCAAGGCCTTTGTTCAAGGAGGAGTTCTGCCAGCATTCAGGCAGTCCTGCTGCCCAAGAAGACGAGAGGTCTGCTGGGTCTGGGTGGACGGATCGGCGCTTGCAGCCAGTTTCTTCAGATCTGTTGTGCTGCAAGAAATCCTTCCTGCCCAAAGCCATCAGCATCTAGAACAACTCTAATGAAACCAAGATGAGCTACAACAACTAATTTCCCTTTGAGATTAAGACATAATTTTTGAATTGAATTGAACTGAAACTACAGCGCCACCCTTATATCAGAATCATGTGATCTATGTGTAAGTGATGTGTTATGTAACAAGAGTTCTTTAAAAGTGTATTCTGTTGAGAGATTTCTGTAAAAAGTAATACAGTTTTCCCTAAAATATTCAACAAATTATTTGTACCTAGCAATAGACTTTTCAACTTGTCAGGGGGAGGCATTCAATTATTTTACGAATAAAACATAAACCTTGGTCATGATCCCACATCTGACAATGGATTGCTGTTTTGATTTGTGCCAAGCTGTTGCCTGAAACAGACTCTAGTCATGTCTGGTTACCCACCAAACCAAGTGATTAAAGGTGCTTGCCAGACCAGCAATGTAAATAAGAATGTGTTCATAGTGTTCATGTCTGGTTTAATAAAGGTTTTAAAAAATAATTCATTAAAAAACATGCCTTCAAGTCCCTCTGGCTGTCTCCCAGGTTGGAGGCTGTTCTCAGTGTCCTGTGTCAGGGTTTTTGGGTCAGGGACGAACCCAGTAGTGCAGACAGGGACTCAACTCGGCAGAAATACAAAATTAGATATTTAATGATAATAAAAATACAAAAATAACAGGCTGACGAGGCAGCAAAACTTACATAACAGGATGAACGGGAAACTCGGAAGGATCTCGGGGAACTCAGAAGACTCAGGGAAACACGGAGACCCAACGAAGACGACGCGACAAAGAACAAGACTGAACAGATGGCTTATATACAGGGACAAGACGAGACGTGATTACAAACAGCTGTGACGAGACAAGGGTGGCACCAATTGAACTAAAGAGAAAACACTAGGGGACACAGACACAAACCGGGCCACCAAATGGTACCATCCTTACATCCTGCTCTTAAGACTTGACTAGGATTGCTGATGATATGAGATGGACCCATAGTCTGGACTCAAACTAATAGTGTAGTGTGGGGTGATGGCCTCCCTAGTCTTTACTTGACAATTGGATGAAATGAATAACAACATGTGTGCAAACCATCCCAATCTTGTCATAAAGTAACACTTATGACCATCCTATAAATTAGTAATCAATACAGCTAGAATGGTTTTGTAAAAATCCAAAGTAATCCCAGAGGAGAAAAAAACATTTACTTGCTACATTTTTGACAAACGATCAAACAAAACACTCCAATGTAGGAGTAGTTAGCTGGCAATTAAAGAAGTAGATTTCATTTTTATATGCATGTTGAAAGTCAAACATTATATGATAGTCTCCACTCATCTGTATGTACATATGTAAACTTATGTCCCACCCATGACTTCTGATCCACTCAAGATAATTTAACAAAACTTCATGTGCATATGCATCATCACTAGATCATCAGGTAAACTTTTCATCAACCCGGCTTCAAGGTCAAGATACACAAAATATAAGGTCAAAGTGTATACATGGCCTTTGTTTGACTAGACCATGGGTTTTGATCGACTGAAGACAATTTCATTAACTTGATACAAATATAAATGTGCATCATTACTAGAAGAAGGGCTACATACACTTTTCATCACCCCAGCTCCAAGGTTAAGGTCATAAATCAAGGTCAAATGGTATACAATGTCTTTGCTTGTACAGGGCCATAACTTCTATGTGATACTCATGGAGTGTTCTGACACTAGGGATATCAACTTTGGTATCCCTGGTTACCAAACCAGTGAACTCGTTGCTCCACTGTAGGAGTGTACTGCTTAGTGGAGAAAACAGTTTGTTTGTGACTTCTCAGACTGATGAAGCCCTTCGGATTGAGGGCAAAATGTCTCAACAAACAAAAAAAGAAACTGTCCAGATAACATGACTGAACATTGTTGGATTTATTTTTACCTGGATAATTGAGCATGAACCTTGATACCAACTTTATTTCAATAGCTGTGATCTAAAAATCTTAAAGGATGATTATAGGGTAATCTACAATAGAATGGTATTACAATAAACTGTTTTTCACCATTCTTCTTGAAGTTCTGTGTTTATGTCCACCCACAAAAACAATACAAAAACAAAAAAAAAAACTTTAAAACTTCCTCAATAACATTTTGGACTCTGAAAATATCTGTGCACTCACGCTAATCAAACATTTAAACATTTTGACCATAAAAGTACACCTAACCTGCTCGAAATATCCCCTTCAACAGAATGGGAAAGTGTTTGACTACCTTCAGAGGTAGAATAAACTTATCCTTTAAGGTTTGAAGCACCTCAGACAACATGAAAGGAAAGACATGGCTGTCTGATTGCTTAAATAATACATGAGAAATCTGATGAACACATTTGGAGGGAGGCACATCACTTGCCTCTGTGGTACAGAGTGTTGATTAAAGTTTGCCTGTTTGGCATTTGAATAATGTGCAAACACTGTGGAGAAATGGCAGTCATTAACCTTTCAAAGAGTCCCTCTTATTTTAAAGAACATTGTAAAAGGCTGTTCCAATTCACAATTCTTATTTTCCACTACATTACCCCAAACAGATTCCAACTGTGCCCGTCAGCACTCAGGTAAGGACTTCTACCTATGAGCTACAAAACAAACTGATAAGTTGCCCACGTTGGCACATTTTTTTTTTCTCTTTTTGGTCCCTCCACTCTTCTCGTTTTAAATATAGGTGTCATATAAACATTATATTTGATAATATATTTCAGGTCTCTCTTGTAAATGAGTCCTCAAGGCTCAGTGGGATTAACCTGTCTAAATAAAGGTTGAATTAATTTATTCATTCAAATCATGATTGCTAGACACAAGATACAGTTTTATTTTAGGTGGTGCAATTAATATATATATATA
>NC_056502.1:3131986-3136986 GCF_014905685.2 Nematolebias whitei | reverse complement strand
CTCATTTTCAGCACAGTAAAGCAGGTGTTTATGGGTTAACATTAAATATTAAAACACTAATTTTAGAAGTTTTTAAAGTATTTTTATACATCTAAAACTGTAAACTTTAAACGAAACCTATAAAGTAAACAACTTGTCTGTAAAGAGATTAAAAAAGGGTTTTTTTATGATAAGGAGTCTTCTTTTAAATGTAAAGATTAGAAGCTGTCAGAATAGGGAGCTTAAAGAGTAAGCAAAGGAGCTGAAATTGAACCTAACTGCCATGGCACCGGTGAATCTGATAACAAAAAGAAGGTATAATCGAGTTTTCCCCCCTCACATGCATAATTCATCTTACGGTTAATTTTATTTTTCTTCCTCTTTGGAGTGGCTTTCATGCTTTGGACAAATTGTTGTGGATTTTAGAATGCAACGCAAAATTAATCTTCTCTTTTTGTTCAACCCTGCTGTGAATTTTGGCTAATAGGAATATTTCTTATGAATGGCGGGAAGCTCAATGTCGTAGTTTTTCATGTGGAAATTATTTTTCTCTTCACCGTTAGAAGTGTTGTAAATGCATTTTGCATTAAAAAAAGTGCATTTAAGAAATGCAAAATTTGCAATTTTACACATTTTTACCCCAGTTTCAAAATCTTAAAGCAGTAGTTCAGATCTGTTTTCTCAAACTGAGATTTATTTCTGATCAGACTGATCCAAAGTGGATTGCTGCAGTCTTAAAACAGCTTTGATCTCTGAAAAAATCATAATGCTACATGCAAAAGCTGTTCTATAAATGTTTACATTGGCATTAGTTTTGCATTGCATCTTTAGTTACAAAGATTTCTATGAATTTTTGAGAGCAAATAAACAGAAGCAGCTATAGCAAATCTCTTTGCATCCAGTGGCAATTCCAGTGTGATTATCAGAATATTTCTACACACACACAAAAAAAAAAGCAAACAGTGTAATGTGGAAATGACAGAGGTGTAGAGGTTTATAAAATATAGCTTTTGTTAATTGTTTGGAGATGAGACTAAAGATGGCATAAATTCACTTCAGAATTAAACTCTGTTCTTCAAAACTGATTCAGTTTTAGAGCTGTGGTCAATAAACAAGTTATTATTCCTCGTGAGCTTTCTAGAAATCCCCTTCCTTCAACAAATCTCTACTGTCGCTTTAAGAAAATTGAGATTAAGTACTAAATAAGTACCACAGTAAACCTATTTGCAGTCATCATTTCAACTCCATTTGCTATTTCAGCAGTCATTGTACAGTAATTCAGTTTCACCTGTATCATTTTTTACACCGTGGTGAATGAATTGTTTTTAAGATGTTGCCATCCTGAAGGATGATCCATCAGCACCAGCCAGATACCATTGATATATTGAACCATTGGGAGGTGAAGGGGAGTCACCTGGGTGGAGAAAAATAGAGTGTTTTCTTCTGGCTTCACAATCCTTGGCAGGTGCAGAAGCAGCTCACTCACAGCTCCATGGACCGCCTGCTGCCAAATCTGATTTAGTGCAGGGAAATATTTTCTCCCTAAGACCCTGCTTTCGGTTTAGAAGGCCAGGCCGCATGTTGTGAAACGAAGTAGGCCGCCAAACTAAACGGGTTGTCATTGGCCCACACTGCGTGGCTATTGATTTACTGCTCCTTGCTGATGATTTCCTGGAAGGGACTGCAAGCTCTAAAGAAATGCCTGCATGCTCCATCAAAAGAAGGGTTCCCTGGGTCAAGTCTCCCATGAGGCTAAACAGTCACCATCAATAGATGATGTTAATTATCATTCAAGACTGGCAATTGTTTTTAGACGGGTTAATATTGATTCATTACCATATTCTCAGTAAATACCACTCATACACTTGTTTTTTTGTGGTATGTTGAGAGCTGGTTTTATAAAGAAATATAATCACAAAGTTACAATTTTCTGTATCTGATGCTGGATAGATAAAATGCATAAAATCAGTGACGTGCAGTCAGGGGAGGCGGGTGAAGCAGTGCCGCACCTGTCATCATGACAAGTAAAACACTAAAAATGATAAGAGAAAATACATTTGACCACTTGGCTTTCCTATAAAACTGTTTTATAAGACTGTTTTCTGAATTACACTGCCTGGCCAAAGAAAAATAGTCACCACCAAAAAAAAAAAAAAAAGGTCACACACTAATATTTTGTTGGGCTGCCTTTAGATTTGATTACAGCATGCATTCACTGTGGCATTGTTTCAATAAGCTTCTGCAGTGTTACAAGATCTATTTCCATTGTTGCATTAATTTTTCACCAAGATCTCGCATTGAGGATGGCAGATTCTGACCACTGAGCAAAGCTTTCTCCAACACATACCAAATATTGTCAATGGGGTTAAGGTCTGGACTCTGTGGTGGCCAATCCATGTGTTTACTCTACAATCAGAGTAGGATTCTACTTTACTTCCTTCTATTTTCCTTCACTTGTGAACGTAACAAAAAGCAACAAGGGCAAAATGTGTGTGTGTGTGGGGGGGGGGGGGGGAGACACAACAATAATGTACTTCTGCTAATTCAGTGCAGCATAAACAATATTTGCATTGTAACACAAGATAAGACAATAGTACAACAAAACAGGAAATCCTACATTGTTGTGTTTCTAGAAGCCTTATGTTATTTAATAAATTAAACTGTTCACATGTATTTATTTTAGTGTGTGTGTGTGGGGGGGGGGGGTATCTGCTTTTGATTATTTTAGCATTATTTGTCTTATATGCTGGTTTGTTTTTATCATGTTTTCCATTCATAAAGGGTTGTGTAAGAAAACGAGGAAAGTGTGATGTAATTAAAATAGAAAATACTCATATTTGACAGTTGCATATTCAGAGATGTTACTATTCAAATTATTTTTATGCTTGTTCTTGTGCTTCAATGTGCTTTGCCAAAAAACTGTCTCAAGGTTTTACAAATGAAAGAGTGAATGTTGAGAGAATTCATTAAGCTCTACCACAGATCATCTTTTATTTATTTTTTTTTATTTGGACAAGTGACTGACATTTCAGTTGAGGAACTGGGATCTCATCTGACTGATTGTCTTGGTTTAAAGCTCAAATTGCATCAGCAATGAGTAAATTCCTCCAAGATAATAAAACCACAAAATATAAAACTAAACAACAATTGTAATACTCATTTGTAGTAAGATTGATTGCCTTTAAATGATGTATCTATTTGGTTTTTATTGTGTGGATTTTTACAACATGGTCATAATATAAAATGGTGATAATAAGTACACTAATTAATGGGGACAAAGATAAAGAACATATGCAATAATTCAAAGCAGTGCTTCACATTCTGCAAACTTGTTTTATCTTCCTTTTTTTTTTTTCATTTAGAAAGTGTAGATCTGATTAAACCTGCAGCCCATATTCTGTATCATCTCAAAACAACAGGCCCTCTTAAAAAGACATTTGTCTCAAATCCAGTTCTGAATTCTTAGCTTCATAACCAGCAAATTGAGATAGTGATGCACTTCAATTATTTGAAAACAAGATCATAAGGCATTGTTAATGCAATCTGGTTGCATGATTAGTGCTGGTGGTCGAGGTGCGGACTGGCTGCACATTGCATATGATCAGCCCATTACATGCTGCCAGGGCTAGTTATGGAAATAGACTTATAACGCCGCTACCTGATGTTGCTGCCCACCGGGACAGAGGGAGAAATCGCATTCGTTTCCCGGCCTCCAATTAGTGCTGAGCCCACATCATCATCAATTCACAAACTAATTGTCTTGTGTGGCTTGCATGGTATACCACCATCTGTGCAGGTCGTCTAACTCTTGCACGGGTTGTTATTTTTAGAGATGGCACAAAAGAGGCTGTACTTGTAGATGCACATGTTTGCATTAAATAAATTAGGATGGTTAAGCTAAAGCACATAGACACATCTTTAAAGGTAGAGGATTAAAGAGCAATGTAGCAGAAATCTAACTTTATTTGTACTTTTTAATGTTTGATGCTATTTATTTTTCACTAATTACTCATTAAAAGTTAAAACTGTCACATTTAATTGATGGGTTGATGGAACTGTATTGTTCTTTTAGCATAAAGCATAAAAGTTATGTCAGCCTTGCAGCATGATAGAATGAACCTCCCTTGTAGATGCCTAATCAAGAATCTTTCTGTAAATCTATAGCACAGAAAATGTGCATTTTTCTATGGTTCATAACTTTAACAGACCAGAACATAAAGCAATGGGACACAAGTTCACTTTTATTTCCTGAAGATTGTGCTCAACATCTGAGACAACAATAAATAGGAGTGGATTCACTAAAGATAAATTAAGTCAGAGAAACTTTAATTAGCTGAGGTTTAAAATATGTCTTTTTTTTCATACTATCATTTAATCAAACATGAGCCACTAATATTTAATGCTTCAAAAACTACATTTAGCAGAGACCTTGAAGTGGTGCTCAAATGTTTTCATGGCTTACATGGCTGGTGGGTGGCACTGAAAGAGACCCTGCAGGTTTAGGTTTATCTGCAGCAACATGGCCTTGCGTCACTGAGGAATCAACCCCTGTAATGTTGATGTAAATGGATGCTCTGTAATAAATATTAATAAATAAATAAAAAAAGGTACAGATGATTAAAAAGTTCAAAATGTTCATTCACATGTCATGTTTTTACACGTTGTCTATTACAATTTATACTGCTGACATGCATTCCTTTGTTAGAGAAGAATGATTAAAATAGTAAAATAATGTTTTTAAAAAAATCAAGTGAAATTTTAATCAAATTTCTACTTAGGCTGATTCTTTGCCATCTAAAATTATGCATTGTACATATCCTTGCACATAGTCAGCAATTTTGTAGGATTACAGTCAAGTTTGGGATTAACCATTTACAGTTACGTTTAGGTTGAGACATGATGGAGGTTTCTTGCAAGTTTGTGACTACAATTCTGCAAATAAAGTCAGTCAGCAGTAATGGTGTTCTCATTTATGAAACATACTGTATCAGCAGCTATTCATCCACCATGAAATACCATCA
>NC_056502.1:3127233-3131886 GCF_014905685.2 Nematolebias whitei | reverse complement strand
AACCCGTCACGACTTTCAGCAGCTTCTTCTGCTGAACCCGTCACGACTTTCAGCAGCTTCTTCTGCTGAACCCGTCACGACTTTCAGCAGCTTCTTCTGCTGAACACATGGCACAGACGTAGGTACTCACATCTGAAACATCAGTTTGAACTACCAGTTGAAACAGGAAATTGTGTATTTATTTTTCTTTGTTAGTAACAATAAAGTCTTAATTTTCAGAACATTTGACTAAATTAACAATCATTTTCAGGAAGTTACAGAAATTATTTCTTGAATATGTGGCCAGTTGTTTCTGTTTTTTAATAAAGAAACTCACAGTTCGGCCGTTTTGTTCCCTGATGCTGAACAACAAAGATGGGAGTGTGTGGTCAAATGTTAATACACCTCTCAACAAAATCAAACATTGGTACAAGTCTGAATCATGTTTTGTTGAATGACCTTGAGCTGATCAGGAGTTATGGCCAGAACAAGCAAAGACCTTGTATGTCCTTTAACCTTGAAGTTGGAGAGATGAAAACGTTCAGATTAATATTTTTCTCATCTTCAAAAATTCATCTGGACAGTTTATAGAAACAACTAGAATATCTCGTACGGCTCATTACACACCTGCCGACAAACTAATATACAGCAATCCATGACAATGACAAAGACCTTGAATAACTGTTGACCTTGATTTGTGACCTTGGAGCTGACGTGATGAAAACAGTCTCCGTCTAGTGATGAAGTATATGTGTATCAAGTTTTGTTGAATTACCGTGACCATCCAGTGATCGATCCACTGTACAGTGAGTCAATGAAGCTGTGATGGAGTCAGGGGGCGGGGCTTAAAGAGACGTGTTAAATGAGCACAGTAAGTTTTCAATTACTGTTTCAGCACAATAAAAATGAAACATTAGCTGTACGGAAACATCACTGTTTCCTGTATAGATATTAATGTAGATTTTCTGTCATTGATTGTAATAATTAAACCACGCACAGCTTGTGTTTTGTAGGTAGCTCAGTGCTCTGTCCACTTGTGTACAGTAGTCCCTCGATTATCACGAGGGTTACGTTCCACACATCTCCACGACAGGTGAAAAACCACTAAGTAGGAAGGCTGTATTCATTTTAGTATTTATATATTTTTTAAGGCCCCTTCCCACACTTTTGCAATGTTCTAACGTCTTAAACCTACGTGATTTTAACAACATGCGTACATGTACTGTACAGTACTGTACAATTTTACTCACCAGCTCTGCAGAACAGCAGCTTGGTTCTGGTCGGGCTCTGTTCTGGTTCGGCGGACCTACTCTGCAGCGACGAAGTCCCCCACCCCGTCCAGGTTGATGTTGAGTGGATAAGTGAGCTTCAGGATGATTTGTGACTTTCCTGCCAGTTCTGTGAGCTTCATAGATCGATCGTTACTTTTGACTTTGCTTTGCTAAACTTTCCCTCCATTTCGACAGAAAGCAGCGGACGTAAGCACTGTTGACTTCTGGGTAGTGTAGTTCTTTTGACTGGCGTTACAGTGTAGACCACAGCCAACAATTAAATCCAGTTAACAGATTTTGAGCTTATTTTAACCTTTATTTTTCCCGTTCGATACGAAATGTAGTGCTTGTTAACTCGTAGTTTTTCAAGCCAACATTAATGTACCTAATTTAACATTAATTTAGTTTTGTTCTTCCTCTTCAGGAGAGCAGGCAGACAGGAACCTGTGCTCGTCTTCCAAAGCTCCGGAGCCTGAACCCTGCGAGGTGCCCTGCTCCAGGGACTGCGTGCTCAGCAGCTGGACTTCGTGGTCCACGTGCTCTCAGACCTGTTCCAGTAAGACCATCGAGGGCAAACAGATGAGGACCCGCTCCGTCCTGGCCTACAACGCCGGGGAAGGTACGTTTCTGTGTCTGAGAAGAATCCAAGCGGATGAAGCCGAGTCGTCCTCTGCTGTCGCTCTCCAAACGTCTGATTTCACGCTCGTCTGCTTTTGTCCTTATCTCACAGTCTGCTTATCTTTGTGATTATTTCTGTGGCTCCATCTCCTCGCCTGACACTTGTTATCTTTCCCTCAGATCCTTCCTCTGCATGTGCGTGCTCTTTCACTTTAAATCTCTGTGTGTTTTCCTCACAGTCACGGCGATGGTCGTGGCGTGGATCACAGTGATGGAGGGTAACGTTCTAATTAAAGATTGCTGGTAGATCCTTTGAACCTGTAGCTGCGTGTTTGCTCGAGGAGCAAGGAGCATCGTTTGCTGTTTGCACGTTGATGCTGCAGCTTCAGGGGGTTCTAATTGATTTAGTATTTATTCTGCATGTTGCTCTTTAACTCGGTCAGGCCTGGTTGGTCGTGTGTGAAGTAGTTTGGTTGTGTCAGCGTTTGTCTCTTGCCCTGCAGCAGTAGTAGTAGTCCGAGCTGCCTAATGGACTTGTCACATTAACGCATTTATCATGTTTTCAACAAAGGTCTGTCACGAGTGCCCAAGTTTCCAGAACTTTTTGGTAAATGTTTGACTTTTATTAGACTAGATGTGACGTAGCTGTGTGTGTTTGTCAGAACCATGAGCAGAACTCGGATCACTGAACTGATTTCACTGAAACGTCTGTAAAGAAATCCCTCCATGTCCATCTACACCCGGATAACCGTCGGTGTCAGCACGATTCAAGATGGCCGCCGCACTTTATCAAACGCAGTAACAGCAACACATCTGTAAATTTCACAGATTTTCAGCTGGAATTTGGTGTGGTAGTAGCTGAGACTGACCCCCCCAACATATACTTTGAGCAATAAATGATCCCGGAAGACCATGTTTAAAATGTTACCACTGTCTGTTAGCAAAATATCTTATAAACCACTGACAGTCTGTACATGAAACATCGTTTGCTTAAAAATGCCGTGGATGTCCAACAATGTTCAGTCAGGTCATCTGGACGGTTTCTTTTTTTTTGTGCTGAGACGTTTCACCCCCCTCCATCCAAAGGTCTTCATCAGTGAGGGTGAAACGTCTCAGCACAAAAAAAGAAACCGTCCAGATGACCTGACTGCACAATGTTGGATTTTACACCTGGATTATTGAGCATGGACTTTGATGCTGTGGATGGTTTATGACTGCAGTTCATTTTGGAGTTGGACAGGAGGAAAAGTGGTTGTCTGACAGTTTTAAAGTTGTCGGTTCGATCCCGGCTTCCCCTGCCGCATGCAGGTGTCCTTACCTGACCCCCAGGCTACTCCCGATCAGTGTCTTTATAATCCGGTGAATGGGACTCATCGTGTAAAAGCTCCAGTGGTCAGTGAGACCAGACAAAGCTACACTTCAATGTTTCGTTTGGCCTCACTCTAAAATGTCCAGAATATCCCTTTATCACCTCCTCAGCCTAAAGGAGGCTTTTCTCTCTCCCTCTGCGGTGCAGATTATCTGATTAGATTTGTAGCTCTCCGGCAGATTTCTGCAACCCTTCTGCTGCATATTGATGAAAGGAAAAGTTGTTAAAACTACAGGAACCCCTCAAAGCGTAAGACACCAGGTTCACATTAATATGCAAACCACCGATGTTTGCATGGACTCACTGTTAATTAGTGCATTAATAAGCAAATTAATGACCTATTTAGCATAACTGTCTATTCAGTGGTGATTATAGAGGCACTTGGGAAGCCCCAAGTGCCTCTCACTGTTTGACAGCCACCGGTCGAATGATGTTCTAGATAAATGTCGAGTGACTCGAGCTATTTGGGAAACGATCCTGCAAACATGTTCTTTGAAGCAATAGATGGTTATAACAAAGGTGGGGGGGGGGCCCTTTCCCCCCATTTTGTTCTTGCTGTCCGGTTTCACCTGAGCTGCTTCACGTTTAGTTTCTTTTATTTTCTGACGTCCAGCCTACGTTTTTTTCTGGGTCTTTGTTGAGCAACAGCTTCGGCTCGTTTGAGCGGCCGTGTTCCTTCAGCTGAGGTTTCGTGGCAGAGGCAGCAGAAAGGACGTCGGTCTCTGCAACCTTCACACTGTTTGACACAACCGCCTGTACGCCGCTGCTCATTTCTGAGCTGGCTGCTCAACTCCAGAGCGAACTACAGGCGTGGAGGACTCGGTCCTGCAGCGAGTCCCAGTCTCTGCTGAAAGTTTGACGGACTCGCCCCGTCCCTGCACGTCACTGCTGCTTCCCCGAGGAGCGAAGGGACGAGCGTCGCCAAGATCAAACCTCAAATCTGAAAATGTTATTTTGGGTGGTTGTCTGCGTTTGGAGTTTTAGAACAAATGTAACGTTCAGAATCTTCACAAAGACAAAAAGCACAAATACTAAATTAATCTATAGACGATTGGTGGTGAAAGTGCTCAGATTTCTTATAAAAGACATAAAAACAACCTGAATGTTGACAAAAAAGTTTTATCTAACAATCACGGAACTTTTCTACTCTGGTATTTTGTGCACAAGAAATAAAATAAAATAAAATCATTTTTTGATTTTGCTGTTTAAGACTGTAAAAAACAGAAAACTGTTAAAAAAACAAACAATTAGATTTAAATGTATGGTGAAAATTAGGTAAAAATACTTAATACAGACTGGTATGTACTTTGTACCAAATACGGTGTATATATACACACACACACATGTATTTATATATATATATATATATATATCCATCCATCCATCTATATATATATATATATATATATATATATA
>NC_056502.1:3112593-3127133 GCF_014905685.2 Nematolebias whitei | reverse complement strand
GTTAATCCAAAATGATGCTGCCAGAGTCTTAACTGGAGTTAGTAGGAGATATATCTATCCAGTTTTAGCTTTTCTCCATTGGCTCCCTGTCAAGTCCAAATTTTAATTCAAAATCTTTCTTCTAATCTATAAACTCTTTGAAATGTTGACTGAGAACCAACCAGAGGTGCACTCATATGTAGATACTTGTCTATTTTGTTATGGCATCATATCTTTATTATAATTTCATGTTGTATTATGTAGGTGATGTTTGTATTATTCTCTACTCTTTGTGTGGGCTGTTTCTTGTTCTTACTTGCCTTAGGACAACGGATGAAAATTAGCTGTTGTGCTAACTCTAACATATTTACATTGATGCTAACTGCTGACATGTTGTATTGTCCTAATTTAAATAAATAAATTAAATTAAAGCCCTTAACAACCTAGCTCCATCTTATGTTGGAGATCTTATTGTTCCATATTTTCCTAACGGAGCACTTAGCTCTCACACTGAAGGCTTACTCGTGGTTCTTAAGAGTTTCTAAAAGCAGAATGGGAGGAAGTTATCAGGCTCCTCTCTTGTGGAACTAACTTCCAGTTTCTGTCCATGAGACTGACACATTGTCTAGTTTTAAGACTAGTCTTAAGACTTTCCTTTTTTATAAATCCTATAGTTAGGGTTGGTTTGTTATGCTACCATAGGCTTAGACTACTGGAGGACAAATTGATCTCATTTCTTAAAATGAATTGTTAAAATTGAATAGTTTTCATTTGATACTATTTCTATCATGTGATTCTTGACCTGCCATTGTGTATCTGTTCCTCCTTCCTGTTCCTACCAAATCCAGCTGGTTAAAGCAGATGTCTCGAGCCTGGTTCTACTAAAGGTTTCTTCCTCATGAGGGAGTTTTACCTTACCACTGTCATCTTTGTGCTTGCTCAAGATGAGAGTTCTGCAATGGAGTTAAACTTAAACGGTCTGCTCCTCAGATAAATAGTGTTGAATTATTATTTTTATATATGAATGTTTCTGTTCAGTGCCCTGACATGACTTCTGTTGTGACTTGATGCTATATAAACTGAATTGAATTGAAAAAAACAGGATAATTGAAAAACAAATATAAATATTCAGATGTATTACATTTTGCAAGCATGCTGTCACCTCTCTGCCTCATGTGAGCTGCAACTGAATTCTTAGAGAAAAATTACAATAAAACTGATACCAGACAGAAGCTTCAATGATGATGATCATCTTCATCAACAATTTATTTCTTCCTATTGACTACAGTTCTAGTAATTTAGTTAAAATATTTGAATATTCAACTGTGAATCCATTTTGTCCAAACCCATTCTAAATCTAATGTAGGGTGGGGGTTTGCTTAACATGAATACAATATTTTTATACACACCTTTTGCAGTGTTCTGAAGTAATGTATGCCATCTATGTTTTAGATAAACACTGATTTTTTAAAATAGTATGATCTTTACATTTGTTCTTCACAGGCAACCGGGGGAATGCTAAACATAAGTGGGAAGACACAGAGGTTCGTGCGGTTGAAAAACACATGATGAATTTCGTCCACACATGCAAGGTACCTCAGAAAATACACTTCCTTCAGTGCATCAAGCAGAGCCAAATGTACTTTAGGACAGAAACTGGACTGGGTAAAAAATTGTCAGAAACCGGATCACTGCCTTGAAGAGACTGGCTTGTGCCAAAGAATTATTATAGTTGTTTGTGATTTTCAGCCTAGTTTAGACATTTTGACATGTTGTATTAAATTTAATCAAGTATGTAGATTTTTTTAATGATGACACTTTTTCCTCCTCTTTCTTCTCTGCTGCTTTTCTTGATGTAATATTTGAGGTTTGAGCAGAAAAGGGATCATCTGAACATTTTTTGAAGTGATAATGTGTCAAAATAGTTTTCAATAGTTGGTATCTTATTTGCTGAAACATCAGTCATGGATCATAGAGTATGGAGAAAGACTTATGTCTTCATCTGGATTAGGCTACTGGGTAGCCAAATGAGTACCAGTTTTTCTTTTTTCTTTTTCAGACTTGCAAAACTACTTCCTCAAAAATAACACACAGATGTGAAAGAATTTGCATTAGTTAATTAAATTCAATGCACTTTTGCATGACAGTTTGTTTTCAGTTTGTATGCTGAGCATAAACTATTATTTGCCTGTAATGATGAAGTGGCAAATGTATCAATCTGACTGATAAGTATATTTAGTCAGTCTAAAAGTTTGCTCATCTTCTGGCAGAATAATACATTCAGCAGCCTTAGCATCAGTAGTATATGCATGGTCTATCTATGCTCTGCACACAAACATATGCATAGTAATATGGACATCGACTGAGAATAAAGTGACAAACTTTATTAACAAAATGGTGCCATCCAAAAGTTTAAGGGTTTAATATTAGGTAATGTAGCATTCTTTGACACAAGTGTGTTGTTTTTGAGAAAGTTGTTTTATAGAATAAAAAAACACCTTGTTGGTTAACCATTTGCCTAGCCTTGACAAAGACGTCTATTTTCTACATACTTTGTGCTCTATGATGGATGTCACAGCTGACAAGGTACTAACTATTCATAACAATTTCACTGAAAATTACCTCAAAAGTTATTAGACTATCTTTTTATTTGTTGGTAAAGACACTTGCATCAATGCAGAACCCTATGCACTTAAGGACTGAAACTAGACTGGTGTTAAAAAAATTGTATCAAAAATTGAATGTGTGAATTGAATTGTGTGCCAAATAATGATTGTAGTTTTTGTTTTTATGTAATACTTGAAATGAATATGTTGAATACAAAACACTTTTTAGCCCAGTGAAAATGTATTTTTGTTGCCCAAAGCCTGTCATGATGATTCATGCTCTTTTCCAATGTTTATTTGAACTGCAAAGCATTTCAACAGTGTTCTGAAATTTAGTAAAAAAGTTACTAAGCATTTTATTGTTGGAATTATTTTTCTTTTGCTTGTATTTCTTGGGCTGACATTAAGTCTCAAATTTCACATGATTTAATACTAAACAAATCTGAAATAAGACTATAAATTTGTTAAACATTTTGAAAAAAACAGGGGTGGAGGCCTCCGGGTTCAACTGTCCCCCTCTTACAATGCTGTGATTGCTAGTATCACTCAGCCCTCTGTGAGTAGTAAACAGCCATCAGTGTGCTAATGACCCATTGTTAGGCTGATGGTCCTTCTTGAGCATGTGATCAGCTGGTTTTGGTTGTCAGCAGCAAACTGGTTGATCCACTCTAAGAAGGTGCTATTTAAGAAACTGAGCTGAAAACAGCACCTCAGACTGAGGAAGTCTCTTGGATGAGAGACGAAACGTTTCTAGAATTTTTTTTGCTTTGTTTTGCTTTTGTTTTTTTGAATGTCCAGAGGACCAGATTGAACTTTTTTGGATTTTTCTACCTGGATTATTGAGCATGCATCAAGATATTTTGAAAAAATATGTTGATATATAAAACATAGTAATTTAGCCAATCATCTGTAGCCTGAAGCAGGTCCATAAAATCCAATAGGCTGGTCACTAGTTAAAAAAATTAAATTACAAAAAATTAGGAAGAATTTATATATAAAAAAATGAAAATACATTTATTTATGATTTTCATTTATTGAAATTTTTTTTTCAAGAGGGTGATATAGAAGAACATTTTTTGGGAAAACATCTTGTAAACATATTCAATAAATAAATATTCAATTAAAAAAACCATATGCAAGTGCTGTGCTTGAGCAGAAGTAAAATGTAAAATATCAATGTCAGAGGCCCAACTATGTCAGTATGTTGTGTGAACTAAAACAGAGTTGATCACACATTAACAGAAGTGGCTCAGAATTGGTTCAAACAGTGGTCTTTGAGTTTGTGCAGATTTTCTTAACTTCAGACAGGATAACAGATCTATGAACCAAATTAAGGTAAAATAAAAACTACTTTTGGCACAAAGCTAAACAATAGAGTTTTTAAAGATAAAAGGAAATTTTAATCTTGATGATCTAGAGTACTTTCTGTATGTCTTCACTTTTGCATTGCTGCTTGTACAGTATATTGTGCAACATTTCTTTTGGGGTTGTATTAAACAAGGTTTCCCCAATTCAAAAGTCGAGAACAACAGGCCAGGTCAATATAAACTAATACAAGGTTGCATATTTGTAGTACACTGTTTTGTTCATATTACATATGTTTTGAAATAGCTGTAGATAAAACAATGACTAGTCCCCAAAGGGATTTAAGGTACCCAAAGGTGACTTTAATCAGTTTGTGTATCTGTGTAAAACTGTATAAAACTTTCTTAGATAGAGAACTTTACTAATTGGCTTTTCTATGTATGTGAATGTTCCTGTAAATCATCCTGAGACAACTTTGTTGTGATTTGGTGCTATATAAATTAACTGAATTGAACTGAATTGAATTAAAGTCCCCAAAGGGTCATAAGGTACCCAAATGTGACTTTAATCAGTTTGTGTATCTGTGTAAAACTCAAGTCCCCAAAGTGGACTTAAAAATTCCCTGGTCCCCAATGTGAAGGCAAAAAATAATTTTATCAAAAAAGGATTTAAACAAAATTTTCAGGTGACATTTGTTTTCTGTAAATTTAGAGTAAAAAAAATCACATAGCAGTTTGTCCCTAACCCATTCAGAAAGGGGTGTCCCCTAAGGTAGGTAGTTAAAATATGCGCCCCCAATTTGGACATAAGCAAACCATGGTGTGTGTGTGTGTGTGTGTGTGTGTGTGTGTGTGTGTGTGTGTGTGTGTGCGTGAGAGAGACACGTGCACCCTGTGAGGTTCGGTGCTGGAGGCGGTGGAAGACGGCTCAGACCCATCTGTGAGCGAGACGGGTCACGTCTGCATCAGCCGGTCGTGCGTGTTTGTTATCCTGGAACCCCACGGGCGCTGCGATCAGCCTGGATGTGCCAGATGAAGGCACGTAGTCCCAGAAACTGGACCGGTACTGGTTCTGAGCAGCAGATGGCCCGGATACTGAAGCTGTGGCTTCCATTTACATTTAAATCATGAATGAGTTTCAAAGGTCAAATTAAAATCGCCCACTGAAGATCACCTTGTGTTTTAAAAGAGTTGATGATCTGTGCTCAGACGAGGTGTTGTGGATGACTCAGAGCTACTACCACACCAAGTTTGAGCTCAATATCTGTATAACCAACAACGTTTTAGACATGTCTGTGTTTGCTCACATCAGTTAGTGGTAGACTTACAATAATCAATTTGAGAGTTGGGTTAAAATCCATAAAATGATTCATGACATATTTTGCTAACAGAACGATTAGACCCCACCAGTTAATGACAAAAACTTGAGCAACAATGTTACACATTAAAGTCCATGCTCAGTAATCCAGGTGTACAATCCAACATTTTTCAGTCAGGTCATCTGGACGGTTTCTTTTTTTTTTTTGTGCTGAAACGTTTCGCCTTCAATCCAGAAGGCTTCATCAGGACTTTGTTGTTTTCAACCAGTTTGACAAGACTGTCAACAAGGAAGAGGGCCGGCAATGGAGGAGGGGCGTACCAAAGAGACCATCTTATCACAAGCAGAACTGGTTTGTTCCACTTTGGAGTAAACTGATGGGGGAAGAATCAGTTTTGTTGTGCGTTTCCTTGACTGATGAAGCCTTCTGGATCGTTTCAGCACAAAAAAAAAAGAAACTGTCCAGATGACCTGACTGAAAAATGTTGGATGTTGCACATTGTGCAGTGAGGACACCTCTCACCTATGGACACATTAAGTTTGAGCACAGTCTGTAAAATTTCAGTTCTAGCCTTTTTACGATTGCCAAGATCGCTTTGCTGTGGCGGCCATCTTGATTCTTGTTGACTAAACGTTCATTCGTAATGTCAACCCAATGCTTACTTCCTGAAGGTTATAATCTGCACAGTGATCAATAATGCAGACGAAAGAGCGACCGTCCTTTCATCTTCAGAGGTGGGCAAGAACAGAAAAACCACAAACGTCAGCAGTTTTGAAAATTGTATAAAGTTGCTGATGCTTTCATGTGAATCGTGTGGAATAATCTTTGTATTAAACGTGTGTGTGTTTGTATCAGTGTCTCCTCTACCATTATACGAGCAGGGCCCTGTCAACTGAACCGAGCGTCCTCCCACAGTTGACAACTGCCGGCACAGACGTAGCGCTAAGCTAGCAGTGCACGATACAGACATGCTAGCTGAAAAGCTACAGCGCTCCGTTTCCCTCACGCTGAACCGTCTACATGCATGTTCTCTCCGTGCCGCGTGGGTTTTCTCTGGATACCCCTGTTTCCTCCCACAGTCTGATTGGTAACTCTGGATTGTCTCTAGGTGTCCCTGTGATGGACTGGAGACCTGTCCAGGGTGTCCCTCGCCTCTTGCACAGTGACTGCTGGATATGGGCACCAGTGACCCCCCTGACCCAAAAGGAAGAAGTGGGTCAGGAAGGAAGGGGTCGGTCAGGGAGTAACTCGGTAGCTATGTTTACATGCGCAGAATTCTTTGACCGGATTGAAATGTGTTCTGTTTGAATAATTCAAATGTGTTGTTTACACGGGCACAATCTGTTCATGACGAGCGTTTACCTGCAGCGGGCTTGGTTCTGAACAGCAGTACTGACGTGCACAGAGTGGTAAACTCTCCTTAAAAAAACACAGAAGAAGAAGTTCCACTTCCGGGTGAACGTAAACAAACCTGAGCACCAAAATGGACCCGCGACAGGTTTTAATGATGGTGGAGACGCTCCTGCACTCCCTCACTGAGCTGCAGGTGACACAGATCATTCTGAGCTCTTTCAGAGTTTCTAGTAGAAATGTTGTCGCTCACCGACCAGTTTAGCTTCCCTGACATGCTAATATTATTAGCGTTAGCCAGGCGGAAATGGCAAAGTCGCACATGCGCAGTCAGGTCAGTTTTTCACCATCAGATAAAAACAAACAGATCAAGCGTTTACATGCGCACCGATCGGGTTTCGGATCGGCGTAAACCACCCGTTTCGTTCTGATCACAAATTATAACGGATCGCGCCGAATACACAAAAAATAACCAGAACGGAGCGTTTACATGACACACTTTTATTCTGACCGGCCATTTGATCCGGTTACTTATGTCCGTGTAAACATACCGAGCGAGTGAGTGAGTGAGTGTGTTTGTTTGTTTGTTTGTTTAGCTTTGAGTTAGTTTCCTTCCAAATGGTCCTACATGTGAAGCGACCCTCCAGTGTTTGACGTGCACAGTTTCATGTTTGACGTGCACAGTTTCATGTTTGACGTGCACAGTTTCATGTTTCTGATCAACTAAACCTGAAACACAAACAGGAAGTGCAGCTCAGAGCAGGGTCTTCAGCTCGGTCTTCAGGTGAGCAGAGGACAGAAGAAGAACGTCTCTGCCGTCTCACAGCCTGCTGGTTTGCTTTAGTGTCTCAGCCCTGTGGACTGCGCCCCCCCCCCCCCCCCCCCCAATCAATGTGTTTTAGACTCATCTGCGACGCTGAGCTCTTTGCAGACCTAATTGGTGTCAGTTTCCAGGAGGGTGGGAGCGAGGCGCAGATAATCCTTTCTGCTGCATTCACTCTGCGCTGCAGGGTTCTCCTGCTGCTTGTGCTACAGGAACCACACGCTGATGCAGCTGGTCAGGATGCGGGGAGTGATGCCTCGGAGGATGGAGAACATGATGGGTACCACGGTGTTATTATCCGTTCAACAAAAACTACACTAAACGACAGAAGCTGTGTGAAAAACTAACTCCACTCTGTGTAGGAGCTGACAGCAGCCGCATGCAGCCGATCAAATATTGTGATGAACTGAACATCAGCAAGTTGGAAGCAGCAGAAGAACTGGAGCAATCAGGCGTGTTAACAAAACGCCAGGGCAGAAAGACATCAGCAATGACTTCAGAGAGTTGCTGCTCGTTAACCTGAGAAGGGATTAGGACCATTTGTAACATCTTGTCCATAATTCTACAGAAAGAAAGTGCAAAACATCCAATCAATCTTTCCATTAGTGGGCATTCCAGCAACTTCACCCCAACATCAGACCATACAATGCTCAGAAATGCCATTTGAGGTGCCTTGCAAAACTTTTATGACCCTCAAACTTTGCACGTCGTCAGGGTGAAACCACAAACTTCAGGTGCAGAACGCTGGAGGTCAAAGTGCAGTGTTTGTCTGTAGTTTGTTGTTTTTGGATCGTTCATGGTTGTGATGTGGCTGAACGTGGTGAGATCAGAGTAAAAATGTCCAAAAAATTTAAAATAACTTGCTCGTCTCTTTTTCTTCTAAGTTCATCTTTGAAGCGTCATTTACCTCCATGACTCCGTCTTCATTTTGCTCCGTCAGTCTTTCTTTGGTGCGATTATGGTTTTTAACCGACACACTGGTAGTTTTTATTTTTATGTTTTTGTTTGTGCAGGACACGATGTGGCTTCATCCTGCCTTCCTAATTAACTCATGCTGATTATCAGGCTGAGAGCTTTAAAAAGATAATTGGCAATCATCCCGACAGGACCCACCTTGTTGGCAGAGTTAATTGTGAACCGAGGATTCAAATTCCCCATCAGGTTTAATTTGTTTTTATTTCCCGTTTGAACTTTTTAAACGTCCGAGGCTCACAGGAAACATGTTGGACACTCGCCGAGGTTTTGTTTCAGCCTAGACTTCCAGCAAAGACTCAAACAGAGAAAATTAGAGATCTAAACTGAAAACAATAAATGTAAGAAGTGTAACCATCAAAGACGCACAACCAGCACAAAGATCTGCTGGAGGACAGGATTCTACTCGTAAAAACATCCACTCTCAGCTAGCCTCGGGTCATCTGGTAGTTCAGTCCAGAGTCCAGGACTGCAACGATAAATCGAGGCCTCGCCGCGTGTTTTACTTCACACATGAGGGTTAATTAACGAGCTCGTTCCAGAAGACCTGAGGGTTCATATAGTAAGAACAATTCTGATCACCATGATGGATTAAGACCATTAAAAATCCTAAAATCAGCCCTGAGTGCAACAAGCAGCCACTCTAGAGACGTGGAAAGTAGTTAGAAAGACCTAACGGAGACGACTGGTTGTACTCTGAAAATCTTTTCCAGGTGACAATCGATTGGAGACGAGTCTCAGAGTTTGGGTCAGAGTCTAAGAAGACTCCTATTTCTTATTTTGCCTGAAAATAAGAGTTTGTTGTCCCACTTCGTGGAGCAGAGAGGAGGGATTGGAAACACTCTCAGACCATTCGTATGTCCGCGCACGTTGTGAGCGTGATACCTCGTAAAATAAGTGAGGTACCCACTTATAATTTGAAGTGTTCATGGATAAATGCATAAAAAAATGTCTATCAAAACCAAGGTTGCCACGCTAAAATCCAAGATGGCACCACCATGTGTAAACTGAACACCCTGATCATTTCAGGAAACCTAGTTCTACATCGCCTAAACGTCTCGGCAAAATGTCCTCCCCAAATGTCTGAATGTCCCCAAATGATTTAGGTGGCCAGAGGGGTGGCCAAAGATTAATCTTTAGTGGCCAAGGCCACCATTGGCCACCCCCTGGCTCCACCATTGCAACCTGGTTGTGGATGAAACCGATTCCTCCATTCAGACAAGAAAAAAAAAAAAAGACGTACCTCTGTTCTTCTCCACAGAGTAACTCCTGCCCTCTTGAATATCTTGCACTAAAAACATTTAGGTTTACTTTCACTTCCTGTTTAATTTTAATCCAGAAAACACTCATCTTGAAAACTACAGTCGCTGTTAAAATCCCTCAGTGATGGGGGACATTGGGACTTCAACCCCCCATTTTGTTCATTACAAACAATAAACTGAAGGAGGACATAAAATGTGCTCTAAGGCGGTTACCTAAAAACAAGTTCTCCCTGAGGAGGGGGCAGGTTATAACACTCCAACAAGTGACGTCCTTTTAGTCAGAAATAAACTTTATTATAAACAAGCTGGGGGGTGGGGGGGGAACGGAGCGGGGGCCAATAATGAAGCCACCTGAGGGGGGAGTGGGGGATGATGGGATATTTATTAGGTTTACTGCAACACCTTTGTCTATAATTACAGCTGATTAAATAAAATCAATGACAAGGAAAACAATAATAACCTGAAGCCCGTTATTGTCAGCTGCTCCGCTTCATTACCCCGACACCTTTCACCCCATCCTCTCCAAACAACTGAGCTTCTGCTGTTTTTACCCTCCCAACTTTTACCAGATTTTATTCTAAATACAGGCGATCAATATTCTCCAGTACTTGGACAAACAACATCTGATCAACTTTTGCTCTCAATGAATCACACCGGCCTCGTGCACATCTCAACCTGTCGCTGATGAAGCTGTCTGGGAAGCATCCTGTCTCTGTTGGACTATCAGGACCATCTTTATGTCAGATTGTCAGGACCAT
This sequence comes from Nematolebias whitei, assembly GCF_014905685.2. Classification (NCBI taxonomy): domain Eukaryota; kingdom Metazoa; phylum Chordata; class Actinopteri; order Cyprinodontiformes; family Rivulidae; genus Nematolebias; species Nematolebias whitei. Next base: position 3,116,760 of record NC_056502.1, on the reverse strand, counting down.
CTTTATGTCAAACTGTCAGGACCATCTTTATGTCAGACTATCAGGACCATCTTTATGTCAGACTATCAGGACCATCTTTATGTCAGACTACCAGGACCATCTTTATGTCAGACTACCAGGACCATCTTTATGTGAGACTACCAGGACCATCTTTATGTGAGACTACCAGGACCATCTTTATGTCAGACTACCAGGATCATCTTTATGTGAGACTACCAGGACCATCTTTATGTGAGACTACCAGGACCATCTTTATGTCAGACTATCAGGACCATCTTTATATCAGACTACCAGGACCATCTTTATGTGAGACTACCAGGACCATCTTTATGTGAGACTACCAGGACCATCTTTATGTGAGACTACCAGGACCATCTTTATGTGAGACTACCAGGATCATCTTTATGTGAGACTACCAGGACCATCTTTATGTGAGACTACCAGGACCATCTTTATGTCAGACTACCATCTTTATGTCAGACTACCAGGACCATCTTTATTTTTTATAAAATGTCACTCCGGCAGGTCTGCTCTTCTGCTGTCGAGCTGATCAGTGGAGCAGAACTTCCTGACAGGTGTGGAAGTGGAACTCCAAGGTGTGATTTGAATTCGCCTCGCGCCGTGTGGTCCTCGGCGTTAACGGCAAACTTCCTGTCTCTCGTCTGCCTCGTGATTAAACTGCCTCAAAGTATCAATACCATTTAATTACTCTCATTATCATCAATGAGAAATTTCCTGCGCCCAAACGGAGGGTTAATTAGGCTTTCAGGGACAGAGATTATTTATCTGTGCTCGTCTGCAAGAAGAAGATATGAACTGGGAGTTCATGAGAGCGTGCACGGTTTACTTAAGCAGCTCAGTTAGACATGTTGTTTTTGCACCACCGCCCCCCCCCACACACACACACACACCACTTACACCTCATTAATCTGTCCCTTTATTCCTGACTCCTGCTTTGCTTTAACAAACTGGACTTACACCATTACTCAGTGCCTCATGGACCCCTTGACTGAAACAACCCAGCTCTTAGAGCGACAGGTGTCTGTTAGCAAAATATCTCAGAGAACTGGCTTTTAACAAAACTCCTTGATAACTCCTTGAACTCCATGGATAATATGAAGCGGTCACTCTAAAGTGAATCAAAACGTTCGGCTCTTTCAGGACAATCCTGTTATGACTTTGGTGCAACTTTAGCTTTTTGAAATATTTAGCCTTTTCTGACTTTTTTTTTTCTCTTAGAAAATGAACTGAGCTCATTTTCCATCCTTCAGATATTTACATCTGTTTACAACCTTTTACTGCTCCTTTCACATTTTGTTCTGCTTCAGCTGCTTTCAGCTTCCTGCTGCAAATTTAAACTGTTTTTCTGCTAATTTTTGAATATTTAAACAAATTTCAACAAATGTGTGTTCTTTCTGCTTTCTTCTTCTAATTTAGGCTCGTTTTTCCATTTCAGCTACATTTCAGCATGTTTGTTTTTAGTTAAGTTCAGCTGTTTTTCAGCAGGTTCCTCTGCAGTAAGCAGAGGAGCCTCTGCATTTTCGCAGGAAATGTAATTTCTCTAGTTGACCTTGTTCTAATGAAACAGGAAGCAGCTTACTTCTTCGGTGGCACCTGTCCCACGCCGACCCGGACACACATGACCTTTCGAGTCTGTACCCCCATGGAGCAGAGACCCGACCCGTCCCCACTGGGACTGACCCTGGACCCTGCAGAGGTGTTGAGTGTTGAGGCTGAGGGGTCCTCCGTGCATGGGCCCCAGGACCCCGTCTGCCAGTGGTAGACCATACAAGGGTGTTCGTTGCAGTTCTGCACCTCCTGAAGGGCGCTGCTGTTCGGACACAAGGCTCCACCTGAGAACAGATATTATAGAAAGAAAAGTTCATTTCAAATGATTCACAAACAAACAACAAACAAACAACAGTGTTTATGTAGAATAGAGATAAGTCAAAGATGACAATTAGCTCTGTGGTAAACACAAACGTTGAACACTTCAAATCATTTTTCTACTTTTAATGTTTCACGTCTTCCGTATTTGTCCCCACCCCCAAAAACATTGACAAATTAAAATAAAATATTTAGTCATATTAAGGCACTAAGACCCTTTGTCAGTACATACTCAACACATCCTAATGCGCACACCCCCAAGTTCCCAGGTTATGTACTCGATAAGTCCCAGGGTGCGTCTTAAAATGTTCCATACAGAGTACATAAACCGGGTACATGCGGGGTCCAAACTGTTGGATATGAACTGGGTAAGAACAGAACTGGTACCAAGAACCAAGAAGGGAGTGAGTACAGCCAGGTTAAAAACCTTGAATGTACTGGGAACTGTGTACATACTGAGTACCGGGGCTTAATTTGAGCCAAGGAACTCTCTTATTTTGACAGGATACATTCCGGTAATTGTTTGCTTTGTTCCTGCAACTCTCAGGCTTACCAATAATAAAGTTATGAACAAATTTGCCTTAAACGAATAAAACCTATATTGGACATGTAATCTGAAAATAATTACATAAACACTCATTTTAATAACAGCCACTTACAAACTTCCTAATATCACATCAGAGCTGCCACTTCAAGTTAGCATTTCTGCTTCTACCCTTAAAATAATCTCCACCCCTAAAAGTACAGACATGGGCAATTTAATTAAAAACACAAAAATATAACTAAACTGCACATCTGTTTTACAGTTTAAGTGGGTCATTAATATAATTTTGATTAATTTATTAAAAACACAACAAGAGAAATGTTTGATGGGTAATCACGTGACGTAAGTCACCTTTCAAAACAACGTCACAAATTTTGTCAAAATAACAGCGATCAAAATGTCGAAAACAGTCCAATTTACTTTAATTTTAAAAATAATTCTCATTGTACAACTAAACAACCGAGAAGTGAAGCACATGAAGGCAGCGGCCCTGGAGATACTGGAGCGGTGCAAGGATGCTTGAGAGAAGCAGAGCGTGCTCTGTTCACACAGGGAGAGCTGTTGGTCAGGCTACTTCTTGCTGCTCTCTAAAATAATTACTGAATCAACCGTTTACATGTGTAGGTAAAGGTAGATGTTTAACAACCTGTTAAAATATACCAGAGTGCAAGAATTGGTTTACAAATTAAGCACTGCTGGGTACGTATGGGCTGTATTAATTATTGCTACCCCTGAACTGTTAATAATGAGAAGGAGAGCGTTTCTTTGGATGGTGCTCTTTATCGTAAGTAGTTAGTCGGACACCTCAACCCACACACTGAAATAAATCGTCTCTTTATGTTTCTGAAAACATAGATGTTTATAACTAATGTTTTTTCCTTATCTTAGTTTTAGGTATTTTGTTTTTTATTGCAACATGTAGGAGCAAAAAAGTTTAGAGACTCACAAAAAGAAATGACTTAAGAATAAAATAAAATAAAATCAGGTTCCAGCTCAGCTGTAATCACATTCAAGCTCCTTTTGTTTTTAAACGGCTCTTAGTTCGACTTTAAGAACCACACTAATCCAGTTTAGGTAAAAAAAAATAAAAAGATTTGCTGAGATAATAGGATTCAACATGCAGCGACGTTGTGTGCAGTACGTGACGCCACTGAAGTGAAAGCCTGGTCGTCTGGGTGAGAATATCTGAGATTATACGTAAAATAATCCAAATGTTTCATTCAGTTTTTCGGCGAGCACAAAAGAACAGTTGGATTTTTCTCCCTGAAACTTCCTCAACTCTCCGACCTTAAAAATATCTTTATTTTGCAAGAGCGTGCAAGAGTGTTAGAGAGGTGCAAATGTTGCATCATAGCCTTCATATGTAGGAGATTTGAAACTGGCCACTCTTTAGCGCCTGTTTAATGAATAAATAATCAGCTGTAAGCTTTTTGTAAAAACCTGAGAGTCACAAGAAATTTACCATAAAGAAAAAAATTGCATTGAAGTGAAATTATGAAATAATACTTGTTTTGTAAAAGCCCATTTTGAGTTCGTTTACCTGCAGCTAAACTACAAGGCTCAGGTTTATTGATCTTTAAATAGTAATTTGTGTATTTTAACCAGAATATTTACCAAAAACATTTTTTCTTGTCTTTGGGATTTAAGTTCCTAAATATTTTTTTTCCATAATATGTACAGTAAATGTGTGGTTATCCTGAATGTTTGGAAGGTGTGAAGATTATAAATTTAAGATT
>NC_056502.1:3087013-3102593 GCF_014905685.2 Nematolebias whitei | reverse complement strand
AGCAGAAGAAGCTGCTGAAAGTCGTGACGGGTTCAGCAGAAGAAGCTGCTGAAAGTCGTGACGGGCCGTGTTGCTTCTGATCTATGGACATGTGGAGACTCTCAAACCGTCGGTCTCTTCAGGTAAAACAGGTAAATAAGTTTAGAATAATTCCGATAACAGAATCTGAGTCACTTGTTGTTTTTTTAAAGGAAGATAAATTCATTAAAATTTGAAAAGAGGAAAACAGAATCGTACGTTGTAATAAAACGACGTTTGATTTTCTTTTACAAACACGTTACATAAACGGTGGATTGTTCTGTATTTGATGTTTATGAACCTGAATGGGTCCGCTGTGCTTTAAGAAGAAATAAAATCAACTTGTGTCTCACTAGCCTGCGACAGCTGGGCACAGATCAGCCACGGTGTTTGTGAGGGACATGTCCAACATGTCCAGAAACGTTCACGCAGCATCAGCTCCTCGTCTTTGAGGTGAGTTGCAGCTCCTCGAGCTCGAGTCGGTGGAATGTTGAACTTGGTCCAAAAATGTTGATAAACCAATGTTCTCTGAATGTAATCACAAACGTCACACGAGTCAGAATGTGTAGAGGGTTATGAATTTAAAATGCGACTGATGAGCGACAGAAGAATCAGACATTCTGGACTCCCCAGGAAGTATCCTGATTCATTTTCAACAATGTGATGAGAATCAGCACCTCCAGGTCTGAGGCCATGGTCCTCAGTCAGAACAAGCTGGATTGTTCTGAGGTTCTGCCTCAAGTTTAACGACTCCAGCTTCAAAAATCAACTCGTTGCTGACGCAAGTCTCAACGACAGGTTGGATGTTTTTAGGCTGACCCTGGATTTACCTGTGGAGTTGTTTTTTAATTCCTTGTGAAAACATAAAAATCTCACATCTTATTTTGAATTTACAGTGATTTAATATGAATTTTCTATAAAATATTCATATGAATAGACCGCTGGCTTCAGAATATCACCTTTAAAAAAGGCACAGAACAAGAAAACCTCCCATAAGGTTCCTGCATCATTGTTCATGTTTTATTGATGAGCTCCCAGCAGCCGTAAGTGGATTATATTAACCCACATATCTGTCCGTGTTGCTTCATGTACTGCCAAAAAAAAAAAATCAAGCGGTTAAGCAATGCCCAGAAAAAAATTAAACCGTTCAATTGAAATTACAAGGCAAGGAGAAACTTCAGAAGTCAGACTCTGACTCCATATTGAGACGTCACTTTGACAGATGTTCAGCAAACCGGTCATGACTGAAACGGGAAAGCATGAAAATAAGAAACGACAAGAGACCCGAGCATTTTCTCAGGCTTCCAGAGAAAAACCATGAATGAACAGAACTCCCGGCGCTCGGCATGCAGAGGAGGAGCGGCTCGCTGCCTAAGTGGCCGGGCAGTCGGCTCTGGGAATATCAATAACCAGTTTCAATAACGTTTGTATCGACCTTCGCCTGCTGTCTGGGCTCCGGCTCCGTGGCCTTTTCCTTTATGACTGGGGACCCGCTCGGAGAGGAGACGCAGCCAACGCCGCAGTGAAAAATCGCTGAGGCGAAAAGCCGATCGAAAACCCAAAGAGAACAAATCAATTTTCATCAGATGAGGGACCGACTGGGAGGGAGATCAATCAGCCGAAGTCACACGGAGAAAAACAGTTTCTGCTGCTCCTGCGTCTCAACATCTCCATTTTTTATCTCTCAGAAGGACAGAGTCCCCGTGTTTAATCATAAAACCAACACTTACAGGAGACTTCTGGAACTGGATGAGATTTGTCAATAAACATGCTCTGCAACCCATAAACAACAAATAAACAACAACAACAACACGATGTATTCATCAAATCTCCATTTGTCCTGTGAAGACCATGACACAAATGGATTTCTACAACTCTTCCTCTACAAATAACGCCTGAAGTAACGAATGGAGCGTTCCTTTGAGGAATGCATATCACCCGCCAAGTTACATTTAAAAGTTAGCACTCAGAGTCTGTGTTTGGGATGACTCTCAGCTACTACCAACCCTCAGTGGCTCAATAACTTAATTAAACTTCAAAAGTTAATCAGTTGTCGATGTTTGTTTCTTCAGAGTTGTCCAGTGGTTCTCGTCATCTTTTGCTAACAGACATGATTGCCCGCCTGTCACGACGACACGCGATAAAGAGCAGAATGAAAGATGCAGAGCAGGAGGCGCTCCGTCACTCCGGGCTCCAGAGGATCGATGCGATTTGGGTTTAGCTGTGCGTGAAGAGAGGAGCACCGTGATGAGATGGAGCGCGGCGGCAAGACGGAGTCAAACGAGTGTTAAAGCAGGAGCGCTTGAAACGGAGAGAAGAAGAATCCTCACAGAGCTAATAAAGGATGAGCAGAACCACAGAGGAGCTGATGGGTGAGCAGAGACGCAACCTGAGGGTGTTCTGTAGTGAAGAATACGACCCGACCCGGTGGCGCTCCCGTCAACAAACAGGAGGAATGAGTTGCATCCGCTCAGCTCTGCAAACATCACGTGATCTGCTCGACTGGCTTCTCTCCGCTCACCGTTGCTGTTGATGCATCGGACCTGCGGCGGCTGAGTGCCGGGGCCGCACGGCTTCCCGTCATCAGGAACGCATTCATCCAGACCGAGCAGCTGCCAGTTGTAACAACTGGGCTCGTCGCACGGCATCGCCTCCGCCAGGTGCGGGCAGTTCCCCGGACCGCCCGACGGCTCGTTGGTGATCCGTCGCCTCCGAAGTTTGAAACCTGTAGGTCATCAAAGAAAGGAAAGACGTCATCTTCAGTCGCATCATTTCACCAGAAATATTTACCTCCGTGTGCCTGGGACAGAATTGTTTTTAACTCACGGTTAATAAAAACGTTACTCTGTGCTCGTTGGCAGATGACGGTTTCTTTTTATATTGTGCTCAGTATGAGTTTATTTTTATTTCAGCTGCTCCTTCAGGGACAGAAGACGCACGAAGACTTGGACATTTTTTATGGATGTCCTTCATGATGCAACCACAGCCCTCTGTGTGGAGCAGAGAGCTGCCACCTACAGCGCCCGGGGGAGCAGATGGTGTGGGTTATGTGCCTTGCTCAAGGGCTCAGAGGGAGGTAAATGAGGGCGGAGACAGGTGTGGGCGCTTGACCTATCCTACACACATTTTGATGTTGCCGTAGCAGGAGTTGAACGGGCGACCTTCCGATGACAGGCCCACCTGCTCCAACCTCTGCGCCACCTCTCCAGTTCAGCTCTAATCTCAAATGTTCAAATGTAAAATAATTTGTTTAGTTTTACTCTGGAGTCTTCAGAAAATGACGCAACGGTTTTTGAAAAACGCTCAAATGTGTCCAATCAGCCTTTCAGTGCAGGACGAGCCTGATCAACCCGTCTGTTTAAAAAGATTAAATTATTTCATATTTCACTTGATAAGAAGGTCTCAACAATCACCATCAGGACATTTAGGATTAATACGTTGAACTTATCAAATATCCAAACGTATGCAGATGACATCATCATTTATACTTGGGCAGAAATATAAATCCTCCACTTGTTGCAGCTTTTACTGTAAACCTGTGCGTATTTTTAAATAGTGTATTTGTATTTAATTTTTATCACTCCTAACAGTGCATGTGCGCCGTCAGCTTTTGTTTGTTTCTGTACTTTAGTTCATCTCCTTCCTGTTATTTGTTTGACCATCAACCTTCCCGGGACTACAGACGATAATTAGCTCCCGGGGCTGAACCGGGTCCTTCCACCGGGTCAACCCGTGTTCATTGATGTGAAGCGGCTCTTTTAAGTAAACAATGAACATTTCTTCCCTTCAGTCAGTTTGGTTTTATGACCGACTTGTTCTGAAAGCTCAGTGATACAAATTAATTCATTAAAGTTTCCCACGTTTTGATCTCAAACTAATATTTTTTTCACTTTAACGTGACGAGATGAGCAACTCCTTCCAGAGATGAACCCACTGGTACAGTTTCTTGTGAAGCCATGAAGAGAAGTAAAAGTAGAAAACAGACCACGAGGTGGAAAACGTACCTTTCTTTCCGGTTTGATCATCACAGTTTTCAAAGACGCACGGCCCCCAGGCCCCCCAGGGTGACACCTCGCAGTCGATAGGACAGGGGATTTGGCAGAGCTGGGATGTGTTTGGGATCGGACCCTTGCACAGCTGATTTTCCACGGGGCGGGACGCTGCACACATCAACAGAGGAAGCAGGAGGAAAAATAGATTTTAAAACATTTTCAATGGGAACAAGAGGCAAACGTGATTATTCCTGGCATGAAAACATCCCTGCAGAGAGCAGATCAAAACTGGGGGGTGAGGGGTGGGATGGGGGGGGGGGGGGGGGGGGCTGTAAGGTAGACACTATCAACCTTTTGTTTTATTCCCTCCCTGTTAGCATGTCGGGATGATGGATTAGCAAAGATTGTCTGGTAGCGACGTGGAGCTCTGCCTCGACTCTCAGCAGAGGTGGAATCTGAAACGGTGGATCAGTGGAGACATCTTGGCTCATGTTTATTCCATTAGGTCTGATTTGGCATCTACTTCCTCTCATGGCGCTGAACTGACATGTCTGAGCTCCTGCTGATGAACCTCCACGTAGAAGCAGAGGTGACGTCTGCATGCAACAAACATCCAAGTCCACATGTCCACTGAGCCCAAACACAGACGGTCCTGATGCTGACCCAGTGCCTTTTCATGCATGTGACTTGTATCAGTGTCGGGTAGACCGGTGCTCTTTGTGCTCCCACATCGGATGTTTGTGTTGAGGAAATGTGGAAGTTGACCGGCACTGCAGCGGATTTCTCTTCAGAGCAGAGACCCGTTCGTCTGGTTCTGGTTCTGGAGCATCACATTTAAACGGTCACAGTTTGGTAAATCTTATCCTGCATGTTTTCACCTAAATGGGAAAAAGGCCAAACCCAGTGTAACACTTTACAATAAAACAAGATTTTTTTTCTGAAAACCTCTTGTGACATTAAAAAATAAAAATGAAACAATGTTTCAACTTTTACTTCCAGTTTCTTCATCTGGGCGTATTCTACTCGTCTCACTGCGACAGCTGGAGGCGAGTTGACGGCTGGAAATTGCAAGAAACTAAAGTGAGCAGCGAGCCGTGCGGCCACACGGAGTGACCAGTTTTTGGAAAGCGCACGTTACTTTTGTGTGCACATCTTGCACAAATGCACTTTTGGCTGTGCACATTATTTCACTGCCCACATCACACTCACCTCAGCAGCTGCCTCAACGTTTAGGGTGTACACTTTAAGGATTTGGACGTTTTTCAAAATCTCATCTTTTAATTTTTAGTGTTTTTATAACACCTGGACATGTTTCCTGTCTATCAACTATCAAACTACAGCTCTGTGGGTTGAAACACCTGCAACTACTATGTGAATAACATTTTGAGAGAATTTGCTTCATTTTTTTTTTTTTACATGTTCAAAACTTGCAAAACCGTTTTTCAAGGAGGTTCTGTTTGTAAGACCGATCCTGTTGGCAGGCCTCGGGCTGATGAAGTGTTTCAATGAAAAACGAGACGTTTCTCCCAAAAAGAAACGGTCCAGATGACCTGATTTAACCCTTTATGTGATTCTGAAGATGCCCTCACAAATACCAACTAATCAGCAGCAGTCACAGAAAAGTGAGACAACACCTTTAGAAGAAATAAAAGACCAACAGTTTTAATCTTTTCGATGACCTCTAATATAATAAAGTACGTTTCCTTCGGCCGCTCCTTGGTGCAGGGGTCACATGAATCTGGTCTCTCCTGTAAATGAGTCCTGGAGGCTCAAAGAGACTAACCTGTAGAAATAAAGGTTGAATGAAAGATACGGCTTCTGTTTTACACCAAATGCCCTTCCTGACACAACCTGGGCTTGAATCAGCAGCCCCAGAACTATGAGGCTGTGACATTTAACCACTAATCCACCGCAGCCCATTGACAATCAAACCTAATAAAACAGTCACATTAAAATAAACTGTTTATTTGGAACGCTGGAGCTGAACCCAGATCTCTGATCCAAAGGTGCATTGATTTCTGCTTCCTCCACTGAACAACCTTCACATCTGAGCAGGTTTGACATTTAAACCAACATCTCTGACATGAAAGGCTCCTCTACGTTGGAGTCCATGAAATACTCATCCTGACGAGCTAATGAGCACTCGGAAACACGAATAAGACGCAGACACCATCTTCACCGCACATGTTGCCTGGAAACAAAACGTCCAGACGTGGGACAAGAATCAGAAAAACAACTCGCATCTCTAAATAAATAAATATTAAATAAAAATGCTGTAAGGCTTTTTAAAAATGTGTTTGTCAGGGCGGCAACAAATACAAAAATCTAAAGAGACGTGCTGTAAAGAGCCAGAAGACGCTTCGCTGCGGCGCCTGTTTGCACTTTGTGTACAAATTAAACAAGAAACTAAAAGTTTGTAAAGATCCTGCCCTGAACAAACATCAAGCCTGGATCAGAAAATTCAAATCAATTAGTCGATGCAGTCCCCGTTACAAACACCCACATGCACGGTCAGAAGGTTTTTAATAAACCTCATCTAAGGAGGCCAGCAGGTCGAACCGTGCACGTCTTTAAACGTTAGCTCTTAAAAAGCTGGAGCGTCAGTTTCTGCCTGCAGCTGCTTTCAGATGGTTCAACCTGCGACGCATGGAAGAGCAGCGGAAACTACAACACCTGAACAAACTGCAGTCAGGACAAACAAGAGCAGAACGGCCAAAACAACCAGAAAGCACCGTCTCCATCTCGCACGCGATCATCCGTCACGTGGCTCCAAACCCAACCTTGAGATCCGCTACAGCTCGTGCAGGCAATTTTCTAACGTTCAGACAATTTTGATGGATTTGTTGCAACGTTCTGGAAAAAATCAGGAGAAAAACATCAAATCTCATGCAAAACACCCCAAGAATATAAAGTTTCACTATTTTTTTATTCTTCGGCTGCTCCTTCTTCAGGCGTCGCCACAGTGAACTAACTCGCACGAAGACTTGGTGATTGGTTTTACATCGGATGTTCTTCTTGGAGATGACACCAACAGACACCGAGGTACCGCAGCCCTCTGTGGGGGTTGAGGGCCTTGCTCAAGGGCCCAGAGTGGGGCAAATGAGGGTGGAGGCAGGTGTGGGTGCTTCAGCTTTCTCACCCACATTTTGATGTCAGTCCGGGGAGCCTACCTGGCAACCTTCAGATTACAGGTCCACCTTCTCCAACCTCTGAACCACCACTCCCCACACAGGGCTTCACTGTGCTAACTGTAAATGTTGTTTTGAACATTAATAAATAACATTAATAAATAATATAAAGTGTTTTTTTTTTCCCATCAAACAATCTCGTGTGCTTCAGGAGAAGAGCCTGTAATCAGTTTATGATTCATCAGAACCTGCGACAAGACTTGGGCTCTTTAATTAGAAACCGCTGCAGAAAAGAAGAAGCCTGAACTGAACCGTCTGCTGTGGAAGCAGGAACATGATGTTGTAGCTGGAGAAGGATGTCCAACTCCTGTACAAACATTCATTTAGAAGCATCAGATGCTGAATTATAAATAAAGGCTGATCCAGAATCTGAGCGCAGACTGATCTTTTTTAAAGCTCCGTATTAAAAACCTTCCTACAGTGAATGTTCTGCACGAGTTAAAGCCGAGGCGCCTCGTCTCCATCATCGTGACTGGTCCTGCAGCACATCGAGGAGTTTCACATCACACGGTCAGGAGTCAAGTCACTCCCTGAAAACTGGAAACAAGCCGTGTTTTTAAAAGTTCAGTTCCCTGTGAAGCACGAGCTGAAAGTCAAACAGGAAGTTTGTTGATCTGCTTCAGGGGAGACTTCAGTCCTTACACTGGTGCCTTTATGAATATTAAACTGGGGACCAGTGGAACTCCAGACTGGATGAAGACAAAAGGAAATGTGTGCGTCTTCCTCTCTGCGAGTCCATTTGTAGTTGGCTCTGCAGCGAGCTCGCGTTCCTCTCATATAAAACTGACAACGCAGGAGAGAAGTCCCCGATGTGAGAGCAGCTCAGTCCACAGAGGCTGAAAAAGTCTCGTGTCTCACTTTCCTTATTCTGATCGTTTAGGAACAAAGTTGTTCTTCCAGGCTCCTCTCAACTCCAAGTCTTCAACAGAAAACAGAAAAGTTTGTTGTAATAATGTTCAGCCTCGTCTTTGATTTGGCACCAGCACTAAACATGGACCGAAGAGACGCCGTCCCCGCATCACAGAAATCAAAATGTTTGCAGCGCTCACGCAAAGTTGTTACACGTGTAAAACGCCACAGCTGCAGAGTGCTCGCAAAGTGTTGCCATCATCAATATCTGAAGCATTTATTGGAGGGTTTTTTATTTTTACCACAGTTTTGTTCAAAGCGAGAGAAATTTGAAACAAGGATGAACACGCAGGGAAGATTATAAAGATGGGTAGATGAAGAAAAATCACAAGAAACTGGAAGGAGGAAAACTTCTAGGCTGGACTATTTGTAAGTCTTTGTCATCTAGATGATCAAAATCTCTCCAAAAACAATTTAGCTGATCCAAAAAGTTGCTGCTAAAGTTCCGAAGACAATAAGGAGAGATCATGTCTCTCCAGTTTTAGCTTCTCTCCATTGGCTCCCTGTCAAATCCAGAATAGAATTCAAAATCTTACTTCTAACCTACAAAGCTCTCAACAACCTAGCTCCATCTTATATTACAGATCTTATTCTTCCATATTTTCCTAACAGAGCTCTTCACTCTCAGACTGCAGGTTTACTCGTGGTTCCTAGAGTTTCCAGAAGCAGAATGGGAGGAAGATCTTTCAGTTCTCAGGCTCCTCTCTTGTGGAACCAACTTCCAGTTTCTGTCCATGAGGCTGACACATTGTCCAGTTTAAGACTGGGATTAAGACTTTATGATAAATCCTATAGTTAGGGTTGGCTTTTGTTTCCAAAGCTCCAAACTGAAACCACGGAGAGACGAATAGATTAAACTCCCCACAGTTGTGATAGTTGCTGTTAATAAACAGTTTATTGATGTTTTAGTAACAGGCCCGACACCTGGACTGAGCTGCAGCGTTCGTGTCTCTTTCCTGTTCAGGACAGGCAGCAATTAATGTTTCAATATTTGAGATGTAAAAGGATGAATTCAGAGAATTTATGAAACCATTGTGATGTTTACCAGCTGGACTTTCCCCGTTGACGCGCTTCCTTTTCTGACACATCTACTGCTCATCCCCTCTAAACAAAAAAATTTAAAAAATCCAGTGTGTTCCTGTTTCCTTTGTAATTTATGTTGAGCAGAAGGTGAAAGTGAAAAGTTCAATCACAGTGAGCTCAGCTTTACTACAGGTCCACGTTGATCCGTTGGACCGGTGGGAGTGAAGGACCAAACGGGTCCCGTTAGCAGGATCAGCAGCAGCGCATGTCTTTGCACCTGAAGCCATTTGTCTTAACAGGGTTTTTAGGAGCAGAACTTAACGTGAGTAAACTTTAATCCACCAGGACGCTTCATCCCAACCGCGTGGACCAAGAGTTGAACATTCAAAGAAAAACTGAACATTTACCAACAAATTTAAAAAAATGTTTTTTGTTCTCTTTAACCCCAGCTGATTCTATGGCCACCCACCCTGAGCTGGAGGTTTCTTCCTGTTAAAAATGAGTCATTCCTTCCCACTGTCTCCAACCTGCAGCTCAGAGTGTGGGTTGCACTGAAGTGAAGGTTCTTCTCAATCAGCTGCCTTCCTTACGTGTGTATTTTTACTAAGTGGCAGTTTGTATGGTCCTGTGTGACTGCATTGTGTTGCAATAAGAATCAAATTGATTGGAAGTGGATTTGAACCTAATCACTTCCTTTTGTACAGCGCTCTGAGGAGTCACAAAATGAACTGCATTAGAGGATAAAGAAGCTAACAAAACAAAACGGATGGAGGGAAATGAGACTGAAGGAGGAGACGGGAGAAACAAGAGCACAGCAAACACAGCGAGGGCGGAGTAAACAGTGATCAACTGTGGAGGTGAAGAGAGGAGAGCTGGAGGAAATTAGAGGTCAAAAGACGAGAGACGACAGCCAAGGGAACGTAAAGTAGGGAACAGGAAGTGTGAGGCATTCATCAGGGAGAGGCTAAAATCACCTACCTGTAATCTGGAAGGTGACGGAGAGGAGAGGGGGGACACTAGGCTTCAACTGTCTTTGGGTCTGACCTGCTGCAATCACAGGGAAAATAGCTCTATTAGCTACGCACACACCGAGGAGATGGAGGCTCCATCAAACACGCAGGCAGAGAGAAGGGGGACATGCAAAGACTAGCAGCAAGAGCAGGAGAGCTGGGCCCCAGAACCCAGACCAGTAAACCCAGTCACCGCTGTGGTTCCAGCATCACAGAACTCAGTCCGTTTGTTTTAATGCCGTCAGACTCCCCGTTTGCTCCGCCCGCAGTGACTTCTCCGTCTTTGTGGCAGTTGGACGAGAGTTCTTAAATCTTCTCCTCTGCTCCAGTTTCCAGCATCAGTTTGATATTTTTAACGTGCACGTCAAGCTGAGCACATTTTACACAATCAAAAAACAGCTGCCTCTGATGCTGAGGCGGTCGCTGCGCTCGTTTTGAGCAAAAGAAGATGAAGCAGAGCCAGATGTGACTGCGCTCGGCTTCCTGGAGTCTTCGGTCGGGTTGCCAGGTTGTGATACTGCTGTGTTGTCCGCAGACTGACAGCAAAACCTGCATTTTCATGCAGACCAGACGGGTTTCTGGCAACTCTGAGAACACCTGCAGATTCTCAGGTTGAATGGAGCTTCTTCTAGTTCAAACAAATTAGTAAAATATCTGCATTCATCACCTTCATGAGGTCTACAAAGAGCTTTTCTTTCAACAAAAAACCTAAACATTCCTTTTCAAGATGTATAGTTTACACATTTTGACATATATTTTGTTTTTCCTATTGGTTTTCTAACAGATTAATGAGAATAAATCAATAGCAAAAAGAAAACGCACCATAGACAGTGATGGCTTCATATAAGCAATGGACAAAGACTTACTGTTTATTCATGCTTTGCTGCATTATTTATTTTTAAAGTCACATAAAGCAAAAAAGATGCAGAAAAACTTCTTATATCTTCTAACACAAACGTCTCCTGCAGTGATTTTGGTCCTACATGAGCTCAAAAGATCTTTAAAAAATCTGGATAAGAAGTTTAAAAAGCCAGTTTTGATCTACTCTGTTCATAAACAGTTAAAGGAACTGGACATTTGGATTTGAAGAATTTATCACAGGAGACACGTCTGTTATTCTCCCTCATAAATAATGTTTAAGCCCCGCCTACAGCCTTCTCCACTTTCTGTCTTCAAGTCTGATGTGAGGCTCAACAGTCGGCATCACCAGAAGTTTCTCCTCTACAGAAAGGCAAAACGGTTAATTCATGAATCAGAACACGTTCCTGCAGGAAAATTACTCTGAGGATTCATACGTGAACAATGCAGAAACATTTCGACATTGAACGTGTTAATCAGTCCAGTCAAAGATTATTGATTTGACCAGATCAGTGAACGAGTGTGCAGATGTGTGCAGATGTTCCTCTGAGCATGAGGGACGTTTCAGGACCGTTTCTGTTCAGACTTCTGGTTTGAGCGGTTTTATCGTGGAGTGTTAGAGACAGAAAACCTTTAGGATCATTTTTATCATAAATTACAACTCAGTCAAGTACAGTTTGTTTTAAGGAACCAAAGAACTGATTTAAATGGCGTCGTCCACGGTCTGTGGAAATGAAGGTGTGAACTCTTTACACCACAGACTGGTCCACTGCAGCTGTTCAGGGAGATCTCACTGAGCTCAGGAAACAAAACTGTTTAATCTGGTCAAGTCCAGAATAAATTCAAAATCTTACTTCTAACCTACAAAGCTCTCAACAACCTAGCTCCATCTTATATTACAGATCTTATTGTTCCATATTTTCCTAACAGAGCACTTCGCTCTCAGACTGCAGGTTTACTTGTGGTTCCTAGAGTTTCCAAAAGCAGAATGGGAGGAAGATCTTCCAGTTCTCAGGCTCCTCTCTTGTGGAACCAACTTCCAGTTTCTGTCCGTGAGGCTGACACATTGTCCAGTTTAAGACTGGGATTAATCTTTCTTGATGAATCCTATAGTTAGGGTCGGCTTGTTATGCTGCTATAGGGTTAGACTACTAGAGGACAAATTGATCTCATTTTTTAAAATGAATTTTAAAAATCGAATAGTTTTCATTTGTGCAGCCCATACTGCAGGATAAACTTCCTGCTGCAGCTGATCAGCTGTTCAGCGTGCAGAGCTGAGAAGTGGGCGTGGCCAAGAGCGCTTGTAGGTGGCAAAGAGCAGAGCAGGCAGGGAGTTGAAATCTTCACGTTCTGTGCTCTTTTAGAGCTTTAGAGCTTAGAAATATTGTTTGGAATATTGCAAGTGTGTGGGAAGAGTTTAAAACGCCTTTATATATATATATATATATATATATATATATACACACACTAAAATAAACTACTACTTACTACTTGTTCTACTATTCCTACGTATCGCGGGGCTTCATGGGACGGATCCCCCACAATAAACGAGGGACTGCTGCGTATGAATGTTTCTGTTCAGTCCCTGAGACGACTTCTGTTGTGACCTGGTGCTTTATAAATAAACTGAACTGAATTTTAAACTTCTGACTGAACAAAAATATTATCCTGCTGCTGTTTTCTGAATGTTTTCAGGGAATTTTTGTCAAAGGTTATGGATGTTTTTATCATTATGGCTGAGAACATTCGTCCCCTCTCCCCTGAGAACAAGAAGCCCCAAAAAAGCTGAACCGTCTCCCAAAACACCGTCTCATCTCTGCCCATGAACCACATGTTTGTGTAAATCAAGAGTGCAGCTGGCTTTGACACCCCTGAAGTCTGTTGAGCTCTGAGCTGAGACGAGTAGGAAGTGAGCAGGTAACGAAGCTCGTGGCCGATTCTGTGACAAGGTTCTCATTCGTGTACAGTAAGTATGTAACCTGTCCTGAATGAGTCCGTGCACGTAAAAAACCTCCTCCTGCCGTTGAGTAAATCTTTTGAGTAAATAACGTCGGAGAACGAGAGATTTTCTCCAACAACATATATTAAAAAATAAATGTTCCGTTTGTTAGTTTTCATATTATCAGTGATGTATTGTGCTGCATAATAAAAAAGACTTTTAAAGAAAGTTCAGTTTTTCTAAAGCATCTTTTAAATGTGATTACTGGTTTTAATTAGCTGTTTGAGTTTAGTGGTAATAATCTGTTTTGCTTCTGTTTTTTCGTGATACAGAGAATCTGGACTCCTGCGCCGGGTGTTGCATCAGCACAAATATTTAAAAGACCAAGAATATCTTTAATTACGGTTATGAGAATAAAACGCTGCTGGTTGACGTGTTGATACACAGACAGGAGCGGTGACACCGAGCTCTTCCTCAGGGCACAGAGAAGTACACACAGCCACTGCACATGTGTAGAAACAAGATGAGAACCAGAACAAAGACGACGTTAAAGCCTCGAATAATCATCAGGAACCAAACGATTCAAACTCGGGCAGGAGAACGTTACTAAATGTTGATAAAGTATCTTTGGTTCAGATCATTGCACCTCAAAATGTAAACTTCACCGCCGCCGAAGACAAAAGGGTCAAGATCTTTTTGCTTATGCCTGCGTGCATGTTTTCATTATTTGCTGTGTTAGCAAAATATGTCATGAACCAGTGATCGGGTTTTAATGCAACTGTCAGAACGTAGTTATTGTTTGCATCTAAAGACTTTTACTTCTGGAGTCGTCCCACCACAGCCAACCAACCTTATCCAAAAGCTCAAACTTTACAGATGTTCAGCTAAAGTTTGATGTGGTAGTAGCCGAGAGTCATCCTCAACACATGCTCTAAGCGCCGACAGATCTTGACATGAAAGTGTGCACAGCAGCAAGATAAATGAAAAATATGATTTTAGTCCAACAGTCGGGCGGTGGGTGACATGCAGTCCTTCCAGAAAAGCCAAGTTTAAGAGTAAAACGTCCTGTCGGTTCATGATCTGTAAACTTCTGCTGATTCCCTGCACGTGCACGGTAGAAACTTTCAGCCTTCAAGTCGTCCGCTTGCTTGAAGACTGGAAAGATGGAAAAAAAAAAACTGCTCCAGGATTTCATGCGCTCTTTTTTATCCAAACCACAACTGAGCCTTCGCTGAGTAACTGCTGGGTTCAGCACTGATCTGAGGTCAGATCGAAGCTACTTCACCGTGAAGATTAAGGTTAAGATTCAGGAAGTGGTAAGCTGATTTTCAATCCCAGCCTGAGGGCGTTCTTCCACCCTTTTGCATCATTCTGGTGGTGCCTGAGACGGGCGAGGAGGAGAGCGCTGGTAGCAGAGCCGCTGTCTGCTCCGTCTCTGCCAGATTACCCCTGATGGAGGAGGAATCCTGTGCCAGGAAGATAAGAACTGTCCACGTGCACGCTCGTACAAACTCACAAGAAAACGCGTCTCTTGGTGCAGCCAGCCATGAAGCCCTATTCTCTACATGCTTGTGTGCATGAATCTTTAACCGCCTCTAACAAGCTCCTCACGGGCGACCACTGGGGTTTTCCACGTTTTACTCACCTCATCTTAAAAAAAGCACGAGCAAACCGAGGAACAAGACAGTTTCATAAGTTATACATCATTTCATTACTTCACACAGGACACTTTGTGTCGGCATCAGTGGAAGATCTGATGTTTGGGCTCATTATTCTTTAATTAGCACCGATACTCTCACAGCCAAAGCAGCGCAGATCGACGGGACTTTAAAAACGCTGACGCACCGATAGTTCGTCTTCATTTGTTACCAATTCAATTATTGTCTGTCCAAAAACCTTTAGTCTTTAAATAAGCATCAAAGGCAGCAATCTGTTATATTTTATTAATTAATCAATCCAAACTTTGCTCCGTGTGTCACTGTCAGCTGCAACCATCACCGAGAGGATTCCATCAGCTGTTCCTGATGGTCTCACCAGAAACTATGAAACCAAACATGCAAGAGTTTATTAAGAACTACGGAGCAGCTTCAAAGACTTTACTCCAGTAGTTTTCCAGATATGACGTGTAATATTGAAATGTGGGTCTGTGCTCAATGTAAACAAAACACTTTTGTTACTGAGTACAGTGAATACATCGGTATTATCGGACTTCTTGATTCCAAACAGCTCCATCCTGGATGTGACCAACGTTGACCTGTAATCAGTCACTTCAGCTGTTTCCATCGGTAAATAAACATCTGGTAGATTGGAGACAATCACATGTTGCATATATTTGTAGTGAACTAAGCCTCAGGTCAAATCTGGCCCTGAGGGCCTTCCTGGGACAAGAACTGTTATTTCATTGATTTGAGTCCAGAAACACAAAATTAAGTTCATCCAGAGACTTTCTAAGTGTGTCCTGCACTGATCAATTGAAAGAACACTCTCTTTTTATTATCATTACTATTCTATAAATGTCTTGATAATCAAAGTGTGTTTAGTTCAAACCATTTTAAATATTGAAGTGAACTACTCATCTTAAATCAACTGTGAAACTGTATTAATGATTTTTAATCCTCATTCAAAGTAGAAATCAAGTTAAGG
>NC_056502.1:3072688-3086613 GCF_014905685.2 Nematolebias whitei | reverse complement strand
CCTTAACTTGATTTCTACTTTGAATGAGGATTAAAAATCATTAATACTGTTTCACAGTTGATTTAAGATGAGTAGTTCACTTCAACATTTAAAATGGTTTGAACTAAACACACTTTGATTATCAAGAAAATAGTAATGATAATAAAAAGAGAGTGTTCTTTCAATTGATCAGTGCAGAACACACTTAGAAAGTCTCTGGATGAACTTAATTTTGTGTTTCTGGACTCAAATCAATGAAATAACAGTTCTTGTCCCAGGAAGGCCCTCAGGGCCAGATTTGACCTGAGGCTTAGTTCACTACATATTTATATAAAGTTTCGGATACATTAACAGACGATTTTATTTATTTATTGTTCAGCTGCTCCTTCCTCAGGGGTCATCACAGTGAACTAACTCACATGAAGACGTTTTTACGCTGGATGTCCTTCCTGACACAACCACACCATCGAGCTACCACAGCCTCTGTGTGGAGCAGAGAGCTGCCATCTTGGGTGCCTGGGGGAGCAGAGGGTGGGGGTTAAGGGCCTTGCTCAAGAGCCCAGAGTCAGGCAAATGAGGGTGGAGGCAGGTGTGGGTGCTTCACCTTTCCCCACTCACATTTAGATGTTGCCTGTCCCGGGGTTCGAACTAGCGAACCTTCTCTAACCTCTGTGCCACCACTCTTCACTCTGGAGTTATTATGTTTTTTACTTTATAATTTGTGTTTTAAAAGGTCTTTGTAAAATTGCGATGAAAACTTTTCAGATTTTTGAATAAAAACAAACGGCTGGGCAGCAGTTGCTCATTAATAATGTGACGCGTTTGAACAACGTTGAGAAGATGGGAGGACGTCGGGTACCAGACTCTCTCAGAGACCGGTGTTCATGTCCAAATCTGGGAGTTCTGCTTTTATTTTGTTCTTCTTTTGATTATTTTTTGTTTAGGGTCAGTATTTAAACTCTCTCTTCGATTGTTCCACGTTGAAAGTACTTGGCTATGATCACTTATTATTATTATTATAAGAAAATAACGGTGAGTTACACATCAAGTCGTATCGTATTGTTCTGCATCAGAATGCATCGTATTGAACAGCATGTCCTGTATCGTTTCGTGTTTTGCATTTTATCATATGACATTTCATCTCACAGTATTCAAGATGTTGCGTTATTTGTCATACGCAGGTTAACACAAGGTCAGCAGTGCAACGAGATGTTCAGGATGAGAAGAACCAAAACAGATTCAAGAGATTACATTATTTCATAATAACAGTGATATAAAAATGTTTTCTGATCAAACTTATTTCAGTGTTGTGTCGACTAGAAAACAAAGCAGCGTTTAATAAATGAAATGTTTTTATGTTAAACTTGTGAATCTTCCAGATCAGACAAAGATGCTGCTTTTGAGCGCAGAGTTTCTTCAAACTGTTGTTCTCCTTTTAATCCCATCTCATCTGCATTCTGACTTCTGCAGCGATGGTTTTTAGAAGCGGTGCAGAGACGAGACTGAAATAGAGCTGGTCTGCGTTTCTGTGCTGGAATAACAACAAAGGCAATTAAGGATTTGAAAGCAGGATTACAAATTCCGACGTCATCCTTTGAAGCTGAAATAGCTGCGTGAGCTGCAAAAATGACAAACAGTGATGTGGTTGTGCAGCTAACATCAGCATCAGTTTTAGATAATCGCAGCTTTATGATGAAACTGGTGCCAAAGATTAAAAAAACATCACAGCTTTAGAAAAATGGCTACAATCTTGTCATCACTGTCAGAACGGTGAGCTGTGCAAATAAAGCTAAACCAGACCAATCTGAGTCGGATGAGTCCAGGATTGTCGTTCTTGTTGCGTGCGAGGAACTTCTCCCAACATCCAACGTGTTATCACCGGACATCTCACCTCCCTTCAGACTGCCCTCCCACGTGCTTGGTGTGATTGGTCTCCGTGGGCTTAGCCTGAACTAATGTCTTCACCACCCTCTTAAGAAGGCAGATTTGACTCTAAGCTGGCTTGACAAGTGTCAGAAATGGCGGCCTTCACACTTGTGGCAAACGACGAGTCGCAGCAGGACACGAGCCGACAATCCCTCGTCTAAACGATCATTTGGTGTCAGCTGAGAGGACGTCAGCTGGTCCAAGGCTGCTCAGCTGTTTGGGAAACAAACCGACCGACCGGACTCAGAAACGTGGAATAAAAATCTCATCGCATGTACGAGATGATATATCTGGACATGTACAGAGTTAATTTAACAGCTTGTGTAAATACAAGTATTTAAGACATGTGATTCAGAATCAAATCTTTTTAGAGACGGCTCTTCACTGTGAGGGGACTCAGATGATGCAAGAGTGTCTGATCTGATTTATTTCACTTACACTTGTGAAATAAAATGATTTATTTCATGCCACTCTCTAGTATCCGATCAGACAGAAGTGATGACTTTATTTACAGAATAAATCAAAATGTAGCCAAAAACCTCCTGAGAACTAATCAGCTTCGGATGTGCACTTCACAGAATAGGAGTTATTTAATATCTTATTTATGAGATAATCATCGAGGAGGAGCGACGCTCAAAAACACACTCCAAAATAAAAACATCTGTGTTAATTAAGCAGCGACTTCTTCAGGATGAATGAGATCCTTCATGTCTTTCTGTCAGTTCCCATCACAGCCCTGAGATTGTGCTAAAAGAGTTCAAGTGACGTTTGCTTCAATTATTTACACCCTCTTCTACATCGACGTTAAAAGCATCTGTCTCGTTCCAACACTCTTCAGCTGACGTAAACGAAATCTGAAGTGAACAATAAAACACAAGAGACCGAACCGTCATCGTTTATTGAACAAATCTAAAATTAATCGGTTCAATTCTTTTTTACTTATTCGCCATCAGGTCACAGAGGCAACAGGTCTAGGAAGGAAACCAGACCTCCCTCTCCCCAGCGACACTCTCCAGCTCCTCCCGAGGGAACCAAAGGTGTTCCCAGACCAGACAGGATCTACAAAACCTACAGCAAATTCTGGGTTTGCCCCAGGGGGTCCTCCTCATCCGACTCCTTATGATGGGGAGGAGCAATGACTCCACTCTGAGCTCCCCCTGGATGGTGGATGTCCTCACCTTACCTTTAACGTTGAGCCTGATCCAGAGGAGGAAGCAGGATCTGATTCTTTTAGTCATGATCCACAACTCATAGGTGAGGGTCGGAACATCAACCACTCAGAGAGAGCGTTGCATTCTGGGAGTGTAAGAGTATAACGAGTAAGAGCCTTGTAGGAGCTGCAGAAGTCCATCAGAGCAGCAAAAAGGGCTCACTCAGAAAAGCTTGAAGGCCCTACCTCAACCAAAACTCACATGTGACAGGGACTTCAGTCCGTCACAAACTATAGGAGAACCACAACAACCATAGATCCCACTTGTGGCCACCCTTCCAGACATCCTTAACACCTTCTATGCCAGGTTCAACAGGTTGAATACAGACTTACCCTCAAGGACCCCCTGTGACCCCATGGACGCTTCCTTCCAGGTGAGACACACACAGGTTCTGAAAACTCTGAAGAAGTTGAACCCACACAAGGCTGAGGGACCCGATGGAGTTCTTCCCAGAGTTATGAAGGCCTGTGAGGAACAACTAGCTGGGGTACATGCTGACATCTTCAACCTGTCATTATCCCAGGCAGTGGTCCCCCGTATTTTTAAATCCAGCATCATTATACCAGTTCCAAAAGTCCATACCTAGAAAAACGTCCTAAAGCACATCAACTGCATGGTCCCAGATACAGTCGACCCCCTCCAGTTTGCCTACCGCCCTGATCGATCAGTGGATGATGTGGTAGCAATAGCCCTACACCGCACTCTGCAACACCTGGAAAGCAGCAGAACATACCAGAATGCTCTTCCTGGACTACGGTTCGGCTTTTAATACCATCTGCCTGGGCGCTGATAGAGAAGCTGACAGACCTTGGTGTCTCAACTTCCACCTGTAACTGGATCCTGAACTTCCTGACAGATAGACCACAGGTGGTGATAATGGGAGGACGGGTGTCTGCTGAACTCGCAGTCAGCACAGGAGCCCCGCAGGGCTGTTGTCTCAGCCCTAAACTCTTTACTCTGTACACTTATGACTGTCTCCACCCAGCACAGCACCATCGTTATTAAATATGCTGATGACACCACTGTACTGGGGCTCATCCAGGAGGGGAACGAGTCAGGGTACAAGACTCTGGTAGACAACAATATAACCTATGGAAAGAAGAATGACTTCATCCTCAATATAGACAAGGCCAAATAAATCACGTTTGACTTCAGAAAGAACCCTCCCTCATTACAGCCTCTCATCATTAAAGGGACTGAGGGAGGGCTGACAGCCATAGATTCTTGGGACTGCAAGTGACATTGGACCTGAGCTGGTCTCTCAACACCACAGCCACAGTAAAAAAAAAGCCCAGCAGGCTTTACTTCATTGGGTTGCTCAAGTGGGTCTGAACCAGCACCCTCTCACCCAAGCCTATAGAGGATTGATAGAGAGTACACTAACCACAGGCATCACCATCTGGTATGGGAACACCACACAAGCAGGAAGGAAGGCACTGCAAAGAGTCATAAAGACTGTGGAGAGGATCACAGGGACAAACTTCCTTCCATGGACTCCATGTATGAACAGCGCAGTTGAAGAAGAGCAGCAGGAATCATCAAGGACTCACTCCATCCAGCTCACTCTCTCATCAGATACAAAACATGTTCTTATAACCTGAGACACAGCAGAGTGGATAGATCATCACCCATAGCACAAGATGGTCTGCCACAGTCAGACTGATGGCAAAACTACTGCTCAGGTGCAATAATAACCTACACTACCTAACTTCACTGATCACATGACCAGGGAAGGTGTAGATACAATCTACTTTATTCTTATTTTTAATTATTTACCGTTATTTAGTGTTTTGATTTCAACTTTGAGAGAGCTCTGCACAACAATCCCAATGTGCCTGGACTGTTGGTCTTATGCACAAATGGTAAATGAAGCACTTTGTGCCTTTTAACTCGGCTCTTTCTTCACCACAACAGACTGAAGCAACCGGCGCTCTATTACTGCAGACGAGGCCATGATTGTCAATTTATCTTTTGCACCATCACTTGCGAAAAAGACTCAAGATACGAGCCAAAATGCAAAAAACAGTGAAAGGAAATCTCTCACCTAGCAGCACAGTCTGTTAATCAAATGCCCTTGATAAAGTGATAAACCGTGTGTTTCTTTTTTATAAAAGCAGGACAACATTAGCTGCAAGCTTAGAGATGTAACTCTCTTTGCCCAATTAATCTGGAAAGAGTTATGAGGACATTACCAGGATTCTGGGAGTCTTCACCCCTGACCATCAGCCTGTGCAAAAACCACTGGTTCACACTCTGAACACTTCAAACCTCTCAAAGCACATCAGGTGATCTCATTCTTCACAGAACATGAATAAATCTACAAATATATCTTAAGGACAAAGATCAATCCTCTCTTATTCCTTACAGCAGCTTAGGTTTGCCAAACAAAAGACAGCATTTCAGCACAAACAGCCCCCCACCAGCTGTCATGCATGGTGGTGGAGGGCTGATGGTTTGGGCCCTGTGCAATTATTGAGTGGACCATGAAGTCCTCTGTAGAGCAAAACATTCTAGAGTCAAAAGTGAGTCCATCTGAGCACTGAAGCTTGGACCAAACATGATGCAACGAGACCTTAATCCTGAACACAGCAGCTGATCTCCAACAGAACGCTGCAATGACCCAGAAAAGGTCCAAACCTCAACCTGATTAAAACTCAGGGAAGCGGTATGAAAAAACCCCAGAATAATTTAATTATTCCAGCTATAAGTAATTATACAATATGTTGGAACACCTTGACTGCTTCACATTTTCACTTTGCATGAAAATTCCTCAGTTTTTTCCTCACTCGCTCTCGAGAAAGACGGATGCTTGTCTTCCCTCTCCTGTCTCCCGCCTGCTTTTTTGAGCTCTGTCTTGTGTAACGGAGCTCCTATTTACACATCTTCCGAATCGTAAACTACTGTCATAGATCTGGTCAGCTGGACTTTCAACTCAATTGATAAAATTTTTTCAACCAAGTGACAGGGTCCTGGAGAGCCCTCATGCCCTGCTGAGACGCATGCGGCAGGGTACGTCATGGATCCGTGGGGAAAGTGGAAGTTGATGTGTCTTTCCATTTTGTCTCGGGAGGACACTGAAAATGTTTATATCATTGGAATCATGATAGCAGGGTTTCTGCTTTTTGGCAGTGTCGGATACCTATGTTATCAGCTAAGACGACGGCAGCAGTTTTGGCCACGGCAAAGCTGCCGAGCGTATGTGAAGGTTTGGTTCGTGCTTTGAGCACTCAAAATCAGCTGATTTACGAGCTCAAACATAAGATGGAAGCGATTTGTGAGAATCACAGGCCACCTGCAGCTTCTGGGACTCGCCAGCATGTTGGGGACGACCTTGGATGGAGCTAAAAAGCACAGACCAGTGGAATGCTCACAAATCTGGCCATTTTGGATCATCGGGAGTACCAGCAGGACTCAAGGCTGGTGAGAAATAATCTGGCTGAAAAAAAAAAAAAAATCAACAACTGTGGTTTATCTGAATCTGACTCCCCATTCGGCCTTGAAGTAGGCCAATTTATCAAATTTCTCCTGGGATGTGTGTAAACTAAGGAAGACTCAGCTCCATCTGCACCCCCCACTCCCACCCCAGAGAACTTCTGTTAACGCTTATCAGAGCTGTACCGGCTGACACCAACATCTCATCGGGACTATGGTCTATCTGGAAGTGCTTCATGGACACATCTCACAGTCTTGTCATCAAATGTATATGTAATGTGTCTGTAAATTTGCTGCTGGTAGAGGTTTTTGATGTCTTAAATCATGTCCTGATGAGGACTAGGTGTGAAGAGATCTTTTTTTGTAATACCACCATCTTCTCCTCATGGCCTTTCCCCTTTTCTATCTAAAGAATAAGGGGTTGCACTCTTAGGAGCAGCAGCAACGTGCATGTCGCCCATCTTTCGGACAACTGTACGAACATAATCTCACTGTACTGTACTACGGTACAATGATGGTAAAACTTATTCTGGTTCTAAAATGTCGACCCAGATCAGGAAGTCCCCGACATGCATGTGTAAAAATGATAAAGCATAAATGGTTTCACGATCCAGTTTAAACTCTACAGGGGCTGGTCTACTTTAGTTCAAAGAATAAAAAGTAAAATGGCGTTTAGTCTTTAGGCCGTTTAAAAAATAACGATTTAAAAGACTGTCCTCGTTTCCATTGTTTCAAATCAATAAGTTCAGTTTATAAATCTCAATATCTGTTCCAAGCTTGCCTGCACTTGAACCAAACATCTTAACTTCAGCTTAGCTCAAATTATTTTGAACTGGATCATGATACTTTCAGCAAAATACACAGCATGCTGTTGATTTTATTTTATTTTTAGTCTCTCTTTTAAATGTTTTACGGCTTTTCTCACAGCGAACTTGACGTGGAGCACTGAGATGCATTTGTTACAAATTTTCCTTAAAATGTTTCAAGACATCTGTCGAGAGATGTGATGAAGGAATTTTAGCTTTAGTTCATTCTTTTAAAAAATGCAAGAAGATTTTGGTTCATGGATTAACTGAGCTAAAGACGGTAAACAAAAATACCATTCTCAAGTTCTTGTTTCATAGTATTTAATTTTTTGTGTGTGCTTCTTACATTTTTGCTTTAAGAGTTCAGAGCTCGTAGCTTGGCAGGCCTCAAGAGACCCATCCAACACTTGACTGTGATTATGAACCCTGCAGGGCACAAGCTGCTGGAACATAAGTGAAATTTATATGCGACAATATATTCTCTGCAAGACCCTGCTGTTGTCATGAGCCTAAATTTACTGCCTTTCACCATGACTGCTTTTAGAGTTATACTGAAAATCTAAGGTCGTGTTTTCAAGGGTGGTGCAGGATGACACGACAGGAATTTCAATGAATGGAGTAGAAAGTAAATTCTTCTCCCTGTGGAAGTGAAATGAGGTGAGAAATGTGTTCTAAAACATTTCAAGTATTTGTTGCTGCCAGTAAAAACAGGTGTATTGTATATAGAAATATAAAGGGTAGCAATACATATTACAGCCCAGTATGTGACCTGCAAGTACCCGGTGCATACCGTGCATGGAGACTACCAGAAAAAACGTGTGTATTTTAAAAGTAACTGGGACATCCCAGGTACTTACCCGTAGTCCCAGGCTGTGGTAGTAATTTATACTATAAACACTTGAAAGGGGGACAATTTGCTGATGATTTAGAGGCTACATGAGAAACCACAAAATATTCTCCATCTTCAGCTGCTTTAACAAAGTCACGTCACAGAGGCAACAGATCCAGGAGAGAAACCCAGACATGTATCCCCCAAGCGGCACTCTCCAGCTCCGCCTGGGGGATCTCAAGGCATTCCCGAGCTGGAGAAGATACACAATCCCTCCAGAGGTTTCTGGGGCTGCCCTGGGGCCTCTTACAGTGGGACATGCCTGGAAAACCTCCAGGTGCTAATCAGATGCCTGAACCACCTCAACACGACTCCTAGATGCTCTCATTATCCCCAACGCTGAGCCAGGCCACAGAAAAGAGGCTCATTTCATCCGCTTGTATCCAGGATCTCCTTGTTTGGGTCATGATCTAAAACTCATGACAAGTGAGGGTTGAAACATAGACAGGCCTGTAAATTAAGAGCTTTGCCTTCAATTCAGATCTTCACCATAACAGACCGAAGCAACACCTTCATTACAGAGGATGAATCCCCGATTCGTCAATACATCTCCCGCTCCATCTACCACCACTCATGAACTAGATGCCCAGGTACGTGAACTCCTCCACCTGAGGAAAAGAAACTACGACCCAAATATTATTAATAATCCAATAAAGGACAAACAGAGCATTTATTTAAGTCTGCTCCAGTTTGTTCACACCACAAGCCACGTTCAGTCATCCACTCACAAAAATGTACACCTCGTCTGTTTCCACTCATCATTACAGGCTACTCTCGTTTTTATTTTGGTCCAGTTCACACACTTACTGGGGTCTACTGGTTGCTTCAGGCCAAACTCAACAGTCAGCTGAAATAAATAAATGAGTGGAAGCTTTGGTTGGAGTTAGATAAAGCTATAGGACATATCTGAAAGCTGTGCTCTCCTGATCTGTGCTGCTGCTGACTCATCTACCAGTGCTCTTCTGCAACCACGTTGTTAAAATATGATTTTTTTTTACACCATCAAATCACTGGAACTTTTTTTTTCAAGTGGGAATAATTCATAAATTGTTTAGTCAACTGTCTATAGCATATTAATGATTTTAACCGGTTCCACGAGCAGATCCGTTTAGTGTGTTCACACAAGGTAAACCCGTTAAATCCAGTTTAGTCGTTGACCATAAAAAGATTTGGTTTGAGGTTTTTAAAGAATTTGGTTCCAACCCCATCAAAACATACAATCCAGCTGAATCTAGCTTTACCTTTTTCTTTTTCTCTGAGGTCGTTGAGGTATTTCAGGAGCTCTGCGTTGGCCTGGACACAGTAAACTTCTCTCGTTTGCAGACCTCCTCCACAAAGCCCCGTCACGTTGCTGCGGCGCCGGTCCTGCTGGCTCAGCAGTAAGTCCACCCGGCAGTCGCTCCACTCGGTGGTCCTCCACATGTATCTGCAACGTTGACACGAAGCAGCAGAGAGAACAAGAGTCAGACGTTCCTCTGTGGGTGCAGTACGGTGTCGATTTAGGAACATTTTCAGTCTTGTAGACCTAAATTCTGTTAAAATCAGTCAAAAAACATCAAAAACTCAGACTGAAGGGACTTTTTTTTGTTCCCGCAGGTAAAAAATGATCAAAGATACAATATAGAGGGAATAATTTACCAACGTTTTATTTATCAGAGCTAATTTTGAAACCAAAGTGCCTGTTAATATAGTAAGTATAGTCTGTCTACATCAAACACTATTAAGACTTTTCATTCCTTAAGATAAGCCCCCCACTTTACATGCCAGAGAGTTAAACAAAGATCATTTATGCTGAAATAGGACAGAGTTAGTCATTTTGGTCAAACTCTGTAAATATTGTTTTGAACATCTCATGATATGAAGAGAAAGGACGACTCCTGAAAACTGACAGGGATACAACCACTTCAGTGATGGCTAGGATCAATTAACTGAAGCAGCTTTGGGTTGAATTGGGTTGACTCCCAAAGTTAGAGTGTTTCATTATAATACGTCCAGTGATTGACGAGATATTTTACTAACAATCAACGTGGACTAAAGCATATACTAGAGTTTTGAACAAAGATGTTGAGCATGTTGTGTTGTATAGGGTTAGTGGTGCTCCGATACCGATACTGGTATTGGGCCCGATACCAGCCTCGAGTACTTGCGCTTGTAAACACATCCCAGTACTTCAGACCGTTTAGGCTTGGTGACATCATTTCCTCTTCCAATTTGCAAGTAACCGAGGATAAACAAGTAAAAACGTCCATAGTTTAGAGATATTTTAAGAAAAACACACGTCATGTTAAGACAGCAGACTGATTGCTGTGTTCCGTCGGGACTCACACTGGAGTACTTGTACTTGGTATGAAAAAAAAAAACTGGCTTCAGGACACCTGTACGTAGCGTATATCTTGTGAATTAATTTCAGCTACTATCACTTCAAATTTTATCTTAGTATCTGCAAAACTGACCGAGTTATACCCATTTTACTGTTGGCTAATGTCGCTTAGCGGGGCGGTCATGTTGAATTGTGTTGGCTCCTAATTTTAACAGGTTGAACGTGTTGATTCAACAAATACTTTCTGGCTGTTTCAGTAAAATCTGTTTATTAGTTCATGGGATATTTTGCCAACAGACACACAAACCCACACGTTAATGTCCTTTTGTTTTGGGCTGCAGGCAGAACAAATCAGTTAGACTGACAAATTTGGCAACCAATATGTTTTTACAGGTATAAATAATTCCCCAATGTGTCACAGACTTATTGTGACTGGTTTGGCAGGAAATCCAGTAATCTTCCAGATGGGATTAGAAAGAGTTTCTTACTCAGGGATGTGGAATGATGGTACGGGTTGAAGCGAGCCATTGACAGCCTGAATCTTTGTTTGCTCTGTATCAGAGTGTAAAATAGCCTTATAGTTTCCCTCCGTTTGCCTTCACTTTGTGTCTGGCTCCAGCCCAAGCACTTACACTTATCTTTCTCCATATGTCGTCTCACAAACACACACTCCCCACCGTGTGCCACCCAGGAGACAAAATTAGTCTGGTGATATGTGTAAATGGAGGTCAACAGGAAGTTTGTGCAGACTGAGCCAGCACAGATTTTTCTGTCTCGAGCCCATACGTGACTGAAATGCCGATCGAACGCCTGAAGCGTTTCATCGCAGGTTTTAATAAGGCAAAGTCAAAGCAAATGATTTCATCACGACATAATGCACATTCATATCTCAGTGAAAGTCATGAAAGTCACATCAACACTTTAGGGCAATTTGAAACGTCCCCTTCGATCCCGGCTGCCTCGTTCTGCCTCCCCTCGTCAGTAATCAGAAACTCACGTGGTGCAGGGTGGCAGGCTTTCTCCCCGAGGTTCGCAGGACTCCATCTCCTCCAGAGGCGGGCACTCCTCACCTTCACCGACGGGGAACTGCAGCACCTGTCTTCTCCGAGTGCGATTTCCTTTCAGAGACTCG
This sequence comes from Nematolebias whitei, assembly GCF_014905685.2. Lineage (NCBI taxonomy): Eukaryota > Metazoa > Chordata > Actinopteri > Cyprinodontiformes > Rivulidae > Nematolebias > Nematolebias whitei. The sequence continues at coordinate 3,074,918 of NC_056502.1, read as the reverse complement.
GGGTCCACGCAGGTCTTTGAGCAGGAGCTCCACTCGGTCCACTCGGTAACCTGGCAGTCTTTGGGAAGGATGCAGGACTGGATGGTCAGCGGCAGGTCCCGAGGCATGCACAGGCTGGGAGAAGGTAAAGAGAGACGTCAAGACGTGGTTCAGATTTCTACTTTAGAGAAGCATTTCTCAATCTTCAAGGGTCAATACACGCGTCCCTGCTCCGACAGACCTGGTTCAAAGAAATTAATGACCTCAACAGCTTGTAACCACGTTCTACAGAATCCTTTACAGACACGTTTAATTAAAATGACAAAAACTAGTGCATCTCAAAGATTAGTACCAGGAAACAACGTGGAGGACAAGAACCCATTTAGACCTTACAGAACAGATCAAGACCTTAACAAGCCCTTGTAAACACACGCTTGCTCCTGCTCAGATGCTGCAGAACAAATGAAAGGTTGAACACACAAGATGCAAACAAGATAATGACTTATTTCATATTCAGCCTAAACCAGGACAGACATTTTCCTTTTCCCATTTGTACAACAAACTGAGCCAGTCATCTACTGGTTTTACTTCCAGGTAAAGAACGAAGACGTTCATGTATCAACACAAAGTCATCCCCGCTCGTCTGTGCAGGGCTGTGAGGAGCTGTGATGATCACAAGCAGTCATGGTGCACGAGGCAGGGTGCACCCGGGACAGATCGCAGGTCCATCACAGGGACACAGAGACGAACGAGCAACCACTCGTGCACGGTCTCATCTCGTGATAGAGTTACCAGTTTTGGTGTGCGGGAGGAAGCCGAGGTGCACGGAGAAAACACATTTGTGCACGTGAAAAACATTCAAACTTAGAAAAAGCTTCAACCCTCTGCTGTGCTGCCAACATAAAATCACAATATTTTCAACAAACACTCGAGCATCAACATCTGGATGGAAGAAAAGGTTCACGTCTTTACTCATCAACAGAAACGTCCAGAAAAGACGATGGTGAGTAATCCCACTTCATTTTTTATGCCCTGAACTGGGAGGAACAATGTTGTGGCCGAAACTGTGCAGTCAAAACCAAACCCTGCAGAAGACACACTGTCCTAAGTGTCCTACATGTAGATATATTACATGTAGATATACTACGTGAAGACATACTACATGTAGATATATTACATGTAGATATACTACGTGAAGACATACTACGTGAAGACATACTACATGTAGATATATTACATGTACATATATTACATGTAGATATACTACGTGAAGACATACTACATGTAGATATACTACGTGAAGACATCCTACGTGTAGATATACTACGTGCAGATATACTACGTGCAGATATACTACGTGTAGATATACTACGTGTAGATATACTACGTGAAGACATACTACGTGTAGATATACTACGTGAAGACATACTACGTGAAGACATACTACATGTAGATATACTATGTGCAGATATACTACGTGAAGACATACTACGTGTAGACATACTACGTGTAGACATACTACGTGTAGACATACTACGTGTAGATATACTACGTGCAGACATACTACGTGCAGATATACTACGTGCAGACATACTACGTGCAGACATACTACGTGTAGATATACTACGTGTAGATATACATGTAGATATACTACGTGCAGATATATTACATGTAGATATACAAGACATACTACATGTAGATATACTACATGTAGATATACTATGTGCAGATATACTACATGTAGATATACTACATGTAGATATACTACGTGTAGATATACTACGTGTAGATATACTACGTGTAGATATACTACGTGTAGATATACTCAGGACATTACCTTAGAAATGTAGGTTTTTGCTCCAAGACTGTATGAGAGTGACTTTAATTACTCCAATGCAAAGAAACGGAGGATTTATAAAAGACTTGCCCATTTTTACTTTCTTACTTTTGTGTACAGGAACATTTTATTCTAGTTTAAATAGACAATTTTAGCTGTTTAATGTGGCTGAAGCAGCTAAAACATGCTGGCAGTAAAACCTGAACCTTTAGTTCATCGCTATCCATCCATCATTTTTACACGCTTCTTCCTTCTCGGGTCACTGGTGCCCATTTCCAGCAGTCATTGTGCGAGAGATGGCGGACACCTGGACTGGTCTCCAGTCCATCACAGACACACCTGGACAGGTCTCCAGTCCATCACAGACACACCTGGACAGGTCTCCAGTCCATCACAGGGACACCTGGACAGGTC
>NC_056502.1:3045171-3072678 GCF_014905685.2 Nematolebias whitei | reverse complement strand
CCATCACAGGGACACCTGGACAGGTCTCCAGTCCATCACAGGGACACATGGAGACAATCGAGACAAACAACCATTCACTCTCTCACCTAGAGACAATCCAGAGTTACCAGTCAGTCTAACATGCATGTTTTTGGTCTGTGGGAGGAAACTGGAGTACCTGGAGAAAACTTACGCAGCACGGAGAGAACATGCAAACTCCACCCAGAAAGGCCCCCGGTCGGGATTTGAACCGGAGACCTTCTCACTGAGAGGCAGCAGCTCTACCAACTGGGCCACCGTGCTGCCTAGTTCATCGATTTTAAAAAGTAATTTCTGGGAAAATGATAAATCTTCAGTTTGAGTATTGTTTACTTTGATTCCACAGTGAAGCCATTTTTAAACACACGTATTTTCACTTTAGGAATAAACTTTGATTCTGGAATCAATACGTCAGAGGTGAGACGACCAAAACGCACTCTGATCCACTGTTCGCCCTCATCTTTTGATCGTCTGGAAGCAATGCGTTACCTGTTCTCCTCGGGTCCCTTTCCAATCATTAGACATTTGTTCAAACCAAAGCCGGCTGTTTTCTGAAACTCATTCTGGAAGTGGTTCCCCCCCGAGGTAATGCAGCTGATGAGCTATTAGCGCTAATTACAGCTCTGCTTCATTTAGAAAGCTCTCATTTAGACGCTGCCACACTTCACCTCCAGCATCTTAGATTTGGGCATGAATCAGGAAATGCTGTGGTTCTCTTTAGCTTTTCTTTCCTCTAACTCGTGAGTCGTTGCAGATTAAAACACCTCTGCAGAATTTGAAGAGGTGCTGAAGCGACACTGAAAATCTTGGGTTTTCTGCCAAGCGCACACGGTGTGCCGGCTCGTTTTGCTCAGAGGACAACAATGAGAAATTTAAACAGCGAATGTGACTCGCTAAGGGTGATGGCTCAATTTCATGTCTCAGATGGAACTTCTTGTGTTTAAAAGGCCCTTAATGCAGCCGCTGACCCAATTTCTCTCTTCAGTGTGGCTCCGTGGAGTCCTCCCCGTTTGTTGTGTGCACGCTGGGGCATTTTGATGTAGATTTCAAAGTTGCATAAGAAAGTTGCTGCTTCATCTCAGTCATTCAGATAGAATGAGGACAATCAGTTTCTGTTTAAATAAATGGGCCGATGCAGAAAAATCTCATTTTAAGCCTCGAGGTTTCACAGATTTTTCCTAAGAATTGGGTCTAAGACAAACTGTCAGAGTTCATCATCGTGTGGTAGAAATACCGAGACAAACACCAACTTTGAGAACGGTTGACAACTTTTTATTAATAATACAATCTCAATGAAAAAGTGCGGTCGACATTGTGCCTTCGTGTCGTGCACTACATGTGATAAAGTTTTAACATCCCCCCTCAGCAGCAAGCAGGTCTGATCAACAAGGACAGAAAAAAGGAAAGTCAGATTTAAGAACGCTGCCTGTCTGGGACGGAGTCGGGGACTACGGAGAAAGAAGCGTCCCAAAGACAGATGTTCATCAAACAAATTCAGAAACGAAGCGAGCAAGATGTTCCGGGTTTGGCGAGGAATCGACCAGCTCTGGAGTTTGTTCCACTTTTCCACAAGTCGCAAAAACAACCATAAATAATGCAGAGCAGCAAATAAACAAGTCAAGGATTAATATTTATGCTCCTCGGGGCATGCGAGTTGTTTTCAAGGTTCCTTTAAGAGAGCTGATCGCAGCCGCTGGTGAAAGCCCCACACTAACAAAGCATTAATGAATTGATTGAGTGCATAATTGATCAAAACTTCCAGTGTGTGTGACAGAAATGTAAGATTGATAAAAGCCTGCGCGGTTGATGCTGGCACCGGTTCTGTTCTGAAGATCACAGGCTTTGTGAGAGGAAGGAAACCCCAGTTCATGGCCAGCACTTAGCCGAGTTTAAAAACACGAAACAAGGTGGAGTGATGGAAGCAGCTCACTGTCGGGGGACTCTGGTCAATGTGATCCCAGGTGAACTTTGTGTACGTTCTTGAGTATTTGTGTCTCCAACAACCTTCACAGACCAATGAAGTACTACCTGTATAAGATGGTATTTGCTTCACAGAAGCTTTAAGAAGTATTGAACTTAAGATTCAAGCTGAGCAAACGGATCACCAGCAGAACCTGGCTAGAAGAGGCCCAGTCAGCTCGACTCCTTCATGAGAACGTCTCCCTGGTGGCCTTCAGCTCATCTTCTGTTAAATTATGAGCAGCTCATCGTCCCAAAACTCACGGCTGGAGATGATCAGGAAAAGTCCAAGTGGTAATTTATGAAAAGCGTTAAATGTAGAATAACATTTTCACTTCATCTGTTTGTGTCACTGCCTGAAGAGTCCAACATGAACCTTCAGTACAAGTTCAGGTTCTTTAGCGATTAAACCAAGCAGCGGTGGAGTTTACATTATTGGTGCCGCCCGGTCAGCGACAGACGGGGAGGATCATTTTGATGGTAAAATAGTCGAGTGAACAGAAGCTGACGTTTCTTTTCTCTTGTTTTCAGTGTGGCAGCAGACGTGATGACGGGTCCAACCAGTTAAATCCCACCAGGATGAACTCGGAGTTAAAAAATGTATTTTAGATGAGAACCCTCTGAAAGCACGAGTCGGCGACAACTGATCATCTGCTTTGTGGAGCTTTGATTGTTACTTCATCAGAATGATTAAAATTACCACGTTCATTCACAAGAGCAGCTTCTACTGGGCTCATTTCTGACATCAAGTCGTTCAGACTGCAGCGCTGTTGTACAAACGGTGATTCAGCGTTTAACAAGTTCTTCTCTGTAGAGGTTCTTCTTTATATTCCATACTTTGTTCACGTCTGACTATTCAAATGTCAAAACGTTCGATTGGAAAGAGTCTGGTGTGATTTTTAGTATTTGTAACTTTTATACTTTTTGAATTCTTTAACTTATTTATTTATTTTTTTTTTACAAAGAATAAACTCCCTCATAGAATCGTATTAAAATCTCATTAATTACAGCAAAAATGTTCTCTAAAATCTTCCTCAGCACACTTGCTCTATGTTTGTCTGTTTATGCTCCTTGTAGCTTTTAGCTGCTGCGTTGCTAACTTCAGCTCGTAGCTAGTTTGAAAAGTATCCGACTGAAGGCACCGTTCTGAGGTCAGGGCTCTTTTCTTGTTGATGCTCGTACAGAAATATTTGGGTGCATGCGTCGCGTCACACTACGTTTAAATGGACATAACTGCTGCGTTTATCCTGAAACTGTGTGCAAATGTATTTTATTTGTTCCTCAATACATTAAAAAATGATGCAGTTACAACGTAAAATCAAAAAGCGCTGCAGTTTCGTTTTATTTAGCATTCATGCGTACTTTGAAACATGAAGCTGTCGGCTACGGTTCGGCTGATTTTAGCTTATACGTGTTATTTTAGCTACTTTTCTGCTTATTTAAAACAAAATTCGGTTTATTATTTTAAACGCTTCAGAATTTTTGCAAACGCAAGTCGTCTAGTTGGTCTTTATTCCTCATGTAAAAACAGCCGTCGTTATATACAACGCTGTGCTGGGACTTTCATCACTTGACAATAAATTCATTTTTTATTCGCCGTCTGATCGAGTTGATGTTACTGTGATAAAACGGGACGTCAAGTCCACAAGACAAAACATCCCAAATTATCCCTCTGTGTAAAATACCAAAGTCAGGGCCAAGATTGATCTCGTGTCATGAGGAGGAGTCTTGTTTTTTTGCAGCTTCCTTCCTCTGAACGCGACATCACATTCACTGCACCGGCAGTTGTGGCTCATTGCTCCGACAGCAGAGCAGCGACGACGACGCAGCCGATAAACATCCTCCTCAATGTGTCACCTCCTGACAGCGGGGGGAAAAGATTCAGGACAACTCTGACGTGTGCAGCTCTCACAGACACAAAACGTATATCTGTGTGTGTATATCTATGTGTGTATATCTATATGTGTATATCTATATGTGTATATCTATATGTGTATATCTATCTATAATGTAGATGTATAATAGAGGCACACAGCAAGTGTTGTCTATGGTATAAAAGTGAAAAACAACAACATTAGAGCTGCAGTTGCGTAGAATAAAAAAACGTTTCTACTCACTTGCGTCCAACGCTGCTCCCGTTGCGATGTATGCAGATCACTTCCCGGGTCTGAAACCCCACCTGGATGTCCCAAAAGGGACTTTCTTGCCGGTTCAGTCGATTCCTGGACCGCTTCTTCTGAATAAGTTCCCTGGTCTCCGGATCTTTAACTCCTGCTCGGTCCCTGAGGCCTTGGCCTTTACCTTTCCTGCGTTTGGCCTGCCGTGCTGTCCGTGTTTGAGGTAGGGCGCAAGGGCTCCATGGTCCGACCCTGAGACTGTACAGGCCCTCCGGACCCGTGCAGGTTCCTGGTTTACAAGACTGGAATTCAGTGAGATTGGGACAAATGGAGCCTCCAAAAAGCGGAGGAACCAGGACGCTGCGTACTCTGTTCCTGAGGCCTGTTCCGCACGTTTTGGAGCAGGAAGTCCACGGCGAGTACTCAGAAACCACACAGTCCTGAGGGCAGGGGATCAAGCACGCCTGCTCCAGGCGAGGCTTGGGCTCAAAGTACTCACAGATGGCATCCTCTGCTGGAGACCCATCAGACTTGAGCATGCAGCCCACCTCCCGAGTCTGAATGCCCTCTTCGCCTCCGCTGCACGTGAACAGCCGTGGGGCCCCGAAGGTCCTTGCCGACACCGGCACACACTCGTTCCAGGCACCCAGTTTCCAGTCGTACAGGTCCTTGTGCCAGTCGCACACTCGGAAACAGTTTCTCTGGTTGGAGGGACGCTGACCCTGGTCGCAGTTCGTGTGGAGCGTGGTCCAGCCGTCCACATGGGCGCACCACACTGCTCGGCTCTGGCTGCCGCCCGGACCACAGTCGCTGCCCATGCATCTCCCCCACGGACCTGGGAAACAACAGAACAACAGTGAATCCCACTGAAGAGATAAACCTCCCAGTTAAATGTGATTCAAACTAAAGAGTTGTGCTCTGAATGAAACGTTCAGATAAAACTCTGTATAACACAGAGAGGGTTCTGCTCAGACAGGAAACGATCTTATCCACTTGATTGTCGGGAATCAGAATATTGATCAAACTGCAGGAACTTCAGCTCAGATCGTTTAAAACAACGATGAGATTATTTTACAAACTGGTTCTGGACTGCAAATGTAAAATCACCAACAAACCTGCAGATGGTTTCATGTCTATATTTACATCTGATATGCAACTTGAAGATATATAAACAATATTAATCCCTGAACCTGTTGACCATTTTAGATCTTTGACCATTAAAGCAGCACAGACACTTTAAATGGAGATGTGCAATCGTGCACAAAAATATTAAAGAAACAAAAAATATGCAAGTGAGCAGTTACTGTTCATGATATTAGTTGCAGACTTAGCATCTACCACACAGCAATTTAACTCCAAATCTGAAAACTGACTTGTAGCCATTTTTGTGTTGACTAAGGCCAATTAGCTGTAGCGGCCATCTTGAGTAGAGTTGACTCCAAGAGTTAATCAGTTGTAGATGCTCATTTAATAATCAGTTTCTGAGAGTTTCATTAAAATTTGTCCAATTGTTTGAGATATTTTGCAAACAGGGTGCTGACTGCATATAGTTTATGCTAAAATCATAAAAACTGGTTTTGCACGGTCAGTTACTGCTCAAAGTACGTGTTAGGAATGACTCTCAGCTACTTCCACGCCAAATTTTAGCTCATTGTCTGTAAAAGTGGCGGAGATTTTTGTATTTTGACCAAAATGAAAGGATTTGTCATAAGAACAATTTTGCAGCACTGTTCCAGAGTAGACAAATAAAAGCAAGTGGAAGTACACACCATACGCTTTGCAAGGTCTGAAAAATAAAACAACGAAAAGGTTTTAAATATTTCATGTTTGACTCGATCAGTTTTGAATGAGGGAGCTCCTGCATGCTGGTGGGATGAAGAAGATGCTAAAGAAGCTAAACGAGGAGTTCTGTGAATTATCTGTGACGATTATCTGCCGACAGCCTGCAGAGATTCTGCAAACGTTCAATACCTCTTCTGTCCCGGTGCCAACGTCTCCGGCACAGATCTCCAGTTCCAACAGAAACAGGACCAAAGCTGGAAGCGTACACAGTATTTCCCCTCAAGTCTTATAAAAATCAGAATAATTCATCTAGAAATTCAAAACTGCGATCAGTCTCAGACAGAAATGACCTCCAAGACAAATCTCTGACACAGCTCTTTGCTCAATCATCCCAAGAACGTGGAATTTAACCGGCAGCCAGATAAATATTAAAAAGGGGGTAACACACTGAGATACAGCTAGCCTGCTGTGAGCAGGGACAGGATGGAGATAATCTGTGAAACAGCCCGTCCTCTCATAATCTGAGGCTCTGCTAGCATAAAGCTAACCTTCCAATACTACAGTACTACTATGTTTTTTTTAATACTATGACATCATTCAGTTTTGAAAACATTTTGTTTAATACCAGCTGACACCCTGCTGTAGACCGAGTGTAAATAAAATATGATAAAGTTAAAGCCTAGTTTTTTTTGAAGGAATGCATGTCGCCCGCTGCCGGCCGTCTTTTATGCCAGATTTAAATAAGATCATTTTATGATGAGCAGAGACGGAGTTACAGATATTTTGGTCAAATTTGTAAATAATAATTAGAACCTCACGGTAGAAGACATCACAAGACCTGTTCAAACTAAAGTATGTGTTGAAAATGACTCTCAGCTACTACCACACCAGATTTTATCATAATAATCTGGAAAATTGACCGAGTTATGACCACTTTTGTGTTTTTAAAGATAAGTTAACTGTGGCAGCCATCTTGAAATGGTTGACTCCTAAAGTTGATGTAGAGGAATTATATTAAAATCCGTCCAAAGGTTCATGAGATATTTTGCTAACAGAAAGTCAAAAGAACAAAGAATGCCTAATGATTGTAAGTGAAGTGGATTCTATTTTTAAATTAACAATGTAAACAATTATATATTAAATGAATTTACATAAAGCTCACACTAAAGTTTTTAAAGTTATTGTTCTTTTTCCCCCCATCATGGAGCAAGTTCAAGTTTATTATCATTCTCATCACATGTGGTGCATGAGGTGGAATGAAATTATGTACTCAGGGTCCCAGTTACACCAAAAATATAAAGTGTAAAAAGAAACAAATGGGGAACTGAAAAAGCCCCCCATCTGTCTGTCTGTGCACGTAGTGAACGCAATAACATGAAAAATAAAGTGGAGGTGCAAACTTCTATTTTGGTGTGCGGCTGCATCGAGGCAAAAGGAAGGTCACCCCCAAAAAATGGGGTTGCCAAGTCAAAATCCAAAATGGCCACCAACATATAAGTAAACTGGCCAGCCCTATAATTTGAAAAAACTATGCTTTCTAGTTTTTATATTCTATAGTTTCCACTAAAGACTGGGGTGGCTGAAAATTAATGTATGGTGCCCAAGGCCACCACTGGCCACCCTCTGGCTCCACCATTGCACTGGGTCATGCATAAAATTAGTCCCTGCACTTACCAGGATGCGTCACTCTGCACGCCTCGGACAAGAAGAAAAAACTACGTCTGTTCTGCTGCACAGTGTAACCCCTCCCCACTTGAATCTCTTTCACCAAAGCATTAAGGGGGTTACACCCCCCCAGTTAACTCCAGTCCAGAAAAACACTCAAATCAAAAACTACAAACATTCACTGTTCAAGTCCCTGAGCGACAGGGCACATCGGTGTTCTTGTTCCTTTCTGTTCCGTTTCATGAATCTCTCCGCAGATGACCCGGTGGTTCTGGGCCTCCTGCTCCATGGACCTCCCTGCTGTCTGAGGAGTGCAATATCCTTGTGAAGAGTCTGCTCTCCGACTGGGCCTCAAGCGTCTCTTTAATGAATCTCTGTCCCTGCAGGGTCAGCCTCACTGAAGAACGGGTCACTGTGTTTCCCTCTCGCCGCTGCCGTTTGTTATTTCTTGGATCCGTGGCGTCTGGCTCCGGCATTCCTCGCCAGGACCTCTCTCTCCACGCGGGTCAGGGTTCGTCTCAGGATCGTCTCTGCTGTCGGGCTGCTTCTTTGCTGCAGCGCCTCCAGCCTGTGAACGTGCCTCGACTTTAGAGCGCTCGACTTTAGAGCGCTCGATCGAGCTGCGATTCAAAGCAACACTAGAGCGGCTGCATAACAGAAAGGACTCCGAATTTAAGTGGAAATGTGTGAAACTTCCTGCAGACTCGCTGTCAGTGTGCAGAGGGGCAGCGTGACGAAGGGAGCACGTACAGCTCGTGCTGATCGATCCAGTCTCCCTAAATTCAGTTAGTTGGTCAGAATAATTCAAAAGATATTCCAACAGAACAGATTTGTAAGATTTGGTAAGAAAACTCAGTTCTCAAAACTCATATTCACCAGAATATAGAACAAATTTGGAATAAACGATGACGCAAATGGGCCAGTAAAATCTATGATTTGTTTTTGCACGAGTCGGCTCCTCGACTCCACCTGTCAATCAATCCAGCAGACTTGTCAGCACTTTGTCCTGAAGTGAACGCCCCTTACCTGCAGAGCTCCACCCACTTTTCTTCTGACCACATTGTCAAGGTTTTGCTTTATGGATGCTTTATATTTGCGTTGTATCATGAAGTTCAGACACGTTACCCCGAGTGTTTAGAGAATATAATTCCATTTCAAAAACCTGAACAGAGTCTGGAAAATGTAAAAGATGATAAAACCCTGTGGTCGACCTCATGAGCAGCTGACGGTTATAAACAGGAAGTACCACATGTTCATCTCTACGAAGGTCACTGCAGGTAAATCTTCCATTTTCCGTCATAATTACATAGTTACTGTATTCCTAATGGTTAGATTAAAGGCTAATGCTTCAAGCTAGTAGTTCTTTGTTCTGTTGTAACTTCTGGTTGCATGAGTTTAGGCTTTGATTGTTCTGATCAGTCAACACTAAACTGATTTTGTACAAATGTTTATTAGGTTGTGTAAAGTAAAGCGGAGCGCTACGTCTGTAGCATCTTAGCTAGCACATCTGTATTGCACGCTGCTAGCTTAGCGCTACTTTTTGTTGCGTCATTCTTGCTAAGATAGTTACTGAATCAAGTGTTTAATTATGTAGGTAAATGGAGACGTTTAAAAACCTGTTAAAATACACCAGAATGTTCTGGGGGTGGACCCCCAGACTCCCCCCCCCCCATTACAAAGGCTTCTGACAGCAATGGCCACCACGTCGTTCAGGCCACGAGCCATTGTCAGCACTGGGGGCTGAGCACCCCTAAAGGTCGGCTTGTAGAATCGCTCCTGGGAACAATCGTGATTGATGCTCTTCCTCATGTTCTGCAGAAACCTGTTCACTGATTCATACGGTGGCCTTAAGGTGTAAATGAACAACATTTGAAAAAAAACGAATCACATTAGAAAAAAACGGAATTATATTAAGCCAAACAGGAAGTTTATTTTTATTTATTTGACTTTATTAACAGCATAAAACTACAAAATCTTCCTGTTTGGCTTAATGTAATTCAGTTCTTTTCAAATGTAATTCCGCTTTTTCTAATGTTGTTCATTGACACCTTAGGGCCACCGTAGATTCATTCACATCAAGTGGGTTGAAGCAGAGCAACATCTAAAACATGCAGGACTGTGGCCCTAGAGGATCAGGACTGAAGACCAGTTCAAAGAGCTACGCACAACACACAAGATATTAAGTGTTCATGATGTTTCCACAGAGTCAGAAGAACTGAAGAAGCTGTTTTATCTAAAGCTGACCTAAATAAAGTCTTCAGCCTTTTTTAAGGGAATCATGTCGATACAATGTAAAAACAACTGAAGTTCATTTCACAATCAAGGTGCGTCTAAAGGAGGGGTGTCCAGTCCTGGTCCTGCAGGGCCACTGTCCTGCATGTTGTGTTCATTTCCCAGCTCCAACAAACCTGGACCAGTGAGTGAATCACTTCTTCATGTTCTGCAGAAGCTTGTGAATCACTCATTCTTTCAAATCAGGTGCGTTGGAGCAGAGAAGCAATACAACATGCAGGACAGTGGCCCCCGGGGACCAGAACTGGTGTAAACGAGGAATACCCCCGTTTTTTGTTTGTTTGTTTTTATCAAGCTGGGAACAAAAAAAACACAAATAATAAATTAGATGTTGATAGAAAAAAGAAATTGTAAGTGAGAAAGTGAAATGCAGCAATTTTGAATGAACTGGAAGACTTCATGGAGAACCCACTCCACAGTTCAGAGTTCACTGAAGCTGCACTGGAAGTACACCAGTTACCATCTTTATCTCCCAGCACACACAAAACTCAGTTAATAACATAATACTGGGCTAAAACTTGGTGTGGTAGTAGTTGAGAGTCATTCCCAACTCGTGTTTCAAGCATCAACAGATCAAACATAATGTGATAAACAAGGTTTGATCAAAACAGCTACAAATCTTTTCAAAATCAAACTCTGGCATCAAAATATCCTGATGCATGCTCAATAATCCAACCTGGATTATTGAACATGCATCAGGATATTTTGATGCATGCTCAATAATCCAGGTAGAACCTGGATCAAAGCAGCAGCTGATGATGAAACCTTTAATGAGCTAAAGCTCCGGACTTGGTAAAATCTTTGATCAGCTACTGTCAGCTAATTATAAGCTTCATCACGTGTACATTATTTTTGTTCAGAGCTCACTCACAGTCTTTCAACATAAAGTCTTTTAATTTTAACATTTAGAGAGAGATAATCCTGGAATGCAGCAGTCGTCCGTGTGCGGCGCCTTCAGGAGGAGGAAGTTTGACGACGTTGAACGCGTCGTTTTTAGGCACGCCGAGCTCGGCGGAGCGTTCGTTCGCCAGCAGCTGCAAACCTGATCTGGAGGCGGCCGTGCTTTGTGACTGCTTCAGAAGACTGTCGGCTGTAAACGGACAAACGGCAGCCGTCGCGTCGCGTGCTCCACGTGGCGTCCGCTCTGAACATGGTTTGTGTTAACGAGAGCAACATCAGAGAGCATCCGAGGAAAGTGTGCGGGGAGAAAGAAGCTACATTTACAGAAGAAAGGAAGACGACCAGCGGCCATCACTTAACATCTGAAGGAATGTCCTGAGCAGCTCATGGAACATTGTTAACCCCGACTCCCATTCAGCGTGCTGGGGCCCCGGGCAGAAGCCACGTCGACTAAAGCTCTCCGCTCACTCGGCTCTAAATTTTATTAGCTGTAATATCACCATTATGTTTGAACGGCTAGAAGGAGCTGCTTGGATCACAACTTTTTCAGAACGTTCATGCAGACGTTTTACCAAGAAAGTGAACAAGTCGCTTGGTTTTTCATCCACTCTGCTTCCTGCATGCACAATCTGTATCACTGATAAAAACTTCTGCACATTTCAGACACTTATTAACTCAAAAACAACCACTGGTTTTACATAAACACATGGAATTTAAATGACTCAACAACCATATAGAATTGATCAAACGGCTCAGTTAAAAACGTCAGCTCTTGCTTATAAATGTTCTTATACAGTATATGGAGTGGGAAGCTCAGTCCTCACCTCCTTCTACAGGTGTGCAGTGGAGAGCATCCTGTGCTCCAGCATCAACGTGTGGCATGGAGGCTGCACAGCTGCAGAAAGAAAAGCTTTGCAGAGAGTGGTGAAGGCTGCACAGAAGATGTTGGAGTCAGCCTCCCCACCATCCACAATCCAAGATGGCTACTGCCATATCATCAACCATTCCAATCATTTGAGGAATATTTGTTTTCTGGTTTTTATATTTCTTAAAAGTGTTTCTTTAAATGATTAGAGTGGCCGGAGAGCCCCCACTGGCCACCCCCTGGCTCCGCCGTTGTTCCTGGTGATGGATAAAACTGCTCCCTACACTCACTGGGCTCGGTCATCCCTCTCTTCTTCTTCAGCGTAACACCACTCACCTGAATATCTTGCACCAAAAACATTAAGGTTCACTTGTATTCTCTGTCCAGTCCAGAAAAACTCTGCGAACATCAAATATTCAAATCCCCCAGTGGACGACGACATCGGCATACTGTTTATTATTAATGGGTTTAAAAAGAAAATGATTCATTTAAACTTTAAAAATGACAAATGTTCACTGAACCAGTGAACCATGGTTTAACCAACTCCACCTGAAAACGAAGCTTCAGTCAAACCAAGAGACATCTGAAAGAAGTTTGGTCTTTTTCAGTTAAATTCAAAGTCATGTGAAGTCGCCTGGATGTTTCCAAGCATCCAGAGTTTAGTCGAAGCAAAACGTTGTGATGAGCAGCGAGCCAAAATTGAGAAGCAGAACAGGAAGACAAGGCTGTTCAGCTGTTGTTTACAGATAAGCTGTTTGTTTGTTAGCTCATAAACAGCCCCAGAGGATGGATGAGCGACAAGATAAATGAGAAGAAGCATGTTCGACTCCTAATAACACCCACACGCGCTGCGGTGACGATAATAGCTGTTGGCATCATCAAAGAACGACTAAATTCCTGCAGCCGAAGGGTCAGAGCAACGAGCCGAGCCCGAACGAAGCACCTGCAGCTCGCAACGCCGCACCTCCGTTTGACACAACGGGGGGGGGGGGTCTCTCGACTTCAAATGAGCCTCCTGATTTTAACTGTCAGCGCGTAACGCTAACAGAATTCAACTACGCCGAAGAATCAGTCTGTCAGAAAATGAACTAATTTCCCACAAAAAGCCTCGTTTTCCTCGAGGGCCCAATAAACGACGAACTCGAGCGCTGAATGTTTGTCACAGGCAGGTGACGAGTGTGACTGTAAAACAAACAACGCACGTCGTTCTGACGTGAGCTAAACGACTGCGGCAGAGACTTTTCACTTTCTGCTCAGAGATGATGTTTCTGGCAGGACAGTTGAAATATGAAAGCTTTCTTTACTCCAGAAGGAAGAGCTCGTTCTGGGACGTTTCCAGGTTCCTGCCGGTTCTAAAAGCTTTGGGGGGACTCCAAGTCCTGGTGAGGACTTTCTACAAGCAGACCGAGTCTACAAAAGATTTAAAGGATCCAGAAATGTTTAATGTCATAAAAAATAACTATAAAATCATTTTCCTGTGCTTCAGTTTGAGAAAACGTGTGTTTGCTTTAGAGACGACGACAACAAGAACTTAACCTTGAAATAAACAAAGATGAAAGCAACGGCCTAGTTATTTAAAGGAAGGCACCTGCATCAGCTGTTTAAATTCAAAATGGCTGCCAAGGCCATGTCCTGTAAGATGTGTTAATGCTTGGACTTTGTTTTGATAATGATTCTCAGCTACTACCACCTAAACTGTACGTCATTTTATGCTATTATGACTAAGTTACTGTTTAGCCTTTGTTGTTCGGTTTTGTTTAAATTTTGTTCCAGGGGCGATTCTAGGATCGGACCTTTAGGGGTGCTTAGCCCCCAGCAGAGCTGGCATTTCTAACCAGGGACCGAAGCGGGCCGGGTCGGTGTCGGGCTTTTGATTGCATCAGCAGATCAGCCGCGATCCAATTATATGGCAACATGGCCTGCCATACCTTCACCAGCCACATGCAGCCATTTCACCGTGAACTGACCGGCCTTGAGGTAAAATAAAGTTCAGTTAAGCTTCAGATGGGACTGTACTGCCAGGTAGCGATCCATCAGCCCAAATGGACGTTCAGCCGCTGCACTCACGGCCGATGACCCAAACAGGCGAGATCCCAAAGCAGACATGTCAGAGCAGGGTCCATGTCCGAATAACGCAGAATGCAGGCAGAAACAGGTTGTAATGCTCTTTACATGAAAGGACAAACACCCCCTCAGCTCTGATCTTCTGCCCCTTTCATTCAGCCGCGTGTCACCGCGGTAAAGTTAGTTTTACGTTGGACATTCAAGCTCCGTGGCTTCAGCGGTGTATTCCTCTCGTTTGATCCGATGCAGTCAGTCTGACTCCGGTTGGCTACGGGCTGGGGCCGGGTCGGATCGGACTGTTTTGGGCCTGAATGCAACTCTAGCGCCCAGTACCGACAGTGGCTCATGGCTTGAACAACACACCCCATGGTGAGGTTTGTGAGAAGTGTAAAAACGTACAGCGCCTGGTATTCACAGGTGGTCTCCCATCCAAGTACTAACCAGGCCTGACCCTGCTTAGCATCCGAGATCGGACGTGTTCAGGGTGGTGCGGCCGTAAACGAGGAGCTCAGTCACAAACAGGACTTTTAAAGGATCATCTCAAACAAAGACTAAACTTGTACAACCAGAAGTTGCAACATATATCTTCATAGAGAACACACAAAACAAACACACAACTAGCTTTAAGCGTAACCGTTAACTATTAAACTCTGACCTACTTAATGCAAAACCTCAATGTTGTTGGAGGAAAAGGGGGTGGAGCTCCTGCAGGTAAGGGGAGTTTACCTTTGGGACGAATTGAGATCGCTAATTGGTCAGTTGCTGATGACTGGATTGATTGATAGATGACGTTGAGAATCCGACTTGTGCAAAACAAAAATCATCTTAAAATGGCCCGTTTAAGAGCGTCATGATTTATTCCATATTTATTCTAAATTTATTCATATTTTGATTAATCTAAGGTTTGAGAACTGAGCTTCCTTACAAATCCTAATGATGGTTTCTTTATTTTTCAGGGGTGCCGAGTTAAACTTTATAGGTGCTTGGGCACCCCCAAAAAAGAGGCTAACATCGCCCCTGCTTTGTTCAGTGTTGACTGAACAGAGAACACACACACACACACACAGGCAGATACATGCTCACCAGCAGTGCATGGCAGCTGGTAATAAAACATTTAAACCGACGTTAGGGGAACTTTAACAGACAAACATAATTTTATGGACATTTGCGTCCACTTGACTCAGACAAAGCATCAAATGGACGAGCAGGGGACACTTCCTGGGACGATAAATGAAGTCTGTGCTGGGAAATTACACTCAGCTCTCAGTCTGAAGCCTTTATGTGCCGCAGCTTCCACGTTCATTTAGCAGAGGTTCTGCTTCAACGCTCCACATTATTATTATTATCCGTTTTCTCTTTTTGGGGAGAGTTTGTTTTAATAAATTGAATAAACCTGAAATCTGTGATTCCACCTAAAAATGTACAAAATGTAGCAGAAAGGCTGGACACCTACATGAAGACATCATGTTACAGCTGGCTCTGCTTTTAACAGGAAGCTGATTGATTCTGAGTAGATTTTCAGATCCTGCTCCTCACGTTCCTGATTGCATTTCAGACTTCCTGCTTCTTTTATCAGATTTCGCACAGACTGACGTTCTCAGCATTTCAGCAGAACGCATATTCTGGGATGTGCTAAATATGATATCTGATGCTCGCTGAGATCTTCCAGATACGCTTCTCTGAAATGTGGAGATCTTCAGCTCAGTGTCCAGGCAACAAGAATCCATCTGCTCCGAAGAACTGAATCTGCATCCAGAGGATATTTATCCGGCTGATGACGTTTAAAGACTTTTATTCTGGTTTTATTTTATTGTATTTTCTTATAAAAAGCTTTTGAAAATTCCTGACTGCACATCAAGATCAACGTCGAGGTGTTCACCTCTAGGACGGACAGACACACCTCTGCTCTTTTCTTTTTATTCAGATGAGCCTCCGGGGTGAATTCTTCTACCATTTTTATCATGTTGCCAAACATGAAGGGGCGATCATGTTATCATCATAGGTTTGTTTGATGCTACTGCTTGATTATTGCGAAAGCAAAAGATCTTCTGGTTTACTGGACGAATATTAATGAAACTTTCTGGCGGTAATCATGAAATGCACGTCTACGACTGATTTACAGTGGAGTCGATCCAATTCAAGATGGCTGCCACAGTTCATTAAACAAGACAAAATGGTTATAAGTGTCATTTCTCAACATACGATATTATTTTAAAACTGTGGCATGAAAGCTGGCGGGTGACATGCATTCCTTCAAAGATTACCTGATCTTTCATTTTAGTGGAGTTTGGCTAATTCTGCAAACCAAACACAGAACTGAGAAACAGAAACAACCAAGTGGTTCTCCATGATCCACAGTTCCTCCTGCATCAGTAAAAACACCATCAAACAAGACAAACGACGTGTTCTGTGAAATACAGTGCAGGTGCTGAAATGTGCCACCTAAAAGCCAAAAGTAGCAAAAGAAATGATAAAAATGACAGAGTGGCAGGAAAAGGTTAGATAAAAACTAAAAGCAGCATAAGGCACGCTAAAAGCTCAGATAACAAAAGGTTAGCTAAAAACTAAATGAAGTAAAAGGTTAGCTATAGGCTAAAAGTACCAAAAAGCTAACTAAAAGCTAAAAGTAGCTAAATAAATGATCAAAGCTGAAGTAATACATGACAGGGTAATGGCAGTAAAACATTAGATAAAAACTAAAAGCAGCATAAGGCAAGCTAAAAGCTTAAATAACAAAAGGCTAGCTAAACGCTAAATAAAGTGAGAGGTTAGCTACAAGCTAAAAGTACCAAAAAACTAACTAAAAGCTAAAATTAGCAAAGAGCTAGCTAATAAGTAGAAAATGCTAGCTCAAAGTATCAAAAGGCTAACTAGAAGCCAAAAGTAGCAAAACGGTAGCTAAGAAGACAAAATCAGAGCAAGCCTTCAGATGTCAAAGTTTCAATGACTGAGTGAACAGAAGAGATTTATTCAATTCAATTCAGTTTATTTATATATGGAACCAAGACGCAACAGAAGTCATCTCAGGGCGCTGAACAGAAACGTTCATACATAAAAATAATAAGTTGATAAGATCTGTGGTGACAGTCAGGGATCATCTGTTGACCACACAGATGTTTCCCTGCTGCTGATGTGAACACACAGCGCTCAACATTTACTCATCGATGGAGTCCTTGAGGTCTCAGGTCCTCCATCAAAACTACATTTAGTTCATGTTTGCAGAAATGAACAAGTTCTTTTCTTCAGGCTGATGGTTTGTTAAACCTGAAGCCAGTACGGTTCAAACCGTGTGGGAACGAATGTTAAAACTCAAACGGGGCCTGGAACCTTCAGGCATGTGAACATCTCACACTGTGCTGCTGAACCCAACGTGCACAGATTGTTTAAACACAATTCAATGAAGCCACCCGCACCAGGAACCACGCTGGTGTTGGTCACAGTCTGAAAACGTCCATTCTCACTAACGAGGACGTCATCTCACTTTAAAACCTGAGCTTTTACTCAAGAAATCATCTCAGTTTATGTCAAGACTTCAGTGATGCATATCCACTAATGTCAAGCTGCTGTGCACTGGAGTAGAATATTATGTTCTTAAGACAAAAGATAAATCACTGTTAAAGAAAAAGACAATTGCCAAATAAAACACACACACACACACACCGTGCATTTTAATCAGAATATAGACAATAAATAAGGCGTCTGCAGCAGCCGTCACCACCAAGGTAAAAATAAACACGAGTGCACTGACAAACACTTTTCATCTTTATTTACGGAGAACTTGATCTTTTCTTCAGATGGTACAAACATCGAGACGTTTCCTCCCACGAACTGACCAATGAAACGTGAGGACCCCCCACCGCTGACCAATGAGCAGCTCTGTTCGTCTCTTTTGTTTACTCGCTGACACAAACACAAGCTGACAGCTCCGTGCACGTCTTCCCTGAAGGGGTGTGATAGTTTGGCAGAGGGAGGGGGTGGGGGTGGGGGGTGAAGACAGTGGGCCGAGGGTCTCAGGAAGGGCCACGGGCTCAGTCCAGCTCGTTGAGTCTGCACCAGCAGCTTCAGTGACAAAGAGTTTTCAAACGTGAGCGAGAAAAACCGAGGACGAAAAAATGAAAATAAAACCGCCTCAGCAGGGACGCTCGTTTCCCGCGCTGACGGCGTCCTCCCAGTCGGGGTGTGGCGTCTCATCTTCAGTTCAGCCTCAGAAACATGCAATATGTATGCAGCTGATCCAGCACAGACACAACTAAAGCACGATGACACGCTGAAGCACCGAGCTCAGACTCTGTCAGCCAGACGTCCTCCTCGAGCCAAGCTCCCACTAACAGACATTTCTCTGTCAGCTTGTCCAGTCCTTGTACTGGTGCTGGTGCTGGGATGTGCAGTAAAAATAAAAACGCCTGTGCAGTTACACCTGTCCCAGGGAGAAATAAAAACACACCTCTGTGCTGCTGGGGATGCTTTTGAGCTCCAAATGGACAAATGTGCTGACATTTGTGAAACTACCATGAGTGTGTCCTGGTACATCGGAACATTTAGGCCTGACCTCCAGTCGTCGTCGTGTGAAGGTCAGGCCTAAAGTTTGGTGTCGATAAGAAGGAACCTTTAACTTCAAATCACATCGACAACCAGAAACATGGAGCCTTTAAAACCTGCAGCAACATCAACACATTTATTGCACGATCAAATAAAATATGTGAACAACTTTTTTTTTCATAATTTTGGGGTTTTAATACAAGAAATCTGTGAGAACTGGCAGCGAACCTGCACGAGTTCCTAAAACAACATCTTGAAAAGAAGCATTTAAAGTGTTGCTCGGTGCTCAGGTTATAAAGCAACACACACATTTGTGTTAATTTAAACTCATTTCCAGGTAAAGTTATGTTTTACCACTGGTCTAACACCAACATTCATATCAATGACTCTGCATGTTCCTTTACGACAGCCTGAGATTTTTCATGGAGAAACCGAGTTGGCTCTCCTAAGAGTTAAATAACCAACACAACAGCGCCCATGCTCCGTCAGTTGTACAGACACTGAGCTCATATTTGATGTGGTAGTAGCCGAGTCATTCACAACACACACTCTGAGGTCATCTCCCAGTATCATATGGAATTAATAAAACACATCCAAGGGTCGACCCAGGTGGTTCAAACTTGTCATTTCTGAACATATGATGACTTTAGATTGAAACTCTGGCATTAAAGGTGGCGGGCGATATGCATTCCTTCATGTTTGGTCGTTGGCTTCCTGAACTCATTTGTTTCACCTGCACCTTCTTCTTTCAGCTGCTCCTTCTTCAGGGTCTCCACAGAGAACCAACTCACATGAAGACTTGGTGATCGTTTGTACGATGGATGTTCTTCCTGACTCAACCTCGGACCACCGAGCTACCACAGCCTCTGTGTGGCGCACAGAGCTGCCATCTAGGGCACCCAGGGGAGCAGATGGTGGGGGTTAAGGACCTTGCTCAAGGGCCCAGAGTGGGGCAAATGAATGTGGAGGCAGGCGTGTGTGCTTCATCTATCTCACCCACATTTTGATGTCGTTTGTTCAGGGAGTTGAACTGGCAACCTTCTGATCACAGGCCCACCTTCTCTAACCTCTGCGCCACCACTCACCTGCATTATAGTAAATTATTGTAAAACACTGTAGGTGACTTGTTCACTGATCTGGTCACAGTTTCTTTCAGTGTCTCGTCAGAGTTTCTGTTTGTTCCTCCATCTTGAATCATTTTAGTAAATATCGTTGAGCTCCACTGGTCTCCCTCTTGTCTTTGCCGTCTTCATGACAAAACTTGGCTCGGCTATCCTCAACAAGTAAGATCCACAAAACCTGTTTCACACAGGATGCCCTCTGGAAAATAAAAATATGTTTTTCAAAGATAACCGGGACATCGCCTACTGGGAAAAAACAGGATGGAAAATTGCCGCCCGGCCGAGATAATTCTCAGGAAGAATTTCCAGGTTTCTAAATGTCAGTAAAGATTTCCTCCCAGATATCTCCCACCAGAGTCTTCTCCCAACTATAGCAACGAGACTTACACGGGGAAGTCATGACCTTTGCAGGAGCAAAACACAAAGTAGTGAAACAAGAATAGATGACTGAATGTACACAAGCTGCAACTCTAGATTGGATTTGTACTCATCGTTTGTTTCTGCAGAACTTCTTGCGTTCTGTTTGAGGTGCTGTGCAGAAGAAGCACCTACTAACCCGACACGTTTTCATGCAAGCAGCAGCTTTCCACCATTCCTTTTATGCTGATCTCAAACACAGAAAAATGTTTTCTGCTTACAAAAATAAATAATAAAAGTTCCCTCACACAGGATGGATCATGCACACACACCTCTGATCCTTGCAGGAATATTTATTGCTGCAACTGAAAGCACTTTCTTTGTTTTTTTTTCACTTTTCTGCTCATTCAGAGAAAAAACATCTGATTTAGAAAAGCATAAATTCTTTAACATTAAAATTTCACAATTTAACACTTTTGATCATTTTATTTCTGCAGCCATTTGTTGCATTAGAAGCAAAGCAATCCTTGTAGGAATGCATATCACCCGCTACCTTTGCTGCTGGAATTGTAGATCTAAACTATCTACTGTTGAGAAATAGAGGGGGGGGGGGGTTTTACCTTAAAATGTTTTAAAGAATCTCACTGTGCTCAGACTGTTTGATGTAGATCATTCTCAGCTCATACTTCCTCTTTTGAAGAAGTATGAAGAAGAAGTAAGAACAATAAATAAGAACAAGTAGAAGAAGAACAAGAAAAACATCAACACCAAGTAAGAACAACAAGAACAAGAAGTAAGAACAAGTAAAAAAAGAAGAACAAGAAAAACATCAGCAAGAAGTAAGAACGAGTAAGGAGAACAAGAAGTAAGAACAAGAAGCAAAAAACAAGTAGAAGAAGAACAAGAAGAAAAACATCAACAAGAAGTAAGAACAAGAAGAAGAACAAGAACAAGTAAGAACAAGAAGTAAGAACAAGAAGAAAAAAAACAAGAAGAAAAACATCGGCAACAAGCAAGAACAAGAAGTAAAAACAAGTAGAAGAACAAAGAAAAAGATCAACAAGAAGTAAGAACAAGATGAAGAAGAACAAGAAGTAGTAAGAAGTAAGAACAAGAAGAACAAGCAGAAGAACAAGAAGAAAAACAAGAAGAAGTAAGAACAAGAAGAAGTAAGATTCTTTGATTTTTAACAAAACTTTATTTACATAATAAGTTAACACAACAGAAGAAGTAAGAACAACAAGAAGTAAGAACAAGAAGAAGTAAGAAGAACAAGAAGTAGGACAACGACGACGACGACTGCAAGTTTCATTAAAATCCGTCCAGTGGCTCAGGAGATATTTTGGTAACACGTATACACAGGACATGGGCAAAAACATTATCATCCACCTTCGTCCCTCAGCAGCGAACAATATTAATACCCAAATAGGAGGAACCTATTTAAGGGTTAAAGTTGTAAATCCTTTAAAAAAAAGAAAAAGGTTCACGTCTTTAAAGACAGCGTGCACCACAGGATTACTGTCTCCGCTGCAGGTGTACATGTCAGAGTCAATCCATTGTTTTTAAGGCTCCCGTGACATATATCTACATTTTCTCATCTGTTTCACAAATCCTCTGAAATACTGAGTGAAAAGCTTGTAGTTGTATAATCTTCCATGGTTATTTTTAGGTTAAGCTCATGTTGCGTGGATTTTCTCAATGTGTGATGCAAACGCAGCAACGACGTGAATGAATCGACTGGAGGCAACAAAACGAGCGGTGTGGTGCGGCTCCACTGTCGATGCTGGGCACAGTCAAAGTCAAATAAGACCAGGTTTATGCCTGGACACGTGATTACGTTATAAAATGAAGGACTGTAGGGACTAAGTATGTTGGGTTAGTTGTTCTTTCATGTGGGAGACTCAGTCAAAACCTCCAAAATCATTACTTTTGTTTTTAAACTACCTTAATTTAAAAACTGTCACTTTTAGGTCATATGTAGTTTAAGTGTTGCGTTGACGTCTGTTCAGCCTAAACATGACGACAGCGTGTTACACACCTGCATATACACAGGTGGACTTTTACCATTTAGTAAAAGAAACATGCTTGATGTAATAACTTGAAACTGACAAGAAACAAAAACATCCCTCAAAATAAAATGAAAAATTAAAAAAGCACCATTGCTTTGAAATGGTGGCTCATAATAATTGTAGATGAACATATATCTGTGACATATTCATAAATTAAACGGATTCTTTCATTTTTCTGGACTGAATAATATCGTGCATTGAATAATTAAATGTAACGTGAGACGTTAATTTTCTTTGACCCATCAAATGAATGCGGTCATTTATTAACAGAATCAAAGTTTAACATCAAACATTTACATTAATTTGGCAAAATTGATTACAATAACACATAGCTTAATTAGCAAGCTTTACAGTCAGGAAAACCATACAGCCATGATTTCCCTGCTTCACAACAGACATTTCTGAAAATATCTGGAATGATTACTGGCAAGATAGAAGAGTTTTAAAGATGGAAAATGAAGTTATCTTGAGAGAGAAGATGGATGAGGGGTTGTTATGTGTCGGTATAAGAACGGCACTCTCCATTCGAACCCAGTTTCATCTCGGTACGCTTCAGTAGGAAATCGACTCGTTACCTCTCTGAAGATGAATCAGCTGGTACGGAGTCCCATTTAACGCTACCATTTCCAGCGTCTCCGTAGGATGGTTGGGAAACGTCCGGAGTAGTGACGGTACTTGTTCGACACACGTTCACCTCACGGGTGGACTCACATGAGTTGTGAGTCCATCAGAGTTCCACTCAGATGTGGAAGATTCCATAATTCCCACAAGACTCGGAAGAACTGCGGATCATGTCTGAACCTCCTGTTCTCTCCAGCACTTCTTCTGTTCGGTTTTGCTCTCCGAACTGAACTGCTCTCCCACCGCACTCGACTGGTTGGAACTAGGAAGTGCCGACATTTAAAGAGTTCTATTTCCGGTTCATTTGGGAAGTTCCTGATTGGTCGATCGACCAAACAGGGGTGTGTTTTAGTGATGTAAGAGGTTATTAAAAGTCAGAAAAACAGAAAAATTGTTTTGGAACGGACAGAAGATGTTTTTGAGACAGACGAGAGAAATGTTTAGGCGAGTTGGGGGAAAACAGGTGCCAGCTTCTCTATTTACGTCTGAGAGGATATAAAAACATGACAGTTCGTTCCAACAACTCGTTTTCTTGCCTCCAACCTTGGACCAACTTACACTTGCTCATTTCAGACAGAAAATCAGAAAATGCATGAATTACTCTGCAACACATTCTAACTTGATTTCTACTTTGAATGAGGATTTAAAAAATCACTAATACTGTTTCACAGTTGATTTAAAATGTGTAGTTCACTTCAACATTTAAAAATGGTTTGAACTACACACACTTTGATTATCAAGACATTTGTAAAATAGTAATGATAATAGAAAAAGAGAGTGTTCTTTCAATTGATCAGTGCAGGACACTTAGAAAGTCTCTGGATGGACTTGATTTTGTGTTTCTGGACTCAAATCAATGAAATACAGTTCTTGTCCCAGGAAGGCCCTCAAGGTCAGGATTTGACCTGAGGCTTAGTTCACTACATAATTATTATTATTAAAAACAAAAAATAAGACACACAAGACTTCAGAAGTTTCTAGTGGCTTCAAATTACACAAAGACAAGAAAACAATAAAACACACCAGAGAATAAAAACAGTAAAAGATGAGTAAAAAACAACAACATGACTTAAAAGCAATAATGATAAAAAGAGTTTATCGAGTAGTTCTTGAACTAGAAAAACTCATTTAATTACAGTATGTAGTACTTAATGAAACGAGCATCGAGAGAAAGGTCGATACATTTTAAACTAAGGTGCGTCTTGTATTTATCATCAGGCGTCTTGAAATCGGTCAGTCTCCTTATTTAAAAGGCACCAGGTAGTCACAGTGCTGTGTGGCATCATGGTGTGTAACACACTGAACATGGACCACAACATGCTAAGAACAGAGTTGTCTCTGGAGTTTAGAAAGAAAATGATTGAAATGGTGTTAACAGTGAAGGCTAAGAGCATGTTCCTCTGACCACAGCTGCTCTGAATATTCAGAACGTTAAGGTCCACAGGACTGGAGACCGTCTCCCGGGACGGGTCCACAACACAAACTAAAGATGTGCACAAACATGAACGCTAACCAGAGGCCAGAACAATTTCCAAAGAGGTTAGAGGTGCTCTCTAAAGTCGAGGTGCATCAGCGTCGTGCCGAACCATCCGTCGCCGTTGAGTAAAAGTGGACCTGATAGAAGACAATCGAGGAGGACAGAGACTCGGAGCAGTGAGACTTGAATTTATCAAATCCATATCGACAAAGCACAAAACTTCACAGAGACTTTTAGACTGACGAGAGAAAACTGGAGCTTTTGGCACCAAGTCCCTTCAGCTCGGTGTCAGAGCCAAAAACAAAGAAAGAGAAGAACAATCGAGGACATGCGCAAGTTTGTGTGCACATTTGAGAACATGGAGGAGCATGTGCTCCACTTGTTCCACTGAGCACGTGCCTGTGTGTGTGTGTGTGTGTGTGTGTGTGTGTGTGTGTGTGTGTGTGTGTGTGTGTGTGTGTGTGTGTGTGTGTGTGTGTGTTGCTTCTCCTCCAGCACGCAGCCGTGGATCTGCATGTGCTGATCGGTGCAGGTGCCTCAGTTGCTCCGAGGGTCAGCAGCATGATGATGTTGCTGTCACGTTATTAAGATAAATTGTCCAATCGCTTGGCGAGATCTAGAACCCTCAGGATCCCCGGCAGCAGGGATTAGATTACCACCTCCCACAATGCACCACGCTTTACATCACAACCCAACAGGAAAGGGGCTGCTCCGGAGCACAGCTTTAAATCAGCTCTGTGGATCCGAGTCGAGGCCAACAATGAGGATGTTTGTAATAACTCCAAAGGATGCAGATCCTCATCAACCGGCCGCTCTAAGAAATTAAGAGGCGTTTATTAACTTATTAACTTAAACGCTGTAAACAACTATGAGAGATTGCAATCTGCTGTCAAACGCTCTGATCTGTCCTGATGTAGACATTACTGGTCTCAGATCCCCACTAACAGCAGATAAAAACTGTTCGGGCAGACTTGTACGACGGAGCGTGAAGCACAAGGTGAGGAAATAATGAAACACGGCAAAACGCTCGCATGGGATCCAAAGCGGCACACGACACCAGTGGTAATTATTACTGTTCACTCAAGGCTGATGCCGTTAGTGAAACAGCTCACACGCTCTACTCTTAAGTCCGCCGGCAGTTCATTATTTCATTGTTCCGCTCAACAACAATGAGGTTCAAGTATTCCCAGGCAAACAGCTCACATGAGGCTTTTCATCAAGACTGGAGCCTTTTCATTTCTCCGCTTCGACAAACCTTTGAATTACAAAACAACGGAGTAACAACCATCAGAACATCACCACGGACATTTCAATCAGAATGATCGTTCACACCCTCTGAGGACTCGTTTCGTTTCCATATTTTTCTTGCAAACAGATTTTTGTCCCGATATTTTTAAGTGATTTGGATTAATATGTCTTCAGACGTTCTGAAGGTCATTCAAAGTACATATATTTTTTATTTGGCTGCTTGTTTACTCATTTTTTGTTCCATTTTTGCATTTTCAAAGGATTTTTTTTTTGTAAAGTCACTTAACTCTGACCTTATAATCATTCAGTCATAAAGACACAGTTTGTTCTCATTTCTTTAGTCCAATCCTTAAAAATAGCAAAGATAGTAGTTTGACAGACAGAAATCAGGATTTTGGCTCCAACAAGGTGAATCTGAAGCAGCTATTAAACAGTTATATATGTGTATTGTTGTTATAGCCTTATTTACTTGTTAAGTTTTGTTTGTGTGGTTCATATTTGGGTTCCAAGTGTTTGTCTTTGTTCTTTTGGCAGTCAGAGACCACAGCTATGCACAAAGCTGCTTTGGTCGCATATTATTATTTTAAAACCTCCAAGTATAACTGAGCAAATGTGGGAAAATTGCTACTATTTACTAAATTTAATTAAAACCTGTCAAACTCTCTGGGTTAGTGAACACAGACAGAAATTATAATTAGCTCAATGAATAAATTCATCCATATTTTTGTCTTTCTGTTAATTAAAGCCTCGTTAGAAATACCTGCAGTAGGTTTCTAAATGTGCACTATGGTTTAGTGCAGGGTTGTTTAACTAAACTGCTCAGGGGGGCACAGTTACTGAAAGCCATGAGCTCAGGGGTCAGACATCCGGCAGTTATTGTCATTTTGTTTGTTTTATGGTTTAAAATCTAGTTTTATTTAAAAATGAATCCAGTGGTGGGCCGAACTGAGCTCATCCGTGGGCCTGATTGGGCCCCTGGGCCACCAGTTGAATAGCCCTGGTTTAGTGTTTACCGACCAGTTCTAGAGCTCAGGAGCTAACCTTTCTGGGACATTTGCTAAATAAATAAATAAATAAATAAATAATTAAAGTTTCCTGGGTCTTTGGGGAACCTTCTTGGACTCCACCGCGGCAGCAGTAAGGATGTAGGAGGTGTTGGAAAGAGAACACAGAAACTCGAGCCAGGCTAGAGTCAAAACGTGCACGCGCATGCACATGCTCACACTCTGACAAACATGCACTCATGCACATGTGCACGCTCACAGCAGGTCAGATCAGACAGACTGTGACCGTCCGGCCGCAGCGACCCTCCGCCTTCTGTTAGCTCTTTGAATCTGGCCTTTAATTTCACGTCAGCCGACGATGAAAACAGAGACAAGAGAAACGCTTGAGATTCAGAATAATCTCTGAAAATAAAACCTCAAGTAGTTTTGTTTAATCTCTGTTGCTTTCTGTATTAATGCTGCTCGTTTATCATCGCCCACTGCTGCAGGTGAAGGCAGAGCGATTAGGTTTTCAGTGTGGATGTGTTTGTGCATCTTATGAATCAATACATTTAATTCATGGAAACTAATTATCAGACGTACACCTAGAACTAATTAACTCCTGGAATCAATGTGATTCAAGCTGGATGCCAAAACAAAGCAATATGAGCAAATAGAAAAATGTCTATATCCTCAGTCTATTTCACAGATAATGATCTAATATTTGGTGTGGTAGTAGCTGAGACTGATCCTTAATTTATACAGTGAACACAAACTGTGTTTAAAATGGCAAAGTCATGAACTGAACAAACGTTACTGTAACCTTCAGAATGGTATCATTTGGAAGAACATCTATATTATTGAAATTCAGGACTCAACCCTATACATAACTCTATATTATTTAAAATAAAAAAATTTAATTAAAATCTAGCCCCCCCCCCCCCCCCCCCCCCCGCCATTTCAGGACAACCAGTCTAAAACCAGTGTACAAGATTCATTCAACCGTTATTTAGAAAGATAAGTCACACTGAGCCTAAAAAAACTCATTTACAAGTGAGATCTGTTTAGACGGACAAAAAGTAGTGAAACTGGACACATGTAGGAACTGGAGGTGAAAAAAATTCCTATCAGACTTTTTCTTCTTGGCTGAGAAGAAAAAACTCTGATATTAAAAAACACCTCGCACAAACAAGCACATAGTGACGTAGACATTCTGCAAAGGGGGGAGACGAGAGCTGTGATATGTAAGATGTAATAATCAGCCAGTTTCCTCCGGTGAGATCCGTAAACATTTTCGAGGGATGTCAGGGAATGGCCAAGGACAACGCATTTGGGAATCCAAGAGTCCTGAAAGGATGACACAATGTTTATTCAGCTGGTTTCCTCAGGTTGATCAGTTGGAAATTTGTTGATTGGGGGGGGGGGGGGGG
>NC_056502.1:3040821-3045071 GCF_014905685.2 Nematolebias whitei | reverse complement strand
GGGGGGCAGATTACATGTTCTCCAGGCAAATTCAGATAAGATGATCTTCAAGGCCAGCCAAGGGAGCCAAATTCAGATAAACACACAGTTGTTTTGGGGACAAGCAGAACTTAATGAGATATACCTTGAGTCTGCGTTGGTCCCAATGGTTCTGACAGGTTCAAACTACATGGCCACACCAATGGAACGTGCCTGAGTAAAATACCCAAGATCTGATCCACTCTGCCCAAAGCATTTGAGTCTGGGTACTCAAGGCACAAACCAAGCCATAATAAAGGCAAGCAGCGTGATCGGGTCCAAAATTTGCTGCCGATGACTTCCTTGATTGTTGATAAAACCAGCAACCAGCCAAGTCCAAAAAGCAGGAACCAGTTATCGTAAATCCAATTAAATATGCGTCCTTAAAATCCACAAATGGCAGCAGAGATAGACACATCATCAAGTCTCCAAGTCAATAAGATATCCAGCTGCGTGCCAAAAGGGCAAATTGGCTCGGCTAAAGCCTGTCTTCTCTTCGAAGAAATGTTATCAGTTGAGTTGAGGGACCAACTGATCAAAACAAGTCCATAATTCGGTTCGGAAGATGCAAGAGAGGCTCAGAAGCAGTTTCACAGACAGACAGAGCAGCAACGTAAAGCGGAGAGGGAGAGGAGGGGGAAAGTGTCCGACTTCAGCAAGAGCAAGTGGTGAAGATGCCGGTCAGGAGGTTATATAATTGATTTTTTACACATTTAGGAGAAGACAAGCGTCAATAAGTGGAGTAGTGACAGGGTTTTTCTCGATAAAAAAAATTAAATTGTAAATAAAAAAACTAATAAAACAGACCTATATCAGAAGGTTATTCCCCAAGTCCTGTATTGCTGTGTCAAACAATTTATATATAACAACATAAATATCCTGAAATTCGGGTCAGGCTTTTGGTTTTGGTATGCCGCTCCTGGATTTTCCATGAACCTGAAAATTCCATGAAAAGCTCGTTACAAATAAATGAGGTCAGACAAATGCAGCTTTTAAAATCCTGTAAAGAGACAAAGACGCTGCGTATCAAACCAGCGGAGCGAGGTTGTGGTCAGACGTCTCTGCGTGCCAAAGGGCTGGAACAGAACTAAACTTTCAATGACCCATCTCACCTGCGCTCGTCTCAGAGGCGCTCGGAGTAATTTATTCATTTTGTCGGCTGAGGTCAGGCAGAGGTAGCGGCTCATCCCCTGGCTGCCTCCTTTATAATGACTTTTTTTCCGGGGTGGGGCGTTTCACGTGGACCAACTCTGCCTCGCTGAGTCTCTGCCCCGCGTGCTGAGCAGAGTAATGAGACATTTCCCGTCGTCTCAGAGACCAAACTGACAGTCACAGACTGGTGGTCCTCTGGGACGCCTTGTTAGGATGTTGAGCTATAATTGCACCATACGTTGGCAGGTGGGGGACATAAAGTGAAGGGGCAGGAGGAATGCATGCTGCGAATGGTTGACCATGCAGCTATTTATATTTTGTCAGGTACCAAAGATGTATTCTTGTAATCCCTCGATGCAGGGAAACACGTCTTTCACCTTTGATGCCACAGAATATTGAGTTCTTCTTTATTCCTTTTGTCCTCACTGGTATCAAATTGTGGACCAGCCACCGGGACCAATGATTGATTACTATCAAACCTGTCAGGTTCCCTCTCTCCTCGGATTCCCGGAGCCAGGAATAGATCCAAAGATTGACAGCCACCTCTCCCAAAGGACAGCAGCCCCTTGCTCGTGCTAATTTGTGGCAGAGCCCACGCAGGAGGAGGCGTGAGCGCGTAACACCGCCGAGGTTTGAGGAGGCTTGTCGGAGTCACTCAGCATGCTTTGATTGAGAACAGAGGTTTCTCATGCAGCTGATATCCTGTTGCAGCGTGGGGCAACGTGATTCCAAGAAAAATAATTAGACATAAAAAGTAGTTCCTCAAATTAATAAAGTTGATTAATTTGCTGTGCATTGTTTTGTTCTGAATGTTTTTCCGACTTTTTGACTCTTAATGGAGGTCACAATGGTTTTTAGATGGTCACGCTGTTTTGTTTTAGTCCACGATCAGTTCTGTCACAGACAGGTCAACGTCTCATCTTCTGTAGATTTATGGTGTCGCCCTGTCGACTGTGATCAATACTGCGGACAGCACCGTCAGAGTCTCATGAAGGCCCCATGTCGACATTCTGCTGGTTACAGCTCGATAACACCCACCACTGGTTTATTCAGTGCAGGAAGTGAGTGCAACCTAACCTGCTGTACCCTGCAGTGTAGATTCTCTGAACATCATTATAATCAGACAGAAACATCAACAGAACCCAGGAACCAACAACATATTTACTCCAACATGGTCTGTGTTGCTACTTTAACCACTCGCAGGTGGAGTTGAGTCACCAATCATGCGGCTTCAGGAAGGGGAATATACGCACACGTCGTTTTTCAGTTTCACATCATTAAGAATTATTTAAAAGACATTTTCCGCTTACATTTGACCTTGTTATTCTGGAGTTTTATTCTGGGAGTTATTAGTTAAAGTCTAATTAAAAATCCAATAAAACTCCAGGCTGCAAGGCAACAAAACAAACAAATACTAAGGGGGTGAATAATTTTGCAGTCCTTTTCCCCATTTCTCAGTTTGGTACCTCTGTCTATCTTTACAGTTGAGATTTAGCCTCTCTAAAATGTTTGTTTCATACCCAGTCCTCTGACTGACCTGCTGCCAATCCATCCAAAAAGATCTGAAGCTCTCGACCCGGACCTCTCTACGTGGCTTCAAACATCTGCCAAGTTCAAGGAAAAAACCCAACGCAGACATGTTCCAGGTTTTAGTATGTTATATTGTTTTATAATGTAGCCGTTTTTGTTTTTTAATATCTTCCTTTGTTTTCAATTTATATGCTTTATTTTATGATTGTCCACTGTTGTCATCACTCTTTGTTTAAATCAGGTCTCTCTTGTAAAGAGTCCTCGAGGCTCAATGAGACTAACCTGAAGAGATAAAGGTTGAATGAATGAATGAATCATCCATCCACTTGACCTGCTTCTTCAGGTTACAGGGGTCACTGGCGCTGATATCCAGCTGTCACTGTGCAATAGGCGAGGGACACCCTGGACAGGTCTCCAGTCCATCACAGGGACACCCTGGACAGGTCTCCAGTCCATCACAGGGACACCCTGGACAGGTCTCCAGTCCATCACAGGGACACAGAGACAAACAACCATTCACTTTCTCTCTCACCTAGGGACAATTCAGAGTTACCAATCAGTCTAATGTGCATGTTTTTGGTCTGTGGGAGGAAACTGGGTCACCTGAAAAATCATTCAAATTTTAAATTACCTTTTTTCCTGGGGGCTCTACCGTCTACATGATTATGAGTAAAACTTCCTGTCAGACAGGAAGTTGTCAAACAGGAAGTCACAGTCAGCGCTGGTCAACCATGGTAGTGGAGTACGGTCCGCTGTCTATATGAAAGTAATTTACATTCAGTTCAGCAGATAAAACAGTTTTTATTTTGTTCACATTTATTTAACAACCATAAAGTTTACTAGCCGTGCTGCGTTCAGGTACCTGTTGTATTCACGGCTGCAGAACAAACAGACCAAACTAAATCAGTGGCTAAAACAAAAGAGTTTGAACACGGACCAAAACAAAAAGAGTTCCTATGAAAAGAGGTTTAGTTTCATCTCCTACCTACAGATGAGGAATTAAGAAGAATGTGGCTGAAACATGTGAACTTGAAGAGACCACCCAAAACTCTGCATGTGAGCTCATTTCACTTTGTTGACAAACAGCTGACGGAGGAAAACCTGCATCCTACTTTGTGTCTGGACGACAATAAACCACCGGAGAAGAGACGCTGGATCCTCAGGAGGATTGAAAACAGTGACGAGAACATCAGGGATGATTTCAGGTGTATGGAGGTCACAGCTTTATATATTTGTTCATCTTCAGGTTTATGATTTTCTCTGTAATGAACCCAAGCTCAGTGATGGAGGACTTTAAGACTTTGTCTCTGGGTCTGATTTAAGGTAAAGAAGATTGTGTCCCACCTCTTTTAACAAAATACCACCGACCTTATTACTGTGGAGACACTGATACACCGCAGAGCTTCTCAGGTTGTTCATCACTTCACCGTCAGAAGAACGGAGTCCGTGAAGTAGTTAAATATGCTAGTAGATGCAGCTAGATATGCTAGTAGAAGCAGCTAAATATGCTAGTAGATGCAACTAGATATGCTAGTAGATGCAACTAGATA
>NC_056502.1:3026315-3040421 GCF_014905685.2 Nematolebias whitei | reverse complement strand
ATGTAGCTAAATACGCTAGTAGATGTAGCTAAATACGCTAGTAGATGTAGCTAAATACGCTAGTAGATGTGGCTAAATACGCTAGTAGATGTGGCTAAATACGCTAGTAGATGTAGCTAAATATGCTAGTAGATGTAGCTAAATATGCTAGTAGATGTAGCTAAATATGCTAGTATAAGTAGCTAAATGTGCTAGTAGATGTAGCTAAATATGCTAGTAGATGTAGCTAAATATGCTAGTATAAGTAGCTAAATATGCTAGTATAAGTAGCTAAATATGCTAGTAGATGTAGTTAAATATGCTAGTAGATATAATCTGCAGCCACTTCTTCAGCTCGTCCTCCGTCCCTCGTCCTCAGCAGCAGCGGTATGATTATATTGTCCTGTT
Organism: Nematolebias whitei; assembly: GCF_014905685.2. Classification (NCBI taxonomy): domain Eukaryota; kingdom Metazoa; phylum Chordata; class Actinopteri; order Cyprinodontiformes; family Rivulidae; genus Nematolebias; species Nematolebias whitei. Next base: position 3,040,034 of record NC_056502.1, on the reverse strand, counting down.
GGAGCTCTGTCACGTGGTGTTCCTACATGTTTAAATTAAATCCACATTGGTCAGAGAAACTACTTTAGCTCGTACTGTTCACACATAAACGCCGGTTCTGGTCCACACTGGAAGTCGCGCCCATAATTCACACAAGGCAGCATGGGGGTGAGGAACAAGGTGGATTCAGCTCCATAATTTCAACATCTGATATGTTTATTATGTATTTTTGTGTATTGAATATGGATTCATGAAATCTGCAAATCATTGCATTCTGTTTTTACTTACATTTTACACAACATCTCAACTGTTTTGCACTAGTAGTTGCATATAAAATGTGGGTGGGGTGCTACCCTTCACCCAACGAACAGTTATGCTCAGGAGCGGTTACTGCGTTCTACTTTGTTTGATCTAAATGCTGTTCTGACTCACTTTAGCCTGCATGAGTTTAGTAAATGATCCTGTCCCCCTGCAGTACTCTAAGTGCATTGTGCATTGGAGATCCTGAAGATAAAGAAATGACATACAGCCAGCTCAATGTCAACTCTGCACTATAAGAATGAAGCGTTTGAATTATTCATAGGTGCTGCTCGATGCAGTTTGTGCGCCAAGAAATGGGAGCAATATCGCCATCAAGGCATCCCTGTGAGATAAAAGCTGTGCAGGGTATAGAGCACTGACAATACTGTCTGCTTTTCACAGAGCCGGTGAAAAACTGTCAAACTGTGGATGCAGATGAAGGCCGCCTCAGAAATGCTGTGGATTTGATCCAACGCACACCTGAAAGATTCTGCCAGATGAAGGCGCATCCAACCATCTCACTGCGAGCACAAATGATCAGCAGGAGGCCCTCGCTCACTTCTATTTACTTCATTTACAGAAATTTACACTCACAGCCGTACAGGTGGTTGGCTTTCTATAGAGGCTGGAGTTTTTGGGTTTCAGTAGACAGCTGCTGAACATCTGGCAGGTGACCGGAGATCAGTGGCTTTCTGTTCCACATATCATCAGACTGACAAGTGGCGATGCACCTAATCAAGAACCTGAAATGAACTGAGAGAAGCCCGCCACCTGGGAGTCTCTGAAAAACCTCTGGTGCTGAGTGGAAGTGATGAAGCCGTGATTTCACCCTCATCTTCATCCAAATCTCTGTTCCTACCTCCGACACACGACTCTCTTGTTAACTGGCAAGATGGGAAAGATGGAGGTGCTCCTGAAAGACACTTAGTAGGATATTTTCTTTGCCTCTTGTAAAAGTCTCGTTTCAATTTTATAAAAAGGACTTTTTTTTTTTCTGTCCAAAATTTTGACATTTTGAAGTTGCAGATTATAAATATTTAAGGTTGGCTTGGGTTTCTTGAGATCTCTGGTTACAGTAGCACATAAAGCTGACACGCAGCTTACAAATTGTAAATGCTCATCCATCCGTTTCACCCGCTTCTTTCTTTCCGGGTCACAAGGATCACTGGGGCCCATGTCCAGCAGTGACTGTACAAGAGGTGGGGACACCTGGACAGGTCTCCAGTCCATCACAGGGACACAGAGACAAACATATTCACTCACTCACTCTATCTCTATCTCGATGCTGTCCAATCCGTCCACTCAAACTCGGCTGGCCTCTCTCTGTAGGACCGCCCGAACGCCGGGCAGAACTCCTCCCAGAGCGATGGTCACTCCTCCCGGCAGTCTGCCGAGCTTCCTGCTAGTTTCAGGATCTCAGTGGTCAGGCACTCGAGCACAGCTGGCAGGGAGATGGGAATGTGTCCACAGAATATCTTTTCAACTCATCTGAGATTTGGGGCTCCATCCATTTTCTTCTGCTTATCCGGGGTCAGGTAGCGGGGGTGGCAGCCTAAGTAGGGAGGCCCAGACTTCCCTCTCCCCAGCCACTTGGTCCAGCTCCTCTGGGGGAATCCCGAGGCGTTCCCAGGCCAGCCGAGAAACAGTCCCTCCAGCGTGTCCTGGGTCTTCCTCTGGGTCTCCTCCCGATGGGACATGTCCAGAACACCTCAGGGAGGCGTCCAGGAGGCATCCTAACCAGATGCCCGAGCCACCTCAACTGGCTCCTCTCGACGTGTTTAGATTTGATTTTGATTTGGGGCTGTAGTTGAGAAATTATTTAAGCTTCTGAGATGTTAATCAGCTGCTGTTGGTTGTAAAAAACTACCTTGTTGTCATGGTTACGCATCATAACAAATGTCCAAAACTGAACAAGCTTCAGTAAAAATTCTTCCAGCTGCACAGCATCTGATACGTTTCCAAAATCAAAATCTCAGAATGAAAGTAGCAGCTGCTCCAACACGCAGCCACCTTGAGCGGCGCAGTTCAAGAACAGCCCAACATGCGTGTTTTTGGTCTGTGGGAGGAAACCAGAGTACCCAGAGAAAACCCACGCAGCACGGATAGAACATGCAAACTCCACCCAGAAAGGTCCCGGGCTGGGATTTGAACCGGCGATCTTCTCACTGAGAGGGAACAGCTCAACCAACTGAGCCACTGTGTAAATGCCAAACCTCAAATTTAGTCCTCTTGGCCCAGTTCTGCTTGTTGTGGTGAGTGGTGTCTTCATACAGTTTAAGAACATTTTGTCAGAACCGAGTTGTTCTGACACGATTAGTTTAGAGGTGTGGCTATGACATCATTTTTAAATGTTGTGATTTACATGTTTGGGTTCAAATATTTTCAATATGGAACAGTCCCCGGGGACGTAATTTACTTGAGGTAATGGACTGGCCACGAGGGCAGATCGATGTCAGCGAGTGACGGTGCACTCAACAGAAACAGAATTCTCAGTCAGCATCATGAAGAGCCAATGTTTCTTCGCACCGCAGCAGATCCCGAGAGTCTGCTGAGAAGCTCAGCTGCACGAGTGACAGGGAAGCTGCCGTCTCCTCCATATGTCCACGAGCTTGGACACATGTCTACCGAGAGCCGAGCGGCTGTGAATAAGTCCTGATCAGTCCCAACTGTGAGCAGGAACGAGACAACCACAGACAACACATTTAACGGGTTAAAAAGGAGCCGTCGCTGCTAAATCACAAAAGATGAGCAACACTATATTTGTCTGTAGTGTTAGCAAAATATCTCATAAACCACTGAAGGATTTTAATGAAACAAATCATTAAGAACTGGTTAACCTTTGCATACATCCTTCAAGATGGCCACCACAGCAAACTGACCATTACAAACAAGGCTTCAACTTTAACATATTCTAAAACTTAGTGTGGTAGTAGCTGAGAGTCCTCCCCAACACACTGAGCGCTAACAGACTGTGCGACATCTTTGTTGGAAACAATGCAATCTTTACAGGAACGCTACTTTTCAGTTAAAGCAAATATCGATTTACCTTCAAAAGCAATCGAGTGGTTTTCTGCTGGATCCTGAAATTAGTTACCAGGACAACGTTTTACACGACTTTGCCGATAATAAAATGCCAATTTAAAGCGTTTATTAGTTACGCAGCTTTAAAATGTTGCTGAGACACAAGCAGTCATTTATCCTTTGCTTCCTGTCCTCATTTTAGAATAGGACTTAAAAAAAGGACCTTTTTATTTCCACAAAGGCTGAAGAAAGCAGAAAAAAAGCAAAGTGCTTATAACAATGATGTCATCCAAACCTTCAACAAGGAGTGTGAATTTGAAGCTCGCGTCTTATAATAGCAGCTTGGAAATTTATTTCTCGGTTTGTTTCAACAGGAAGAGTAAAATGTGAGACTGTGCTGACAAGACGTCAGGACGGTGCGTTTGAGTTCCTCTGCATCTGCTTAAAACCACCTACTGAATAGATTAGAGCGGCTCAGGCTGTACCTTTACAGAACACGTGTTTCATCACTAAACTCTCATGCGAGTCGCCTCACTCGTCCCCGGTCTTCTCAGTCACCGAAATAACAAGAAGTGGCATCACAGGGAATATCATTATCTGTAAATGAGCCACCCACTGCCTCGGTTTCCGACATAAATTAGAGGACAAGAAAGAACAAAGCCTTGAAGGAAGAGCAAGATGAGATTCAAATCCCCGTCTTACTGCAGCGTTGGAAGGACGAGCTGCAGAGAGAAGGTTGCAGCTGGACTGATCAGGAAGAGCAGGAGGTCCAAGGTGAAGGTGCACACACCCAGGCCACACACACACGCCAAGCGCTATGATCACATCAGGGGGTGTGAGCTGCAAAAACTTCCAGCTTCCACGAGAAGGCAGCGAGATAAACGCACACACAAATCCCTGGTTTTGTCCTTTGAGTTCAGCGCTGCAGCTCTGCAGGTAAACATGAGAGCAGAGTGAGGAGATGGACCCACTGAGCATGAGATTACACACAAACACACGCACACACACACTGACGGCAGAGGGGAGGCGAGAGCTTTGAGCATTTGCAGTTCCTTGCAAAATGTTCACATGAATGCACATACTATCTGTAACTTCCCCAGCATCCATCCAGAGATGAATTTTTGTGTCAGCTTCTGATATTTGGCTCCAATTTAGCAGGAAAGCAATCAAGGAGAACACCTGAACCTGCTCTGCATGTGCATTCTGACACGCCAACATCATCAATAAACCCAGACAACTTGTTCTTTCACTGCCGTTTGTCCTCAGAGTCTGAGGAAGTGAAGAGAATCCATTCATTTTTCACACATACTTTAATAATAACCTGTCTGGAGCTGTGATTAAAACGGTTCCAGACAATCGAGTTTCGCAGATTGGAACAAAAACAAAAATCTGCTCTTCGGCTCATCCAGTGTAGACGCCTCCATCTCCGCCTGAATTTGGTTGGAACATCTGGATTGCAACACAGTGGAGGTTTAATCAGGGCCGAGCATCAGGACAGGAGGAGAGTGTGTCGAATCCATTAAATATGGATTAAAGTGGTAATCGCTGGAGAACGGGACTGGAGGGCAGACGGGTGCAGCAGGGCTGCCAGGTGGGTCAGCTGCTGTGATCCTGAACCACAACAGAGGAACAGAAATGGATGAAAGTGCCTCGAGGTGCGGCGGCGGGTGTCCTGAACATGCACACGCCTGTGTTAGCAGAGAATTAGCAACATGCTCGTGGCACAGTCTGTTCAGGAAGAATCAACGGATCGGATGAGAAGACCAACGTGACATCTGAGGGCTGTTAGCTGCACAAATGAGGGGGCGTTTGGGATCTGTTTGTGCGTCGGTGCATGTAGCCCAGGAGGACGTCGCTGCAGAGACACTCAATATGGGACTAAATGTGGGTTAATGATGCTGAAGACCAGATGTGTCTCTCACATGCTGGATTCTGTGCAGATGATAATGGAAAGTGAAGGGTAACACATTTTTACTTTCGTGTAATTGCTACACGAGGAATCCTAAATGGTCCGGAGATTACGGATCAGCCAGTGGGTGACTGAAAACTGTGCAGCCGTTTCAGAGCAAAGATCCAACATCTGATGCAGTAGAACCTGAAGACAAAACACATCTGGTTCTCACACATTCAGTTTGCTGAGATAAGAAAACCTATGAATAGATTTGCATTAAGTTGGCGAAGAACCCGTTCAACTTTCAGGATTTTACAAAGATAAAGATGAGGCACGCAGGAATCTACACGAACAAATTAGACGTCTGATTTAAAAAAAGGAGTTTTCAGATAAGAGCTAGCATGTCACCTGCTCACAGGAGAGTTCAAGAAAGGCTGCGTTTAGAAGAAAACCAAGTTTATTAATTGTCAAAACATCTAAAAGTCAACAGGGACAACGTCATGGAAGCTCATCTGGAGGGAAGGAGAGGATCAGATGTTATGGGATAGAATAAACAATTATTTGTAATAAAATATTTAATTTGTCTTGCTTTACACTCATTATCACTTACATTTTAATTCTAAATTTAAATTCAATTTGACTTAAGTGTTTATCTAAATTTACTCATTAACACGTTCCTTGTTGCTCCTCTCGCCCAGTTTTCACGTTTCTTTAATCGTTCACTGCAGCCAAACATCTGTGAGACCAAACTAATGTGCAAAAAGATCTTCTCAAAACGCTTCAAGGTCACAGAAGACAAGGTCAAGATTTTCTACCCATGAGCCCTTTTTGAGTTTTACATTTTAGCTCCGCCCCATGAACCCAAATATGTTCTGTCTGGGCCTCAAAAACAAACAAAGCAACAAAACGTGACTCACAAAAAGTGCAACTTTCAGCTTCTCTAACACGCAGGTGCCATCAAGAACCTCCTGTTCTTGACCCGATCTCGGGGGTTGCACAAGAGCTGCGGCCAGAACTGAACCAAATTTGGATCTTCTCAGAAAAAGGTCAGAAACATTCAGTGACGCTTCCCTTTGGGCGTGAACTCATAAAACATCCCAGAAGGTAAAAGTTTTATTCTCTGGTTCGGTTCGGACCCGAGCGTTCATCGTTGTCCACCGCTGTGTTCAGCTTCGAGCAGCGTCCGCAGCACATTTTAACGATGAGACCCTTAAAGCACCCCCCCACCCGAAGAGTCACGTTCAAAGCCCCCAGTGGGTGGAGGATCAAAGCAGCTGCGAAGGACAATCGACTCGCGCTGCGTGTGTTGTCAAAGAATCAGACGCAGCGACACGGAGAGTTGGAGCAAGGATCGAGAATACGATGGTCTGTTTGATAAAAACAGAAAACAGGAAATAAAGCCGTTTTGTTACGGTGACGTTTTACTTACACCACCTTTTATTTTACAGCTTGCTCCAACTTATTTTATTTGTGTGGCCGTCATAAAATATAACTGATCCTCGTTCTTTTGATGAGATTTGGTAATAGTTCTATTTTTTACATCCCAGTTTGTACAGAATCACGTTGTACTACGTTAAAAATAAACTGAATACACTTTTCATCACCCCTGCTTCAAGGTCAAGGTCATAAATCAAGGTCAAAGTTAAAATATCTTTGATGTTCTGAACCATAACTTCTGAACCACTCAAGATTATTTAACTGAAGTTGATGCACATATGCATCACCACTAGATGGAGCGTTGCACACTTTTAATCACCCCTGCTTCAAGGTCAAGGTCATGAATCAAGGTCAAAGTTAAAACTATCTTTGCTTGTCTGAACCATAACTTCTGAACCACTCAAGATTATTTTACTGAACTTGATGGACATATGCATCACCAACAGACGGAGTGTCGCACACACATTTATCCCCCTGCTTCGAGGTCAAGGTCATAAATCAAGGTCAAAGTTTAATTATATTTGCTTGTCTGAACCATAACTTCTGAACCGGTCAAGAATATTAAACTGAACTGAACTTTATGCACATACGGGGTGTTGCGTACACTTTTATCACCCTGCTTCAAGGTCATTGTAAAAAAAAAATCAAGGTCAAATTAAAACAAGGTCTCTTCTTCAGGTACATGGCTGTAGATTGCTGTACTGTTGTGTAAGTTTGTTGACGGGCGTACAACGTGCTGTCTGAGGCGCTTGTCTTTGTCGGCGAGGCCTCGGAGGCGAACACGGTGTCGTCGAAAGGTCAATGCTCAGAAGTCGCGCTCTTCCTTTGACACGTTTCAGAGAACATCTCCAACACTGCGGACGGATCGAACCCGACAGATGAAATACATCTCAGATGGAACTGAAGCGTGCTCTCCCCTCTCATCCCTCAAGTCGTGCAGGAAAGCCCTGCTGCGGGCAAACACACGATCAGTGTTAATAAAGAGAGGAGCTCCGACTTGATCAATCACAGAGTTTGGCAGCGGAGGACGCAGCAGGAAGCCGTATTACTTCTCTCCTCTGAGGATGTTGCTCCATCCTGCATTCATTTCCACAGTGGGTCTATTTTTCTCTGCTGATCTCTTCCTCTTTCACACCCATTCCATCATCTGTATTCTCTCAGGCTTTTTATCGCTACGTTCCCCCTCTCCACTTCTCCCTTTATCAACAACACTGTCCCGGTGGGGGGAGCCCGAGCGTTGGAAGCATCAAGTCTCTTCTTTTACAAGAGATCATTACAGTGTTGAGCACCACTAAAGGTTAATACTGCCAGTTTCCAAGCCAGATACAAAACTCTGTCCCAGTTTAAAAGGATGAGCAGTTTATTGCACCAGTATTGACTGGTTCCTCTCCGCATCCTCTCTTCGTTTTCCTGAAATCCTCACGACGAGAGAAAACCCCCGTTAAGGATTCCCTAAAGATGAAAAGATAATATTAAACCTTCCATGCAACAAATGTAATTTGTACAAAGCAGATTTGAGAGGTTTAGGAGGGAACGTGCACTAATGTGCAGGAAGAAATAAAGTCATTGAAGGGGTTGCTCAGACTAGAGGAGCATCTTATTACCCAGAGAGGCGTTCAGGGTTGCTGTGGTTAGAGGAAACTGCCACGCTGGAGAATAATGAGATTATTTATTATGGTGTTCAAATAAAAAATAAAAAGACTGCATATAAAAGTCGGAGAGGTAATAATGCTCTGCTCTCTGTCCTTTTCATTTTCTTGTTGCCTCTGGGACCTCATAAATTTTTCCTTTGATACTTCCTTCCCAGTTCTCATGTTGAGCCGCTCGCTTAATTAACGCAGAGGCAGCGGCTGCACAACGGAGGGCGCAAACCGAAACCTGCTACAGCGGCAGTCCTTTACGGACCGGGACTTTCAACAGGCTCAGAACTATCAAGAGCGGTCAGCCAGTGACTCTGGTCACTTTAACGCACCTTCACCAACCTCACACACGTTACCATCCACATGAGCAACACTTTGACACGCGGCACAACCGCACAGCTGCACACTGAACAAACTGGGCGTGGTTGATGATTCAAGCTCACTAAATAAATCAGAATTACTGACTGGACCTTTGGTCTGCAGCCTTCACAACAAAATGAACCAACCCTGCTCTTTTCCACTCTTTCAAATTGTGCAGGGCAACAACATGCACATGAACCCAGCGTTACACAAACACACATATTTATCCATCCATCCAACATCTTTACCAGCTTCTTGCTTTTAGGGTTGCGGGGGTCACTGGTATCCAGCCATCATTGTGCAAAAGGCGGGGGACACCCTGGACAGGTCTCCAGTCCATCACAGGGACACGGAGACAAACGAGACAAACAACCATTCACTCCTAACTTGTATGTTTCTGGTCTGTGGGAGGAAACTGGAGTTCCCGGAGAAAACCCATGCATCACGGAGAGAACACGCAAACTCCACTCAGAAAGGTCCACGGCTGGGATTTGAACCGGCGACCTGCTCGCTGAGAGGGAACAGCTCTACCCACCGATCCACCCAGCCCATTGTATTTTATATAAAGTATATATTGTGTTATGGATTTAAAGATTTATATTAAACTGTTACATTCAGCTGTTGGTAATTTTACGTTAGTAGAAAAAAATATATATTTTAATGTAAATGAAGAGATAATTCTTGGTGTTATCAGAACGGCTCACGTCCGAGTTAGTTGTGAAGCTCCGAGGAGCTGCAGAGGGTCCACGAGGTGCACGAGAGTCTCAGGCTGCAGAAACCTGACGTGCAGGAAACGTGTTCGATGGTTTGACAAACAGCCGTCCAGTCCAACAACAACAACAGATAAATAATATTGTGAGCTCCTGCAGGAAAATAATCATCCAGGTTGTTCTCAGCAAGAAGTCCAAAAGCCGAGTTCTGTGATGGTACGAAGGTTTTATCAGCGTTCTGGGCAAAAACTCATTTCCACCTCAGTGATGGGAGAACTAAGCAGAGATTGCTGCCTTCAGGACCGCATCGCTGGCACGATGCAACGCCACGTTCTGCACCACCTGCCTGCAAATAATTAAGGATGCTTAGAGAATAAAAAATAAAAATGCAGCCGGTTGGAGGTTCCTGCTGCAAAAGACGGGACTGAGATGCTTCTTGGCAGTGACAGAACATCTTGTGGAGGAATGGGAACATTAAACGTGGTGAAAGCTTTTAGAAAGTGTCATAAACCCAAGATGGAAGTTGGCACAAACTTATGTAAAGTAACCGTCTGCCAGAGCACCAAGTTGTTGTTCACCCCGCACCGTACGATCCGTGCACCCATCGGCAGCACTGCACCCACCCTCACATGTAGCCGTCAGGAGAATCCACCGCTGCACTTCAGCTGAGGAGCTTCCAGAAGGTCCGTCTCACGCCGTGAGGCCGACCTACACAAACACGAGCGCTACGCAGAACGACGGGGTTCAGTTTACTCACGTACATTTACTCCATCTGAGAAAAACAATCGTTGGTCTGAAGAGGTTTGTGAAAACATTTAGGGCGCTCTTTATTTAAAAAATAATTTCCATATGTTTCGGACTTTCAGGTGCACTAAAAATCCTTTGATTCTCTCAAAAATCAACAGTGAGCCTAAAAACCAATACGGTAGCTTTAAACGTAGCAGTGAGCTAACGGTGTGTGATGAGCTGTGCTGAAGCTCGGGCAGAAAAAGTCACGTCACAAGAAATAAAAACTATTTTATCCACGATGAAGCAAACTCCCTGCAGGTGCCACTCCAGAACAACCTGCCAGCATCCTTCCTGTTTTAGTGCTCTGCTGAACTCGCTCATTATTCTGAAACATTACTTGTTTTTTAGCGTTCCTCCTGCATAAAACTCTTTTATCATCAGGTGACACCCTCGGTCTTCATCCAGCCTTCATCATTAGGGCAGAAGGCGCGCAGATAAATTCATGAAGGGTTGGGAAACATGAAAGAAGTCTCACTGAAGGCTGCACTGAGATCATTTGGCATCTCGGAGCCTAGTAGCTCCGCCTCCTCTCCCATCTAAGTTTAAAGTTTGCACAAACTTTAGATTGTTCGTTAGAAACTGGTTTCAAAACTGGTTTAGAAACTGGTTTAGATCATTTTAAAACATGAAGCTTTTGTGTTCATTTTTCCACAAGTTTGGAGGAGGGAATCAAAGACAAGTGGTTCATTATTACCTCATTAAACCTTCAACTTTAACCATTTAATGTTTTGTGATGTTTACGTTTCAGGGGGGGCTTTGACGCACAGCTGGAATTACACAAACTCTTTCAACGGATACAGAAGAATGAATTTAATGACTGTTGCATTTTTCTTTTCTATTTATTTTAATGAAGCTTATACACTTTCTGAACCAGCTCAGATGTGTAACATAACTCTTGTTGGTTTGATTCTTGTTTATTAAATTATCTTCATGAAATAAACGTGCAGTCTGTCGCACTGATGCAGCGTGCTCGTCATCGCAGACGGCTAAAGGCTGATGAAACAACCAGACAGTGGACAGAACATCTTGTAAACCACAGCAGAGGTTTTAGGGAAACTCAAAATAATCATTAGATCCACATCTACAACTCATTCAAGATGGCCGCCAGAGCTAACACGCCTTAATAAAAGTCAAAAATGTCTATAATTCAGACCTTTTCACAGATTTTGAGCTAAAATTCATTGTGGTAGAAGCTGCCGTCAGCTCTGCACTCCTCTAAAGAGGAGAGGGACTGACCTATCAATGCAGAGTTCAAAAGTCTGCCTCTCTGATGGTATGGGGGTGCATTAGTGCCTCTGGCATGGGCAGCTTACACACGAGGGAAAGCACCATGAATGAAGAGAAGTATAAACAGGGTTTGGAATAACATCTGCTCCCATCCAGCAGCAAACGGCGAAGAAGGTCCAGAACTGTTGAACATCTAGACGCCTCCATCAGACAAGAACGAGACAGTGTCTTCTCCTAAAGACTCCGACAGCTGCTCTCTTCAGCTCCCAGATGTTTACAGAGGTGAACATCACCCTGTCCTAACTTGTCTGAGATGTGTTGCTGCCGTAAAATTCAAAATTACACCCCCCCCCCCAAAAAAGTTACAAGTTCTAACATTTTGACAAGTGGTACTATGTTGTGTTGCAAATGAAACAAGGATTCATGAAATATACAAATTATTGCATTTTGTTTTTACCAACGTCTTTATTTTTACTTAATTTATTTATATCATAATTGGGGTTGTTAAATATTTGTCAAATGATAAAAATGTGGGTTTTAACTAAAATATGACCAAGAACTCAAAGCCCAACAAGACTAACTCTCTAAAGATTCTTGTTTTGCTCGTCCTAAAGGAGTCTCGTCTATATATTTATATAAATTAGGTGAAGCCAGCAATAATGTCTGATTAGATGCAGGGATGTGTTTGGATCTAAAAGCTACATTATTAATAGTAAATACTTGAAGAGTTGTTTTCAGGTCCTATAAAACGATCTAAACAGGGATGTTGGTTTTAGGGGGACTTTTTGTGGGTTTATGGGACAATGATAGGATTAATATTCAGACTTTTATGTCTTAAGACTTCTGACCAAGCAGGTAAATATTAAAGTTTAAACATCTTCATTAAAGCTGCTGTGACTGAGTGCCTCAAACATGCGAGTAAAGTTGGTCCAAAAACGCTTTAAAGAAGCTGCAACAAAAACGTAATAATACAAAGCTCGCTTTACTTCAAACTGTTCATGTATTTATAGAAAAATAACATAATTAACAAACAACAACATGGAAGAATTGTATTGGAGTTAAAGTGTGGCTCCTGAGCCTGCGTGTTCAGATTTCCCATATTCAACAAGCAACGAGTGGAAAACAGGGATCGGTGGCTCCTTTCATTTCCTCGCGGTTCGTCTCAGTTTATTTACCCACAAACCCTCCAACACAAGCTCTTCTGCCTCAGTGTCTCCATTAATCCACTCCTCCATCGTTTCTTCCTCATCTTCAGGCCCAGGACATGCAAACAGCGAAGCGCTGCCGGGTCTTTCAGTTTCGCTCACTGGAGAGCAGCCAGTGAAAACAGACAGACACGGAGCACCACCAGTCGAGCTTTAATGATCGTAATCCTCTGTAAATTAACAGCAGACTATAAAGAAAAGGCTTTCTGGTTCAGACGTGAGACGCAGCGCGTTGACCCAGAGAGTCGCAGCTGCCTGCATCGTCCTGCTGGTTCCTGAACGCCTCATTGATGCTGTCTGTGATTTCATTTGACCTCACGTCTAAAGTAAAAGTAAAAATACAGACATGGAGATCAATAAAAGATAGGTTACGCACACGCACGCACGCGCACACACACTTAAAAATGTGCTCATGCTAGTTCATGGCGGGTTCACCAGCAGGCTACAGCAGCAGGACTGACCTACATTTCATTCACACATAGACAGGCTTTGAGGAGTGCGCACACGCACACACACACACACACACACACAAACACACACACACACACACACACACACACACACACACAAACACACACACACACACACACACACACACACACACACATCAATGTATGGTTAGTGTGTGTGTGTCTTTGTTTATATTACGTTGTAAGGCCCATTTTTCCAACTTATACTGCACTGTGAGGACCAGCTGCTCCTTACGGGGCCCCCATTTGACGACGTGCCATTGGGGGGTTAGGGGTCAGCACTAATGGGTTAGTTTGTTCATTCAACCTTTATTCCTACAGGTTAGTCTCACAGAGTCTCGAGGACTCGTTTACAAGAGAGACCTGTTTTAAACAAAGAACACAGATGAGATACACACAAATAATAAACAGCCATAAAATGCATATAAAACAAAACGTAAATAAAAGTAGTAATATAGAACAAAATAAAATCAAGCTACATTATAAAATGAGGCAAAATACTAAACAGGAACATGGATGCATTAATTTTTGCATTGAACTTAAAAATTGTTTAAAATGTCTTAGAGAGGTCAAAGTTGAGACCTTCAGATCTTTTTACGAGATGTTCCAGGAAAAACATGTTTACTAACATGTTTACTAACATGTTTACTAACATGTTTACTAATAGCTTTACTAACAAGTTTACTAACA
>NC_056502.1:3025556-3026305 GCF_014905685.2 Nematolebias whitei | reverse complement strand
TAACAGGTTTACTAACAGATTTACTAACATGATTATTAACAGGTTTACTAACATGTTTATTAACAGGTTTACTAACAGGTTTACTAACAGGTTTATTAACAGGTTTACTAACAGGTTTACTAACAAGTTTACTAACAGGTTAACTAACAAGTTTACTAATAGCTTTACTAACAAGTTTACTAACAGGTTTACTAACACATTTAGTAATAGCTTTACTAACAGGTTTACTAACACATTTAGTAATAGCTTTACTAACAGGTTTACTAAGAGGTTTACTAACAAGTTTACTAACATGTTTATTAACAGGTTTACTAACAGGTTTACTAACAGATTTACTAACAGGTTTATTAACAGGTTTACTAACAGGTTTACTAACAAGTTTACTAACAGGTTTACTAACAGGTTTACTAACAGGTTTACTAACAGGTTTACTAACAAGTTTACTAACAAGTTTACTAACAGGTTTATTAACAGGTTTACTAACAGGTTTACTAACAGGATTATTAACAGGTTTATTAACAGGTTTACTAACAGGTTTACTAACAAGTTTACTAACAGGTTTACTAACAGGTTTACTAACAGGATTACTAACAGGTTTATTAACAGGTTTATTAACAGGTTTACTAACAAGTTTACTAACAGGTTTACTAATAAGTTTACTAACATGTTTACTAACATGTTTACTAACATGTTTACTAACATGTTTACTAACAGGTTTACTAACAAGTTTACTAACAGGATTATTAACA
>NC_056502.1:3019389-3025546 GCF_014905685.2 Nematolebias whitei | reverse complement strand
GATTATTAACATGTTTACTAACATGTTTACTAACATGTTTACTAACAGGTTTACTAACAGGTATGAACTGGTAATGGTTAGCTTTAGGGTACAGGTTAATGAAAAACATGAAGTCAATGCAAAGTCCCTGTAAAGATAGAAAGACACTTGTGTGTGCGTGTAAGTTAAATGCCTACAATATATATAATTATTATTATTATTATTTTGCCGTTTTGGATTTTGGGTTCTGTTTATTGCATTTATAATTCAATGCAATAAAATAAACAAATTTAAAAGGTAAAAGATTATTGAAAAGCTTAGTTTATTTACTTTTTTAAACAGTCTTTAAGAAATGAACAGCAGCATTTTTCTGCAAACCTTGAACAAACTCGCACTGTATATGAGATAAATTGACTCCGTGTTGGGAGTGGCTCTCAGCCGTTACTGAATCACATTTTAGTTTAATATCTGTTAAACCGAAGGAGCTGGAGTCATTTCTGTGTTGCCTTATTTTTATTAGCTGGGACAACCGTCTTGATACACGTGCGCTGGACAATTTATTTTAAAAAGTTGCATTAAAATATGTCCAGTGCTTTATGAGATATTTTGCTAACAAGAGATAAGGCTGACACCTTTGGGGATCAGTATGAACCAAAATAAAAAAATATACATTTAATTTCTGTAAAAGTGACTGAGTTTAGCCTTTTGTGTGTTTGCAAACGTCACTTAGCAGCAGTAAACACCTTAAAGTGCCTGTGACATCAAACGTTCTTATTAAATATGAATGCATTTTGTTAACATCTTGCTAAAGAAAGTTCGAGCTGCTGAGATGAGCAGTTTGAGATACTTTCATGCACATTAACAGGAAGTGATGGCAAAGAGGAAGACCTGCATGTAAACAGAGCATTGTACCATGACCAACACAAACCTGACGTTCCTTTAGATTATTTTGAGTCACCATCAATAAAAGAGTAAGGGTTCAAATAATACTGTTTCAATAAACAACTACCAGGAAGTTCCCCTTTGATGTCACTTCCTGTTTCACTTTAGCTGCCTCAACTTTATAAGAAATTGTGTCAAAATGGGTAAATTCATGTGCATTATGCCACCTTTTTTAAACATTGTGTGTTTTTTTATATTTGCAGGTTACGCATATCAAAGGCACTTTAAAATGCCTTTGTTGAAATCAGGTCTCTCTTGTAAATGAGTCCTCGAGGCTCAATGGGATTTACCTGTCTAAATAAAGGTTGAATGATTGATTGATAAAGGAGAGTGAGTTGGAAAATGATACGAGTTCTAGATGTTTCTTTTCACAGCACAAAATCCCTGAATGAACACCCCTGCAGATGTTTGATCAGTGTGGCGTGCAGATGTTAGGGTCTCACTGGCAGCAGGCCTCTCTGTCAGGACCCAAAGCTTCACTCCATGAGCCGTCATTTCTTCTGACAAGGAGAGTTAATGTTCTGTAATTATGAAAATCAAACCCACTTAAACTTTTACAACCTTCACCAAGTACGATTTTTGTTTGTTTAAGGCAAAAATCCCACATTTTCAGTGGTTTAAGATAAGCAGCATTTCCTCACAGTGACTAACGGCACCGCTGGTTGGTCCTGCCGAGACAACGCGGGGTCTTTTTTTAATCTTTTCACCGTCTCCAAATTGTTTTTTATCCTTTTATGACTTCAGAGTTTGAAAAGACATAAAAACCTGGACTGTAATAAAACAAACTGATTAAAACATGAGGTACAGTTTTTTGCTGTTATTGACAGACGGCAACAAGCACGAACACATCATCTAATAAAGGAAATTTTAAAAACGTTGATTTTAATTTATCGTTACAACGTGGAAAACCTTTTCTGTGAAAACAGATTGCAAAACATCGACATAATCAACGGCACGAGGGTTCCCATTAAATGCACGCCAGGCGTGCGTGACAGGTACATCCACAGGTAGCGGGGCAGAGGCTCGCACATGTACAGTCATCACATCTCTGTCGCCATGACAACGGCTGTCAAATGGAGCGTGGCGGCAGGGGCAGCTCCGACCCTGAGTGACAGGTGTGACAGCTATATAATCCTGAGCGTTGTGCTCTCAGAGAAACACTCGCACAATATTCAGGGAGGTGGGGGGGGGGGTGAACAGCCACTGACAGCTGAAGAGAACTAATGACTCAAACTCACCAGAGAGCCGAGGGTTCGTGTTCTGTTAATTCTTTCTTGATATTTAATTTTGTTCTCTCCGAGGTACAAGTTTGATAAACACATGATGTATGCTTTAATAAACACCTTGAAATTCCAGCTGGCTATGCAGTTAATATGCCAAACACTTCAGCTTCTGCCATCCCACGGGGAGTTTTAGCTCTTTATTGTCACTGCAAGCCAAATATGCTTTTTCATACTGCAAGCTAAAGGGACGAGGAGGGGGATCAATGTGGATGTGTTTTTCTTTCATAACATATGATGATGAAATCTACTGTTGACTCAAATAAAAAGCACACTGACGGGTCAGCTCCTAAATTAGAAATGTCGTTCAAATAAAAGTTTGATTTGCACAGCTGCCCTGATGTGCAGGAGTCAACGTGGAGAGGAAAACTGTAGACGGAGCCCGGATCGTAAAATCCAACCCAAAAAGAATAAACCTAAAGATGTGACGTTGAGTTTTTTGGACTTTATGCTGTTCATAGCTCTCAAACATTTCCACATTTTTTCACATCAGTTCTGTACAAAGCTATTGTAAAACAATTGGGGCACTAGAGCAAAAATAAGATGAAAAAATAAAAATAAGATGGGATAAACAGCTGCAGCAGCAGTTTGCAATATATTGGGTAATTTGGCAAAAGGACTGAGTCTAAAAGAGCAAATAAAGACACAGAATCTCTCAAAAGTAAAGATGGGCAGAGGTTCACCAGTCTCCAAAATGTGCTTCTAAAATTAGTTGTCAGACTGAAATTTGAAATTGTTTTTTGAAATCATAAAAGTCACAATTTGTGAATTTAAAAACAAAACAAAATGATTTTTCTGGGGTTTTATAAGATAGACCAACAAAAAGTGACACTTTGTAAAAATTCAAGATGATACATGGTTTTTATGTTGTTGTTTTTTAAAATAAAAATCTGAAACGCACCAGCTGTCTTTGTATTCATCCGCCTACGCTCTGACAACAAGCACTAAAATCCAACTGCTTTTAGAAATGACCAAATTAGTTGAGGTCAAACAAATATTTCAGTTGCTATAGATGTCTGAAGATAAAAGAGACAAACACCAAAAGACTTAAGCTGCAACTGCAGCGGACGATATGTTTACAATGCATTGATTTGGACTGCTGAAGATTAATGCACAGCACACTGTTCACAAATCCCATTTGTAAAATCAAAAACACAAGAGGTTTTTTTTCCCACTTTACGAGTGTGCACCATAACCTTGGTTTATCCTGAATCAGTTGTAGATATTTACCCATGTTGTTTTTAAAAGTTTCATTAAAATCTGTCCAGTTGTTCAGGAGATATTTTACTTAAAGACACATAGGCATTGCAACAATTATGTAAGAATGGGACATGTCCCCCCACAATAAAAAAATATATTCATTCGGACCTCCCCATATTTACCATGAAATATCAGTTCACCCAGTGCTGTTTCTATTTCTTCATGAACAAATCCATTCCACTTAACAGGAGAATATCAAACCACTAAAAGTCCACTCCAGGTTTTCCTGTTTACCTACAACTACTCCACACCACATGCAGAGTTTCTCCTCCGTCATCTGCTTTGGCAGGGCGCTCACAGGGGGAGACACCTCTGTTTTGCACACTAGCTTTGGGGGCTAGTATGCTTGAGAGAAGCAGAGCGTGCTCTAGTCACACAAGGAGAGCTGTTGGTCAGGCTACTTCTTGTTGCTCTCTAAAATAGATATTACCATACCATACCACTTTATTTATAGAGCCCTTAAAACAGGACAAAGCCAACCAAAGTGCTGTACAGACAGAACAACAGGTAACACACAAAACAAAATACAAAATGAGGTAAATCAGAATATAGACATAAAAACGATGCAGATAATGATGACTAACCAGTGTGGAGCGTACTGGATCAAAACACAGATCATCTGGTGTTAAAAGCCACTGAATAGTAGTGGGTTTTTAAACGGGACTTGAAAACCGAGAGGGAGGGGGCCTGTCTGACAAGCAGAGGCAACTCGTTCCAGAGTCTTGGTCCTGCTACAGAGAAGGCTCAAATGTATTGAATCAAATGTTTACTTATGTAGGTAAATGTAACGTCTAAGCCGTTAAAATACACCAGAATGCAGGAAATGGAATTTACTTTATTCAAAAAGTTTGTGTGGGAGGACCCCCAGACACCCCCCCACCACCACCACCACCACCAGTGAGTCCCCCACACACTACGACTGTTTCTGACACCAATGTACAGACATGGCTGACTCCACTAGGTAATGGCCAAGTTTAAGACAGTTCAGATCAGTTAGCACTTGGATAAGACTCAACTAATGCCACACACACACACACACACACACACACACACACACACACCATTGTAGACCTTAATGCAATAAGTGTGTTTAAAGCATCTTTTATGAGCTGTAACAGAATTGTTGCAGGTCTTACATGAGCAAAATGAGCTTAAAATCATGCCAACTAGATTAAGGCTCCTGACGTTAACGCATGAAGCTTCTGATTGATACAGTACAGTATGTTCCTACACCGTGACGTGCCACATTGAATCATCTCAGTCTCCTCAGACATGCAGGCCTGCTACAGTTGCACCGACTTGCTTCCAGTCACATGTGGGAGCAGCTGCAGAAGCAGCGTAGCCCTCCCCACCCTCACAGTCTTCTATAAGACGTCACTTCAGGTGGTTCTGCTGGACTGAAAAAGCTACGGTGACATTGGGGAACCAACAAGATGACAACTTTTACAGAAAGCTGTAAACATATTGGTTATCGTACACGTTTAGGTGGCAGATGAGGGATAAGGACACAGTGGGAGCAGCCCGAGGCCGTGAACGGAGAGGTCACACGTGCCATGATGAATTACTGTAGGCGGGGGTCGTCTCGGCTGCTTGTTCGTTAATGAGTCGTCTTTTTTGGGGGGAGTACACAGCGACAACACAAAAGGGCACATCGATTCTCATCTGATTTTTACAGCACGTCCGTGGTGAGCCTCTTGTTTTGAAGCCAACTGTGCGCTCTCGTAATCGAGTACAGCTCGCTTATTTGTCAAACGACAAAAACCTCATTTGCATATTTTATGGATGGACTCTAATTTGATTGCAGCATTTATGGGAGCAGAGCTGCACACACAGAATTACAGGCATCATCAAAGACCTCATTATTTACTCCGAAAATTAGTCCTGATGAAATTTATACTCAAGTGCTCCACAACTGACATGTGAAGCACTCGACTGGCCTTTGTCCGCTCCTTCGTTGATGGCAGTTGTTGGATGACCTACTGATGGCTCTCGGTGATTCATCGAGCCCAGACAGACTCTCTGACCCACAGACGAGCCAAATGCAGCCTGAGGGCCAGGAGCGACCTTCCACAGGCTCCACACAGGCGTATATGTCCATTAATAAAAATAAACCTGAATAAATGAGTAAAAAACAACCTTTTACATGTTAGTGCTCACAAAGTAAACACCACAGATACCTAAATGTAAATAACTGGATTCAAGTAGTCCCGTTCTTATTTGTCAAGTCAGTAAAGTGAGTTGTGGCAGAACAAATGGAAGTGTTCATGCTACACAAAGCAGGTCAAAGTTGAACTCCATTTCACCCCACGTCTTAGTTCTACATCTATGTTGTACCAAGGTTTGGGGCGTTCTGATTCTTCTTGTGATGTAGGGCTCAAGGTTAACAGGTCAGGCATGGTTTGTTGGAATAAACATTACGTGTTGCAACAAGCTGGATCTATTCTCCACCTTCAGTCTGTGCAGTTTGCCAGAGAATCATGTAATGTGTGTCCAAGCCTCATGTGACACGCCAAACATTCGTTGTTAGCTCATCGATATGTTGTAGGATTTCTGTTAAAAGGGAAAGGAGCCCCTAAAATCAACAGAAAGTTCATTAATCTGCAGGAAATGGTAGTACTCTAGATGTGCACTCTAGTTGTGCACTCTAGTTGTGCACTCTAGTTGTGTACTCTAGATGTGCACTCTAGATGTGCACT
>NC_056502.1:3018019-3019379 GCF_014905685.2 Nematolebias whitei | reverse complement strand
TGTGCACTCTAGTTGTGTACTCTAGATGTGCACTCTAGATGTGCACTCTAGATGTGCACTCTAGTTGTGCACTCTAGTTGTGCACTCTAGTTGTGCACTCTAGTTGTGTACTCTAGATGTGCACTCTAGATGTGTACTCTAGATGTGCACTCTAGATGTGTACTCTAGATGTGTACTCTAGTTGTGCACTCTAGATGTGCACTCTAGTTGTGCACTCTAGTTGTGCACTCTAGTTGTGTACTCTAGATGTGCACTCTAGATGTGTACTCTAGATGTGCACTCTAGATGTGTACTCTAGTTGTGCACTCTAGTTGTGTACTCTAGTTGTGTACTCTAGATGTGCACTCTAGATGTGTACTCTAGATGTGCACTCTAGATGTGTACTCTAGTTGTGCACTCTAGATGTGCACTCTAGTTGTGCACTCTAGTTGTGCACTCTAGATGTGCACTCTAGTTGTGCACTCTAGTTGTGCACTCTAGTTGTGCACTCTAGTTGTGCACTCTAGTTGTGTACTCAGAATGGTACATTTCTACTACTGATCATGGTTTAGTGAGATCTTCAGGTTGGTTCAGTCACGGCCCTGGTGGTGCACTGAGACAACACTTCTGGTACTTACCCTCCCATTAATGCCACAGTCTGAACTCTCCACACCACACTGCACCAGTTAAGGGCCTGCCCACTGCAGGTACCCACTCCCACTCAGCCCAGTTTATGAGACCATCTTGGTCCACTAACTAACAGTAAAGTTCATTTTGGCTGCTCCATTCTTCAGGGTTCACCACAGCGAGCAAACACATGAAAAATTTGGCAATTTGTTTTAGTCAAGTCAAGGTTCTTTATTATCACTTGCATCACATGTGGTACATGAGGTGGAACGAAATTGTGTACACAGATACCCAGTTACATCCAACAATAGCAAAAGTATAAATTGTAAAAACGGCTAACAGGACCACGCTGCTACCGGCAACACGCAGCTAACAGGACCACGCTGCTAACATGACCACACTGCTAACATGACCACACTGCTAACGGCAACACACAGCTAACAGGACCACGCTGCTAACAGGACCACACTACTAACGGCAACATGCAGCTAACAGGACCACACTGCTAACATGACCACAGTGCTAACGCAACACACAGCTAACAGGACCACGCTGCTAACAGGACCACACTGCTAACAGCAACATGCAGCTAACAGGACCACGCTGCTAACAGGACCACACTGCTAACAGCAACATGCAGCTAACAGGACCACGCTGCTAACGGCATCACGCAGCTAACAAGACCACGCTGCTAATGGCAACACGCAGCTAACAGGACCACGCTGCTACCGGCAACACGCAGCTAACAGGACCA
>NC_056502.1:3004727-3018009 GCF_014905685.2 Nematolebias whitei | reverse complement strand
ACATGCTGCTAACGGCAACATGCTGCTAACGGTAACATGCTGCTAACAGGACCATGTTGCTGACAGTAGAAGTGTGTATGTAAAAGTTTTTTAAATTTTTGATTGCTTTTGTCTGTGCTCTACATGTTGTCTGTCTAGAACTGGTCTCTCTTGTAAATGAGTCCTTGTGACTCAATGAGACTAACCAGTATAAATAAAGGTTAGATCAAATAAATAAATAAATAAATTAAAACTTAACAGTCCAAGCTCCAGTTTAGAAACTCCATCTCTCGTGCAGTGCCTCTCTTCCTTTTGCCTCAGAATAATATTTAATGCACAGAAAAACAGCCATTCATCATTTCACCTGTCAGACTTTATAAAAGTGATTAGCACCATGAATGACACCAACTACATCACAAACTGATTCTCTGTCTGCTCGTAACATTAATGGGCTTCCATAATTTTATGTTTAGAAACTGTAAACTGGAAATAAAAAAGACACCAGCCCATGCAACTGGGGACACAACATCTGAGACACAAACAAACACAAACAAAAACCTGTTACACTGAAAGGGTGTCCCTTTCTGTGGGATAAAGTTTTAATCATTACATTTTGTGACCCAACATGAAAAAAGGAGCAGCTCAAACTCCTGGGAAAGAAATCAGAAATGCAACTGGACTTAAACTTTTGATCCTGAACGTCTGATTTTACGGCTCAATATTCAGCTGCATCAAGAGCGGTGTTGCTTTTTGAACACAGGTTTTACGACCAAACACAAAAACTGCGCATCAAATAAAAAGCCCTAAAATGTTTTATTTTATTGCTATTTTAAAAAAAGGGAGTTTTCTCTCTAACCCAGTTAATCCAAACCAGTTCTCCACTGAGCTGTGTGTTGCTGTAAACGTATATCTTTACATTTACGCGGCTTAGCGATGCAGAATATGGCTGTTAAACTTGTATTCTTGTTAAAAATGTTCAGTAATAATTCAGCACAGAGAATATCTTCCTCCTGCAGAATCGTGTGGAGAAACGACTCATCTTTAAGTGACAGTAAAATAAATAAAGAGCGGGTGTTTTTAAAAGCAGCAGCCTCAGTTTCTGTCTGTAATCATAAGGTGCTCCTGATCTGACTCAGCTGCTGTGAATTTGTTATTTGTGGAGCATTTAATGAACTTTGCCCCAAACAAAGTGAAACTGTGCCTCAGAGTAAGTCGAAGGCAGCTCAGTGAATATCTCTTAAAGGCAGCGGAAAAGTCCAACCTTTTACATAAATAGTTTGAACGTATTTTTATATACGACCCTGAGACGACTTCTGTTGTGACTTGGAGCTTTAGAAATAAACTGAATCGAACTGACGTAAAATCTTGGGACATATTTTGCAATTACTTATCAAAACTATTATTTTTCTAAAACATGGTAACTGGTTCTTAACAGTGCACCCACTGCCTAACAAAAAGGAACAGAATCTAGATGGTGTTTAGCACGAGTCTTGAATAAAAAAAAAAATTTTTTTCCTAACACCATGTCACAAAAATCAAAACCAATTTCAAGACCCGTTCAGTATTAGAAACATGTTTTAGAAAGAGTACAACCTGATTAGAAACATGTTTTAGAAAGAATACAACCTGATTAAACTAGAACTCTGTTGTCTTCTGTCGCAGAGACAAGAAGGAAACGTTCGTCCTTCTGTCTGTCCGTCCGTGCATGTGGCTTCATCTCGGCATAAGAAGGTTCCTTTAGAAATTTGGGTTGCTAGGTGAAAATCCAAGATGGCCACCACCATATGACCACCCCTATCATTTGAGAAAAACCCGTTCTAGTTTTTATAATGCTTTAAAATATAGTTTTCTCAAATGACTGGGTTGGCTCTAGGGGTAGTTGAAGATTAATGTATGGTGGTCAAGGCCACCACATTGGACCACCTACAGCAGGGGTGCCCAGACTTTTTCGTCATGGAGCTCCTTTTAAAATGACCAAGTCAAAATGATCTACCTACTAAGGTAAGGCCCCGTTTGCACGAAAACATCTGGAAACGTTAGTGATTTTCAATGTTTATGAACAAAAAATGAGCGGGTTTACATGAAAACGCTGTAGCTTCCATGTCAGTCAGGTTGCCAGATAAGAAATTATGACATTATATGAAATTATATGTACTGTGGCTTTAAAATGATAGTATTTTGACCTAAACTGTCATATGTGCTGAGTAAAGATACTCTAGGATGAGGTGTGTGTTGTGTTTGCTAAACGTGCACAGAAAAGGAGAGGGTAAATAAGACATTTTACATTTATTTGGCAACCCTGATGCAGGCTCAGCTGCATTCATCATGCACTCATGCAGTGTGTGCATGACAGTTAGTCCAAACTGGTGAACACACTAACGTCTCTTTGGAGCCTGGACTTAATTAGTTTTGCTCCTACAAGCTGAAAAATGGTGAGCAGCACAAAAACACTCTGCTCTCTGACATTTATTATAACTGTTGTTATTTATTATAACTGTTGTTATATTTATTATAACTGTTGTATTTATTCTGACTGTTGTATTTATTCTGACTGTTGTTTATTACAACAGTTGTCATTTATTATAACTGTTATATTTATTATAACTGTTATATTTATTCTGACTGTTGTATTTATTATGACTGTTATATTTATTATAACTGTTATATTTATTATGACTGTTGTATTTATTATGACTGTTATATTTATTATGACTGTTATATTTATTATAACTGTTGTATTTATTATAACTGTTGTATTTATTATAACTGTTGTATTTATTCTGACTGTTGTATTTATTATGACTGTTATATTTATTATAACTGTTATATTTATTATGACTGTTGTATTTATTATGACTGTTATATTTATTATGACTGTTATATTTATTATAACTGTTGTATTTATTATAACTGTTGTATTTATTATAACTGTTGTATTTATTCTGACTGTTGTATTTATTCTGACTGTTGTTTATTACAACAGTTGTCATTTATTATAACTGTTATATTTATTATAACTGTTATATTTATTATAACTGTTATATTTATTCTGACTGTTGTATTTATTATGACTGTTATATTTATTATAACTGTTGTATTTATTATAACTGTTGTTATATTTATTATGAATGTTATTTATTGTAATAGTTGTATTTATCATAACTGTTCTATTTATTATAACTGTTGTATTTATTATAACTGTTATATTTATTATGACTGTTGTCATTTATTATGACTGTTGTCATTTATTATAACTGTTGTTATATTTATTCTGACTGTTGTATTTATTCTGACTGTTGTATTTATTCTGACTGTTGTATTTATTCTGACTGTTGTTTTTATTATGTCTGTTGTATTTATTATAACTGTTATATTTATTATGACTGTTGTTATATTTATTATAAAAGTTATATTTATTATAACTGTTATATTTAGTATACTGTTGTTATAATAAATATAACAACAGTTATAATAAATATAACTGTTATATTTATTATAACTGTTGTTATATTTATTATAACTGTTGTTATATTTATTATAACTGTTGTTATATTTATTATAACTGTTGTTATATGTATTATAACTGTTGTTAGAGCAGAAAAACTTTGGACTGCAGCCGCCTGTAGTGTGCATGTGTCACTTTACATTTGGTGCATTTCACACCTCCACGGGGGGTTCCCCTGAAAATCTCCACTCAGTTTCAGAGAGAACGAGGCTGTTGTCGGTAAATGAACGAACGTTTCACGTCGTGTAAACGGGGCCTCAGACTGGCTGCCCTGTCTGTCAATCAAGAGACACATTTCATGGATGGATGTTTGACTGACGTCTGTTTGTTAATGTCATGCCATCCACCCAGAATACCTTTGAGATCCACGTACTGCACACCCCGACCTACAGCACTTCCTGTTCAATTCCAGTCCAGAAAAACGCTCATCTCAAAAGATAAAAATTTACCATTCAAATCCTTCACAACTGAGGCATCAGCATATCGCTTCATTCAGAGTTCACCAAAATAAAACATTCAAAAATAATCCTAAAATGTCAATCTTCTACTGATTACAGCTCAAACACAAAAACGTTGTGCAAATGTCTGTGTGGTAGTAGCTGAGGGTCATCCACAGAGTGACTGCTTGTGATACTGCAAGAGTTATTTTTATGGTTTGAGCAAAACACAACTTTTAATATTTTATGTCATGCCTGGTTTGTGTTTTATGATTATTCATTTAGTCCTGTGCAAATTATGCTGGATTTTTTTGTCCACTGCCAAAACTTTCTGCATCTTCCCACATCCACTCCTGCTCGCTTTGCTTTTGGATTTAGGTTTTTTCCAGTTGGCAGGATTTCATGTTGCGATCCAGGCTGATCACTATATTTAGTTTTTAACAAGTGTCATTCAGACCCACTGTTTGATTCCCACTGCCAGCTCCTGACCCAGAACTCTGTTGTGATGGCTCTGCCATTTCCCCCTTGCCTTGTGACATTTACATCCTCATTTTATAGACTAAGGTCTAAATGTTCGAGCAGATTCGGGGCAGAGGTAACGAGAAGTCATCTCATTTTATTTTTAATCCCGACTTGAGTAGATGGCATATGGTCAGAGATGACATGAGAGGAGTAATGGTGGAACAACTCTCCCACAGTGTGTCCCATGGCTGCGCTGAGCCAAATGTAAGCGGAGGTGTGACCACTCTGCTCCGACTGGAGCTGCTAAAACTCGTTAAAAGCCGCCTGGTTGCACATTGTGTTAACTGCAAATGCCAACATTTTCTCCATGGATTACAAGCGTGGAGTTACTGGGACTCGCTGTGTGGTACGTTGTTTTTTTGTGCCATAGATGATGTGTGTAAAGTGACGCCCCCGCTGTGTGCCCACTGCTCTATGGGAAGTGAGAGGAAGATAAAAAATTAAGCTAATGGACGAACAGATGAACAGAAATTTGAGCGTAGATGAAGAGCTGGATGGTTTTCAAGTGGTTATGCAACCATTTAAAAGCAGCAGGCTATGGCTAATTGCTGGAATTTAATATGCATGCTAATTATGTTTTCTATAGCTTCTCTTTTTGACAAAAGCAAAAAACAATGAATGAAACTCAAAGTAGTCATTGGATGTACATCTTGCCTGCTTGCTAGGTGCATACGTGTCTACAAGTGGTCACGAGCTCGTCCAGTTGATATCAGTGTTAGTTTGTTTGCACAGAATTATAAATCTGTCTAAAATATTTGTCTTGCTCTTTTGTTGGATGTAACTGGGACCCTGTGTACACAGTTTTGTTCCACCTAATGTACCACACGTGGTGCGTATGACAAATAAAGAACCTTGAATCCCTCAAATCTCCCCCGTTAGAAACATTCCATCGATCCCTCTTTCAAACTAAAAAAGAGAAATTGCCTTTCCGTGATCACCAGCGTTAGCTCCAGTTTCACGTTGGCTCGTCTAACCTCCTCCGTGTTGGCGACCTCATCCACGTACGAGATTCTGAGAATCCTCCAGCTCAGCAGTATCCATGCTCTTTATGAGATCAGCTGAGGACGTCCCTGTCTCGCATCCATATACTAATACGAACCGCATGTAGCGCCTGAGCAGCCTCGTTCTAATTTCTGTTGCTAAAAATCAGCGCATCTACAACTTACGAGCTTATGAAGTCAACCCAGTTCAAGATGTCTGTCAAAGTCAACGGATTAAACAAAAACCTAAACAAAACGGACTATAACTCAGACGATTTTACAGACACTCAGCTAACATCTGGTGTGGTGGTAGCTGAGCACCATCCACAACATAAACTTGAAGCACAAAACAACGTATGACGTCTTTGCTTCAAACGTTGGCAACAACTGTTGGAGGCAACCGCCACAGCTAACTGACGTTAGCCTACACAACAAGGGCTCCACCTCAGTGAGTTTCACAAATACTGAGCTACAGTTTGGCGTCGTGCACAACTCTCACTCCATGAAGCTAGAAGAGGTGCAGCGACATTCAAAGTTTGACCAGCTACCACCACCACATGATCCAAGTCTAACATTATGAAAGGCAGTGAGTGCCATGTGTCCCTTTAAGGAATGCTACGCCTGGAATCCACAAGGTTCAATTAAACTGTGCACGTTTAGACCTTTTCAGTCAAAAAGCTGCAGTCCTGGAACATATACTGGCAAAAACATTTTCTGAGTCTAAATTATAGGCCTTCATTCCCTGCCTGTGTATATTCTCTACAACCATGCAGCAATATGCAGATTTACAGAACTGACCAAATGATTAAACAATTATTTTGAAACGGCAATTTAAATGGAAAAGTCAGCAGAAGAAAAAGGATTAATAATCAGGATAAATGCAGGATTGTAATATAACTGCACAGCAAAAAAAATAATAATTTGATGCATTTCTGAAGTAGCTGCTTGATCTGCCTTGGCTGAACGCTACAGTCATTACACCAAGGATTTCATTACCCACAATGCACCTTGAGTTGGATTGGTGATTTGGGAATTGTATGCTATAGTACCAGCAGCTGGAGTTCTTATGAAACCTCATCTTTTATCTTTTGATTTTCAAGTTGTTGGCAACTTTAGTGCTCCAAAGACCAAAAACCAAACTTGAAATTGGTCTTATTACCCATCAAATGTTTCTGTCATCTTGTTTTCTCTGCATGGAAAAGCTCTGCAGAGTAGAAAAGCCTACATAAACTGAAATAATCATTCTTGGAGACCAGGTTTATCCTTTTACCATAAAACGTCACCAAGAGACAGATTTTCATGACGACTGCCAAGTGCTTAGTATGACACGCCTTAAACTCGGCAGCCCAGTTCTTCATAGTGACCTTTCTTATGTCAGATGCAGCCTCACACCAAGATGGAAGCTGCACTTTGCTTAACGCTGAAGTTATCCAGCTTACAAGGTGCACATATATACATGTATGGTGGCAGCCATCTTGAATTTGGATGTGGCAACCCAATTTTTGATTGCGATTGGTTTTGTGTTCCCTCAGACTGATGAAGCCCTTCGGATGGAGGGCAAAATGTCTCGGCACAAAAAAGAAGCCGTCCAGATGACCTGACTGAACACTGTTGAGTTTATACCTGGATTATTGAGCATGGACTTGGGTGTTTTGATTGTGACCTTTTTCACACCAAAATGCAGCCACGTACCAAAAACAGAAGTTGGTATACAATTTATTTTTTAAAGTTATTCAGCTCACTAGACAGACGGACATACATCGTGGCAGCCATCTTGAATTTTGACATGGCAACCCAATTTTCTGAAGGAAACTTTCTTACGCTGGTAGTCAATACTTCACTAATTTTTCAAGTTATCGTGCTCAAAACATGCATGGGTGGACAAACGGACGGTATTTTCAAGTCTCTGTTTTTTCTCTGAAATAGGGGACAAACGTTGTAAACTATTACACTACACTGCTCTGAATCCAGATAAAATCAGTTCACAGAGGTCATGTTTGGACATAAGGTGGAGTGTTGAGTAGGTTTTCTAGAATTTT
Organism: Nematolebias whitei; assembly: GCF_014905685.2. Taxonomy (NCBI): domain Eukaryota; kingdom Metazoa; phylum Chordata; class Actinopteri; order Cyprinodontiformes; family Rivulidae; genus Nematolebias; species Nematolebias whitei. The sequence goes on along the minus strand of NC_056502.1, from coordinate 3,010,547 downwards.
TATGCTCTTTTTTTGCATATTTTAAGTCTTTTACACGTAATATTTGAGCATCTATCTAATATTCACTCCTAATTATTAAATATTGTTTTATTTGCATGCATGAAGAGCTAAATGTTGGACCACCTTCATTATATCAGAGGCTGAAGCTAATCCTTAATCCTCACCTTTTTATAACTAAGGGATCATCTGTGAGTGAACTTTGATACGGGAGATGTAAACACCAACACCGTCGATTTGATTCGACTTGCTCTGTGTTTGTTGGCTCCAGGGATAAGGACGGAGGGAGCTTGATCAACTTGCAGGGGTATTTTTATCCCAGTCTGGTTCTGCCTGGAGCCATCTGCTGCTCTCTCTCTTTAATCCAGCGGCCTGCCACTGGTCATTAGCCGGCCACTCTATTACGCCCCTTCCCTTCTACAATTATATTTTTTTCAGCTTATTATGTTGATACTGCTATTAAGGCCCGGCGTGGCGTGCTCCTTTTAACTGAACTGCTCCAAATGGATATTTGATGCCCTCAAATCCTCCACACCGTCTCTCTCAGCGTCTGCCTCCCATCCTCCCGTCTTTCATTTTATATTTCAGGTTAGAGTGCTGATGGTGGGGCTTAAATATGCTTAAGTGTGCGCTCTCTCTCTAAACACACAGTTGTGCATGCATTCGAAGCAGTTTTGATTTTCTCTCCTGCACTTAGAGGCTCAGACTTCCTGGACTGAAGACTTGAAAGACAGACCAGTTTCAGCAGGAGAGTCTAGAACACACACACACACGCGCTGTCCATTTAAATCGTTCTGTCTTGAACTATACCTGACAGAGTAAACGACACCGACTGTTAAACTTTACCTCGCGGGAGCTCAGTGGGAAACAAAGCATGGTAACAGACAGATGTGGGAGAGCTGCAGCTGCAGTAAATATTATATTTAACAATGATTCTCTTCATTTGTGTTCAAATTAGTATTGTAGATTGTATTTATGCTTTCAAGCCAAACAAATATGGTTTCACTGCTCAACCAGATTAATACAGACTAAAGTAGACTTTACTTTTAACATACAAAGCCCTCAACAACCTAGATCCATCTTATATTACAGATCTTATTGTTCCATATTTTCTTAACAGAGCACTTTGCTCTCAGGCTGCAGGTTTACTTGTGGTTCCTAGAGCTTCCAAAAGCAGAATGGGAGGAAGATCTTTCAGTTCGCAGGCTCCTCTCTCTCCAGTGGTGATTATGGCCACGACTGAATAATCTTAATCCTTGGTGGAAACTGGACAGTTTTAAGGAATTCAAAAAAACTAGAAATCACAGTTTCTTTATACGAGTGGTCGGTTTACAAAAAAAATAAAAACTTATATATATAGTGGTGGCCATCTTGGATTTGGCATGGCAACATGATTTTCAATACGCACCTTCCTTGTGATGCAGCCGCACACCAAAATGGAAGTCAGTACTTCTCTTGTTTGTTCAAGTGATCATGCTCACAGGACAGAAAAATAGAGACGGTTTCAAGATTAATTCTTCTACCTGGTACATTAGAGACAGATTAGCCAATAAATGCTGCGCTCGTTAGTGTTTTGAATTAATTTCCACATACTTTTCATTGAAGACGTTAATTATTGAAGGTTTCATTTGAAGCAACTACTCTTTAATTATTCAAACCAATTATGTTAAAATCATTTTACACAAATAATTGTATTTAAACATTTTTGTGTTTCATTTTGTGTGACTGCCACTTCTAGGTTGGTTGGACTTGCACCTTTGACTTCCTGCGTTCTGTTTTAATCTGTTTTCATCTTTTGTTGGAGGGCGCACCTGTGTCTGTTAGCAAAATATTGTGTGAAACACTAGACAACTGATTTTGTGACATGTAAACCTAACGGTGCTCAAACATCTACATGTAACTAACCCTCCTGCTGCCTTTGTGTCAAAATGACCCGAGTCCCCAGCGGTCCATTTGACCCGAGGGCAGCAGGAGGGTTGGACAAAAACAGACGTAAGAATTTGATCCCAAACACCGACAGGTCAGGGAACACACGCCTCATCAGCTGAAGTTGAAGAATTCCCGCAGCAGACTTCCTCTGCCAAATATGAACACAAGGTTGAAAAACGAATAAATTAATTCATAAACGAGGTCAAAACGGCGTCTGATTGACAGATGTTTTTTAAGAAGCAGCAGGGTTATATAACCATGAACCAAACGGATCAAAGCTTTGATGCAATGTTCCGACGATGGGATTTGATCCGAGTCTGTAACCACGCCGAGCATCGTGGCCGTCGTACAGTCCACCGTATGAGCTGATGAGGGTTTCATCTTTTTGCTGAACAATGAGCTCTTTCTGAAGCATCTAGTTCTCACAAATGAAGAATTCAATCTTCAACCAAATGAAAAACTTTACGTTTAAATAAAAAAAGACTCCTTGATCAGAGGGTGAAAGCAGTGGGAGAGAGGAAGCTGCTGCACGGCTGGACTTCAGCTCGTCCTCCATCTTTTCAGCTTTATTAGAAAGGCACGGAGGCGGCAGCGGGGCTCGTGTCAGCTAAATGTCACGGCTTCATTCGATGACCCTCGCAAGTCAAGGTCCTGCTGTGGATGCCACTCCCCGAGCGTGACGGGGCTGGGTCTCCTCAGTTTCAGACCAGGGTTTATTGTTTCAACTTTAACGACTGAGTGCAACATTTATTAACGCAAAACACTTTCATTTTATGGAAATATAACTAATATTCATGAAAAGACCACATTTTATTTGCTGCAGCCGTGCACATCAACCTCCACCTTACATGCCAAAGTTTTAATCATCCCAAATGCTCCATTGTGTTCATGGTAACTGGGAAGACTTTTATCAACCACACCAAGTTTTAGATCAATATTTGTAAAATTTATTGAGTTCTAGCTGTTTTTTTGTTTTATCCTAAGGTGGATTAACTTTAACAGCCATTTTAAACCATGTTAACTTCAAAAGTTAAAAAGTGAACTTCTAAGGATTAGCATCTGAAAGTTTCATTAAAATCCACCCAGTAGTTCATAAGATATTTCACTAACAGACAGGCCAATTGCACACATGCATTTACATGATCGCCCTTTTAATACCTCCTCCCCAGCCATGGAAACGTTGTCAACAAAGCAGATTGTAAACGCGCCATATATCGTTAAAAACTGAGAATGCGTTCTCTGGACAACTTACTGAAAGTACTTTCATCTCGAGCACTAATCCCTTTACAGCAACATGTGTTACTATGACTTCAAGGCTGATAATCAGAAAGAAACCATCTCTGAATGACATAAATCTGCCACTGAGCTGCTTACTCCGGCAATGACCATCTGCAAAAATAAATAAAATACACTGTAGCCGAGTGACAGGGCTCCATCCGCCATGACCTATTTGAATATAGTGAAATAAGGCAGCAAGAATCCTCTTATGTCACCCTAAATAAAGTTTTTTGGATGAAGGGTAATCTCTGATTCTGCCATCCCTCCAATATCAGTAATAACCAGGTCTTATCGTAAGCACTGCCATTTAGATTAAACAAACTCCGCCATCTCTTTGGCATCTATTTTCGCTGGATGGATGGGCAATTTTGAAAAGAGGCAACAGTCTGGCATGGAAACAAACGGAGTAATATCTCCAAAGCCGCAAAACAGATCAGCGCGAGTCAAACCTGATGTGTTTTTCTCTGAGTGCTCATAAAACCGAGTGCAACGTCATGATGCTGGCAAACCAGAGCCCGAGCCACCCTCATTTTATCTTCACTGAGACAAAGAGCAACTTTTATTCAATAAAAAAAGGACACAGAAGACACGACTGGTGAGAAAAACAAAGCAGACATCTTGATTTAAAATACAATATAACCCACTGGAGCCCAAAGGAATCAATGTACGGCCTAAATGTGTTGCTTGGTGCTGAGGACTTCTAAAAGTGTCTGGCCAACAACAGACCACACTCCTTTTGTTGCCTTTAGGTACGATGTTAATTAGGGTCAGGAAGGGTCACAGTCCAGCTCGCTCGCTAAAATGAGGCGAGGATCTCAGAGGGAGCTTCTCATTTGGGATGATGCCAGTCTCAATTCTGCTGCCATAAAAGCTTCAAGTGCTCTGCCTTTGTGTGCGTTTGTTTCTGGCTCAACGAGAACCCGTCTGGCACAAGCCGGCAGGTAAGAAGGGTTTTAGCACACAGCTATTTAAGGAAAGGGATTTTAAAAGCACACATGGAACAGAAGCCTAATTCACACACGCTGTTGCTCAGGGAAACCGGGGACATGAATCAAAGATTCTTTAACAAAATGGAAACCTTTGGCAAAAGTTGCATCAGGTAATTATAGGCGCCCTGAAAGTAAGGCTGGCTGAAAAACTGGTCACCTAATTAGTCCAAAGCACCTACAAAAAGATCAATACAGGACTCAAGTGTCCATTTATCTCCAAGCTTTTCTTCTGAGCTCAGCGTGTTTCACATGTTTGTTTACAACAATCACTTCGGCCGAAGGCCCTTTAACACATAATGACCTTCCTTTGCTGTATTGAACTCTTGAACTCATCACGCCCGCTCTCCTTCAATTTCCTGGATGGCCTCTTCAGTGAGTTTGTCGTAATAGAAGGTGATTGTGAGAGAGCAACAATCAACCCTCCATGTGGATGACATCCTTCACGGCTCGTACCGCGGACAGGGAGGAATGCATTTCACTAACGACGGCCTGTCAGCCCTCACCTGCCCCGTCACCGGGCCCTAAAAGGTGACATCAGCCAGCTGTGGTGACACCCAGCACCAAGTTCATGGTGCAGAAAGACACAGGACCGTGTGACAGTCCTACCAGCGTCTAGCCCAAAACACATCAGAACAGAAAATGGTAAAAAAAGACAAAAACGACAACGTTCCAGAAAGCTTCGCAATCTTTCAGAAACCGTAACGACAAAGAGGAAATGCAACACTGGGAGCAAAAACTCAGGAGACAGAAGAAATGGCAATTATAGAAAACCCAGCAGCAAAACAAAGCAATGCACGGCATCATTTCAGGCGATGGCAAGTTGTAGGAAGTCCAGGAAATGAGACAGAACACACAACTGGACAGAAAATGAAATCTCAGAACTCATCAGAGCATCGTATTGACTTAGTCGTTTTTATACCCAATAGTGAGCCCAACTATAAACCAAAGCATTATCAGCACATGACTAACCCTAAACTAAACTCAACACCTCAGCCCTAAACCCACAGGCTCCTCTCTTGTGGAACCAACTTCCAGTTTCTGTCCGTGAGGCTGACACATTGTCCAGTTTTAAGACTTTCCTTTTTGATAAATCCTATAGTTAGCTGGCTTGGTTTCTTAACCTATTCCGTATCCTATGCTGCTATAACCTTAGACTACTGGAGGACAAATCGACCTCATTTCATCAAATGAACAGTTACAAATACATACAAATAAATAGTTTGTATTAGTAATTATTCTTTCTTAACATGTGATTTCTGTCTTTTTGTCTGTCCTCCTAGAGAAAACCTGATGGCCTCCATCCTGGACCTGCCATTGTGTGTTCGTTTTCTCCTTCCTGTTCCTCTCAAACCCAGCCGGTCAAAGCAGATGGACACTCGTCCTGAGCCTGGTGCTGCTAAAGGTCTCTTCCTCATGAGGGAGTTTTTCCTTTCCACTGTTGCCACTGTGCTTGCTCAGGATGGGAGACTGTGATGGAGTGAAAACTCCAAGCAACGTGTTGGCTCCTCAGACAAATAATGTTGTTAACTGACTTTATATAAAGATGAAGTTAGAGAGGACACACTGAGATGGTTTGGACATGTCCAGAGGAGGGACAGTGGTTTGGACGTGTCCAGAGGAGGGACAG
>NC_056502.1:2981639-3004717 GCF_014905685.2 Nematolebias whitei | reverse complement strand
AGGGACAGTGGTTTGGACGTGTCCAGAGGAGGGACAGTGGTTTGGACATGTCCAGAGGAGGGACAGTGGTTTGGACATGTCCAGAGGAGGGACAGTGGTTTGGACATGTCCAGAGGAGGGACAGTGGTTTGGACATGTCCAGAGGAGGGACAGTGGTTTGGACATGTCCAGAGGAGGGACAGTGGTTTGGACATGTCCAGAGGAGGGACAGTGGTTTGGACATGTCCAGAGGAGGGACAGTGGGTATATTGGTAGAAGGATGTTAGAAATGCAGCTGCAGGAAAAAGACAAAGAGGAGACATCTGGATATTTGTGCTACATAAACTGAAATTCAAAGTTAACATATCAGGACCGGTGTAACGGTTTTCTCACAGTCTGGACTATAACACGGGGTCAAAGGGGATAAATTACAGGTACATTAAAAAAATAGAATATCGTGAAAATGTTAAACAAAGAAGTCGTTTCAGAAAGTGAAACTCATGACAGATTCATTACAGAGTGAAATATTTCAAGCCTTTATTTCTTGTAATTTTGATGATTATGGCTTACAGATGATGAAAACAATAATCTCCTGGTGTCCCACCCTAATCAGCTGATGAACTCCTGGACATGAGCTGGAAATGTTTCATTCCTCGAGTCCAGCCTCTCCTGAACCACAGGCATCAGAAGCGTCTTACCTGCTGAGGAGACACAGACTTGGACTGTCTCTCAGTGGTCCAATGTCCTCTTTTCAGATGAAAGTAAATGTTCATGTCATTTATAAATCAAGGTCCCAGAGTCTGGAGGAAGAGAGGAGGTCCAGAATCCATGTTGTTCCAGTCCAGAGTGAAGTTTCCAGTCAGGGATGGTTTTGGGTCCATGTCCTCTGTTGGTGCTGGTCCACTGGGTGTTCTGAAGCCCTCGGTCCACGCAGCATCTAGCAGGACACTTTAGAGACTTCATGCTTACTTCTGCTGACAAGCTGGATGGAGATGTTGGTTTCATTTTCCAGCAGGACTCGACACCGGCCCACACTGACAAAGTCTGTGGAATATTCTCATTTTCGGAGACTGAATTAGTTTAATTTTTCCTCGTTTATAAGCCATAATCCTACCTGCACCGTTATAATTTGGCAGGACGATGGCTCAGTGGTTAGCACTGCTGCCTCACAGCAAGAAGGTCTTGGGTTCAATCCCCAGTTGGATCCGGGGTCTTTCTGGGTGGAGTTTGCATGTTCTCTCCGTGCATGCGTGGGTTTTCTCCGGGTACTCCGGTTTCCTCCCACAGATTAAAAACATGCATGTTAGTCTGACCTCAGGCCCGGGATCACTTGTAAAACAGATCTGTGATCTCAGTGGGATTTGCCTGGTTAAATAAAGGTTAATAAATAATAATAAATAAATAAAATATTCTACTATGTTGTTGTTTATTATGTTTATTTTGGACCTTCTAAATCTATTTCTTTTTCATTTTTTTTACTTTATTTTATAATCTTATTACTTGCTTTAGTAGTTCTTGTTTGTTTTGAGCGAGCCACGTTGGTTCCTCTCATCCTGAACTTTCATTGCACTGCTGAACTTGTGTTAACCTGCATGACAAACGAACAACGTAACATAATAATCAAAATTACAATAAAGGCTTGAAATATTTCTAACCTAATTCTAATATTTCCAATTATATCTTTGTTAAAACCAGGTCTCAATCATGTTAGTAAAAAGTTTCAGTCATGAGCTGAAAAGATTAATTATTCCCCCAAAATAGTTTCAAATAATGTCAAATGTAAAACAGTGCAACTGTTTCAGCCATTTTCTGACTTCAACATTTAATAGCTCGACACCGGAACATAATGTGGAAGCTGAAGCCAGAACAGCACGAGTGCCTCCTTCAGTGTAAGTTCACGTCCATGTAAACGGGACACGAGCACGCAGGACCAAAAGACAAAAGCAAAGCTTTTTAGTTTGTTCCAGGGGTTGGCTTTTGTGGATTCAGTTATTACTTTTGTGCTGTATAGTTGAAATATTCATTTTCTGAAAACTTTTAGGTAAAAAATAGTTACTCTACGATTTAAAACACCTCAACAGTGTGCAGAGGGAATAGGTGGGACTTTCAGCCCCGTGTTCAACGTGTTCGCTGGTCACGTTGTGAGAAATACTCGGTGTTCAGAGAGACTGCAACTGAAAATCAACACATTTCTTCTCAAGTTTAAATGAGCAACTCGTGTCCAACAGCTGAATCCCTGTGAAACATTAACTTTTGCTTTTCTCTGCATGAACATTTCAACCTTACACGATCTCAAAATGTAACTTTTGCTCGTTGAAAAACGTATCAGGATTTAAAATTTTCTTCAAACTGCGCACAAATATTTCATGTTTAACCACGTAAAGAGCCGCTCATGTCGGCAGTGACTGATCAGGCTTAACTTGAGGAAGGCACGCGCCGAGTCGTGATCTAACGAGGGAGATGGACGGCGACAGGAAGGTGAAATTAGACCATCTTGATCAGAGGATGGAGGTGACTCATCTCTTAAAGATAGCTAATCCCAATCCCTGGAAGGATTACGCTCTTTCCTTCTACAAGGGTGTTAATAAAACACAGATTAGGAATCAAACTGGTAAATGAAACAACACCTGCCGATGCACATCAGCAGTTTATTAAAAAATCATCCATCAAAATCTGTCATTGCCACAGTTTCAAACTTTGGTGGCACGTTGAAGGAGCGTGATGACACCGGCTCCTCCTGTAATTGCTTTGTCCTCGGGCGCATGTGAAGTCTTGACAGCTCAAACCTGGTAACCTCGTTGCTCCAGCAGTTGGGTCTAATGAAGCATGCACATTACCCTGGAGAGGGAAAGAGCTCTCCTGCTGCGTACGTACGCGTGCGTGTTTTGGCACTTCTTGACTACAAGGACGGAGCAGTTTGTGTTGGATGCACCGACATCACGAGTGTTACAGTGTGAGCGCAGCCGAAAGCAAAGGTTTCCTTCAAATTTCATCGGGCTCTTCAGTTTCATTATCGAGAAGATATGGTGCTGGAAGAGGAAATCTGTGCAATCAGCTGCAGAAGAAGAGCAGAGACGGCGCACAATTGAGAGGAAGTGGCACGAAGAGGAACGTGTGAGAATCCAAACTCCCAGCGATCTCTTCAAGGCTCCCGGAAGATCTGTGGCATGCCATTATCACCATCATCACCACCACTTTCATCCTCCTGGCTGCTGTAATCGTTCTTGCCATTTCCCCCTTCAGCTTTCCAACCACCACCTCCTTCAAAATAAAATCCCCTGCAGCGTCGTTGTCTCTATTGGCCTCATTTGAATAGCATTCTCAGAGAAAACAGAAAATAAAAAAGACCGAACCGACCCGTCTCACCTACCACAACACATGCATCATATTTTCACAGAGAGCTATAAAAAAAGCATTGTGGGCCCAATTCCCCACAGTTGGGAAGACAGGGACTGTATTTCAGCTAGACTCATCAATATGCAAAACATCAGAGCATTGCTTGCCATGAGAATATTTCCTCCCGTGCACACTCTCAAAATGTGCATAAACATCATCACATTTTGTGTTTTCCCCCTCCCCTCCTAAACAAGCTTTCAGTGGCAAGAGGAAGTATGCAAATGTGGCACGAACATAATCACATTTTGATGAAAAGCACCGGGATTCAAAGCAGCAATTTGCCCTATGTGATTTTAAAACTCTGCAGGCGATCGTCAAACCAAAGAAGCACAGAACGAAAGACTCCGGGCTGGAATCAACGCGTTACCTTTTATTTGTGAAGAAGTGAACAAACCCCCAACACTGGATTACATTTCAAAGCACAGAGCCTAGAGCTTTAGTTGTGGGAAGCATGTGTAGTGTGGGAGAGAGCATCATCATCATGACCTCACGGTGGGGTAGATGTAGGTTAAGGCATCTTCTTCTCTCCGCCTGCAGTGCTGCTCACTCTTCCTCCCTCGTTCTCAACTTAGTTCCCTGGGCTGTCGTTCCTGGATTGTTAAATCCCCGCTCCTTTAATCTTCTTACTCAGCTACATCCTCTTTAAAGATGCAGAACCACAGAGGAGACGTGGGATATGTCTGATGCTGAGCAAGGCGGGGCGGGACATGAGGATTGGAGGTGAATTAGGGTTGAGACACAAAAATGTTCTGCAAGCGATACAAAGAGAGACAGTTTTGCCTCTCGTCAAGAAGTAAAGAATGTGTTGAATTTATCGCTCTGAGGCACTAAAAACACTAAAAGTAGCACCAAATCGCTCATGATTAGTTTAATGCTTCATTTCGTAAAGCCTTCAAACAGATTTCAGCTTAATGCATTGATAAAAGTAACTTCAGAGCAGGATAAAAAGCTGCAACTACTCAAAAACCTACCTAACTAGAACATGCATGAGTTCCAGCCTCACTGACATTAAACTGCCCCGATTCTCCGCCACCGAGCACCACTGTGAAGAAACGCCTATCAATCATCTGCAAGCTGGAACACAGCAGCAACATTCGATAACGGTGCATCACCTGGGACTCAGCGAGATGAGCATAATCCGTTCAAAAATGGATCACAGCTGCCCTGCACGCCACGTGCTGCTCGCTACGAAGAGACGGCGCTACTGTACATTTCTGGGTCATCTTTCAAGTGCTTCTGTCTTTGAAGTTCGGCTGCACAGAGCCGAATGACTCCAGTAACAAATTCATGAGACAACCGCACAACGTGGAAGCTTTGTCAGTCGGTGCAGGAGAACGATCTGAAAACCTACAGAAACATTCCCTTCAATAAGCACAAGATCGGTGACATTTTCCGCACATTTTGAGCTGAAACTATTAAACCGCTTCCTGCGAGTGTGGGAGGTCACACAGCATTTTATCACCAGCCCTCACTGACAGTGTGCATGCAAATAAAAGGCTCAGATTTAGCTGTAATTAGTGGGTTAGAAGTACCTGTTTCCCAGAAGTAGACAGACTTCCCATCGTCTGCCTGCGTGTGAGCCTTCCAGAAACCACAGAACAGCAGCAATGTCACCAAAAAGCTCTCCCCTGTCCTTTTATTGAGGGTCCCTCCTGCACCCCTCCACCCCAGCCCCATGGTCCACCACAGGACAAAAGTAAATCCACTCAGCTCCAAAGGTCAGCAAAGGTGACGACGACGAAGAACCAAACCACACGAGTCCAGAAAGCAAGAAGAGCAGCGAGCTTCAGTTGTAGAGGATGTGATGAAGAGTGTGTGTGGAAGGGGAAAGGGTGTGAATGGTGGTCCTGCAGGAGTTTCAGGGGTCCAGAACTTATGTTCTTGTGAAGGACAGAGGGGGTACTTTTGTTCCCAACTTGGCCGGATGGTCCCAGAGGGAGGCGGTCAGTGATGGGGACTGAGCCGCAGAAGGATGGTACGGTCGTCCTCCTCCATCGTATCCGCTTCCACCGTTGCTGCCTCCGTCCTCTGGCTGCGGAGCAGTGACAGCGGACGAGTGTCTGCAGTGTGCTTCGCCTCCCTCCCTCACTTCCCTCTCACTCTCTCACTTCCTCTCCTATTCGCTCACTCCCTGAGCTCCCTGCTATTCCTACTCCTACCTTTTGGCTATTTTCCTCTCCTCCTCTCATCTTCCATCATCTCTCCTCCTCATGTTTCCTTTGTTTTTCTCTCAAGCACGCTCACTCCGTACTTTTTAATTCTCACATTTAATCTCCATCACATGAGGATGGCTGCTCCCACTCCTCCTCCTCCTCCTCCTCCTCCTCCTCCTCCTCCTCTCACACTGGTTTTCCCACATGCAGTGTTTGTGCGAGCGCCTGGAGACCAGCAGGACTCAACGCTGGTCTGAGGAGTTCCTGCAAAGGATCCGGAGGCAGAGAGACGAGCTGGGCTTAACGCAGAACGATGGCAGGGGAGGGGACGAAGGAAGCAAGGAGGAGGGGGGGGGGTATTCTGCTTGTGTGAAGAGGGTGTGAATGGGAAAATGATGGAACAGAAAAGGTGATAATGAGGATTTAGAGTAATATTTCAATTAAATATTTTATTATGAACCAACAGTTAGAATGATTCATTTTCATAATTGGCTGTTCATTCATTGGTTATTCAAACAGGATGGACAATCTGCCTCTAACCCAACCGTTAATCTTAGATTAACAGTTTTAATTGAAGGATTTCCAACAATTGAGATTTTTCTTCAGCAAATTGTTATTTCACCATCATAACTACCAAACATCTAGAGTGAAACGTTTGTTTGATTTTGAAACCGTTATCTTTATCCACCTTTACAGATCGTGAGGGTCACTGGTGTCCATGCCCAGCCATCACTGTACAAGAGGCGGGCACGCCTGGACAGGTCTCCAGTCCATCACAGGGACACGTGGACAGGTCTCCAGTCCATCACAGGGACACCTGGACTGGTCTCCAGTCCATCACAGGGACACCTGGACAGGTCTCCAGTCCATCACAGGGACACCTGGACTGGTCTCCAGTCCATCACAGGGACACCTGGACTGGTCTCCAGTCCATCACAGGGACACAGAGACAAACAAGACAAACAAACAACCATTCACTCTCTCACCTAGGGACAATTCAGAGTTACCAGTCAGTCCAACATGCATGTTTTTGGTCTGTGGGAGGAAACTGGAGAAAACCCACGCATGCACGGAGAGAACATGCAAACTCCACCCAGAAAGGCCCCTGGCTCAAATTTGATCCAGCGACGTTCTCGTTGTTCAAACTTTTGCTAATAACTATGTGGAGTCAACTTTGTCTGCTTGTTAAAATTGTTCCATGAGCTACAGGACGGATTTTAACGAAACTTCAGGAGTGAATCTTTGGATGTCTCTCCAAGTGATCAAATTCTGGAGCCAACCCGACACAAACGGTCACCGCTGATCTTAGAAATAGATCAAACTCAGTCCGTTTTACAGATAATTTGCTAAAACTTGACATGAAATCTGTTTATATCGCACATGCCATTTACAAAGTTTGACCAAAATGGCAACAACTCAATAATTACTTCTCAATTTAAGAGGACTGTAGTCTAAAAGTCTGTGATAAAATGTTGTGGGTGATATGCATTTCTTCATGAAAAGCTAAGGCTTTAGTTTTACAGACTTGTGAATATGAAAAATATTGCTCCACCATCACCGTTGCCCTCTGGTAGGACAGAAGACCAAACGGGGGTGTCACACAACACTGACCTTCTTTAAATGGCTCGACTCCAAAAGTTGATCCAATGTAAATTTAATGATTACTTTCTGAAAGTTTCATTCAAATCTGCCAGTGGATTATGAAATATTTTGCTAACAGACAAATACAGACACAGCTAAAACATTATTGCCCCCCTTCCTCCATTCAGCAGGGGGACCTGGGTGTACCCCAGGTGCAATGGGTTAATAATAAGAACATACAGTGATAACACATAGCACTTTACTTTACTTTAAACGTCAATGAAAGACTGCAAGACCACGTTATAATTTTCTAAACTCCCTGTAGCTCTCTAAAGAAAATGTTCTGAGCTCTGCAGATTTTAACAGACATAATTCATACGGAGGTAAACCGTGTAACGGGTGGGAACAATTAGGGACCATAGAATAAACAACCTTTGGAGAACTAATGAGCATTTTATCATGAAACATGGTGAAGGGAAAGACCCAATTAGAATCTACGAGGTGAGAAAGAGCAAGTTTAAAAACCAGCTGAATGGGAGAGAACATAGAAAATAACGTGGATCAGAACTGTTTGTAAAGCAGAAGTCCAAGAACAATCAGAACGAGGTGCAAACACGGGACAAAAAAAAACCTGAGAATGATCCGTCAATGATCAAAACAGGCAGCAGATGAGGGAACCAAGGACGAGCAAACCGTGCGGGAGCGGCAACCAGAAAACTAAGGGCAGGCGGGGATGTGTGGGCTGAAACTAATCGAACAAATCCACGATAATAGAAAACTATTAACTTGTAAAAGAAAACTGGAGCACTTAAATAGCAACAAAAACAAAATTCAAAGCCATACACAACAAACCTCACTGACCGCCGATGATGCATTTAGGTTTCCAGAACAAGCCAGAAGTGATGGAGACATCCAAACATGCAGCTTGGGCTGGGATGGAAACGTCTTACGTCCACTTATTTAAATAGATATTATAGTCATTTTAAATATGGTTTCCAATAATTAGTACCTTATAATGAGCGACATCAGTCAGAGCACAGAGGATGATGAAAAGGGCAGAAGTCTTCATGCATGCTAGGCTAATGGCTAGTGCTACAAGTGCCTTTGTTTTTCAGGTTTATAAAACAACTCTTGAAAAATGACACATTGAATGAAAGAAAGTCACATTAGCGAATATTAAACAATAAAGTTAAATAAGATGATAGAGGGTGCATTTTATCCCACAGTGCAACATAACTTTAGACAAATGATTCTATTTACAGTTGTGGGAGGGGGGGGGGGGGGGGGGGGACATAAAATGTTTGAGAAGCGCTGGTCTAAAGAATCATTTCAACCTGCTCTCATGATCAACTCATTTTTTTACATGTATTACCTGTTTTGTAGTCGTTTTCCATCTTTTAGTTGGGTCACTTTTACTTTCACATACTTTGATTCCTGCCGTCACTTGTCCAGAGAATGTGAATTATTCACACTCACCATGCTCCATAACTTTTACTGCTTTTATTTGTTGTTGTGAATTATATTAAAATGTTCCATGATCCTTACTCTTTGTAATAATCAGTCTTAATGTGACAGTAAAAGATGATTGCATTATCCTCAAGGTGACTGATACGATTAGAGGCATCTTTCTTAGAGAACCCTTGGGAGCTGCTGCCTTCTAGATCCCCGTCTGCTTCTGACTGCAGCTGGGTTCGGATAAGAATGGGAGTTCTACAAAACTTTTTCTGTTCAGGAAGTCAGAACGGGCGCCTCAGACAGGTGAAAGCATCGATAAGAGTGAAATTGTAAATGCACTGATCTGTGATTGCTGGCTCTTCTCCAAAGCTTTGTCAATAAATATGATGAAGCGGACACCTGGTTGTTTTGGGAATCTCTTTTTTCCACGACAGTCAGTCATCACCCTGTGCCCGACTGGACTCCTCTGTAGCCCGAGACCTGTTCCACAGAAGCCATTTTGAAGTGAAGTGGTACCGCAAGCAGGTGGAAGAAAGAGTGGTGAATTCCACTTGGAATAACTTCTGCAACCAGCATGCACTGGTGCAGAAAAGGAAAGCAGCACCCATTAATAAACCTGAAATCTTTGGTTAAAACTTTGGCATACAATGGGGAGGGGGCTGCGCATTCTTTCAAGAATTAAAGAATGCTATAGCGTCATTTTTCCTGCCTATGAGATCTGCCTTAAACATTGATTTTTGAACTCCAACCTGTTGTAAGAGACTTCACAGCACCGTCAGTACAACTTGTTAAAAGGTTGGTTTCTTAATGATCTGTCCTTCCATACGATTTATCTAAAGGTGTCAACGTCAGTGTCTGTGTCAGCTGAATGCACGGACCAAGAATAGAAACTGAGCCACCACGGAGGTGGTTGGAAGCAGCACAGAGGTGAAATTATTTGAGTTAATGTTCTTCAGTTTCATCCCCTGACAGAGTGATAACGCTGCGGCTGTTCAAGGACATGTGACTGACAGGCTTTAAGTCTGGCTCAGACCGTCGTATCGAGTTTTAACTTGGACATGCCAGATAAAAAGGACTCGCCAGCCTGGTTAGAGTCTAGTGACTCAACTATTATGTCAAGTTTCATCAGAATGGATCAATAAAGTTTGAGGATGTTGCTTTGAGCTCGACTTCATTCCAATAATAAATAAAGAGCTATAGCTATTCTCTAATGAGATCATTTGATCTTAAATCTCAATTAACCAAAAGAATTTGGCTCAATCCCGAGTCCTTTTCCCTTATTTGAAAGTAAAAATAATAATCCATGACTTTTTTTCCATCCTTTGGAGCATTGGTATACATAAATTTCATTTTATTTTATGTTCTTTAGTTCTGTATATTCATCACTCACAAACAAAGGAATGATAGTTCTGTCCGAGTCTTTCAGTAAGTAATCATTGGGTATACTTCTACAACTGAGGAACATTTGAAGGCAATGCAAATCAGAACCAGAATAAGCTTCATCATCATTGCACCAAGATACAACGAGAACATGTACATGCAGTCGTCCGGAAGATGGACGGAGTGCACGAAGCTGCTGCTCTAAGCGCGGCCTCTCTTATCCTTATCAGAATAATAATCTTAGATAGGAAAAGGGGGAGAAACATGAGGGTAGATAGTTGTATAACAAAAAAGATCTTTCACAACTTGTCTATCAGGACACGAATAGAGACATCAAAACAACTCTACCAGCAGCACGATGAAAACATGATTACATGCATTTGACATCAAGATGTTGAGATTTGTCCATGAGCGCGGGGGTGCGATAGATGAAGCTTTTGTCCTTGGTTACCCATGACCCAGGAGAAATTTGATAGTCGGCCCATTCCGAGGCCGTTGGGGAGTCAGATTCAGATCCGCTTTGATTGTTGATTTTCTTCAGCCTCGAGTCCATCTGGATGTTCTGGTTCCAAAAGGCCTAATTGTGGGATTCCATTCCACTGATCCATGCTATGAGTCTCCTTCAAGGTCGAACCCACCACGCTGACGAGTCCCAGAAGCCGCAGGTGGCCTGCAATTCTCATAAATCGCCTCCACCTTATGGTTTAGCTCGTAAATCAGTTGATTTAGAGTTCCTACAGCACGGATCAAACCTTCACACTGACTCGGAAGCTTTGTCATGGCCGAAACTGCTGCCGATGTCTTCTTTAATAGTCAATAAAACAGAGCCCCGCCGATACCAAAAAGCAGAGTCCTGCTATCATAAATCCAAATATGTAAACGTCTTCAACATCCTCCTGAGACAGAACTGAGAGGCACATCATCTGCCACACTCCCCACGGGTCCATGACGTACCCCACAGCGTGAGTCTCAGCTGGACACGCCGGTTCTCCAGGACCTTGTCGCTTTGATGAAAAAAATCTTATCAATACAGTTGAACGGCCACGATACCAAATCCATAATCTTAATTTATGTTCGGGAGATGTGAACCAGGTGCTTCAGACACACAGAAAAAGCCAAGATGGCCACCTCAGCCAACTAACCTAAATAAAAAATAAATAAATGTTTGCACAAATGGCTTTACCAAGCTCAATTTTGCAGGTATTGTGCAATAATGGAGCGCAACATATTTGTTTAAACCTTCAGCATTAACAGTTTGGGTCAATCCTGTGTGTCTGTTAGCAAAATATCTTTCAAACCACTGGATGGATTTCAATTAATCTCTCAGAAAGTAAAGTCCATGCTCAATAATCCAGGTATACAATCCAACATTTTTCAGTCAGGTCATCCGAATAGTTTCTTTTTTTTGCTGAAATGTTTCACCTTCGATCCAGAAGGCTTCATCAGTCAAGGAAAAACACAACAAAACTGATTCTTCCCCCAAAAGCTTACTCCAAATTGGAACAAACCAGTTATGTTGGTGATAAGTTGGTCCCTTTGTCACACCCCCTCCTCCATTGCCAGCCCTCTTCCTTGTTGACAGTCGTGTAAAACTGGTTGAAAACAACAAAGTCCATGCTCAATAATCCACTTTGGAGTAAGCTGTTGGGGGAAGAATCAGTTTTGTTGTGCGTTTCCTTGACTGATGAAGCCTTCTGGATCGAAGGCGAAACGTTTCAGCACAAAAAAAAGAAACTGTCCAGATGATCTGACTGAAAAATGTTGGGCTCTCAGAAAATAGTTATTACAGCTCATTGACTTTTGGAATCAACCCAATTTAAAATGGCTGCCACAGTTAATCAGCTTCAGTCTATGTAGAAACAACTATTCCTTAGTGAATTTTACAGTTACTGAGTTAAACCCTGGTGTGGTAGTAGCTGACAGTCCTTCACAACCCATACTCTGAGTGTAACATTTCACAATTTGACCAAAATGGTGACACTTCTGTTCCTCAACATAAGACGATCTCAGTTAAATCTTTGACATGGATTCAGTTTCTTATGTTCTGGTTTTAGAAGGACTTTCTGAACACTTAAGGATCTCCAGGTGAAAAATGTTCTTATGTTCAGGTGAGAAAGCCGTGGCTGATGTTGGGAGGCGTCTGACAGCTGTGCTCACACACAGAAAGTTTGTTTTGTTTTATACAAATAGTCCAGAGAGACAAAAGGAGAAGTTTGGCATGTAAACTTGTGTCTCTGAATTCTCTCTCCTCCTGTTCTTCGCCCGTGTCTTTGTTCTCACAGTGAGGAGAAAAGAAGCGAAGAAACTTCTTAATGAGTTCAGAACAAAGAAACCAAGGCCTTGAGTGATATCCTGAATAAACCTTGCTTTTATACTTCTACACATTTCAAATTCTCCTAAAATCCATTAAAAGAACGGAGGAATGTTTAATTATGGCAGTTATTGCCAAGTTTCTCTTCTGTCTTTCAGCTCCACTCTGCAAGCAACAAGAGTGACCCAAAAGATCCACTCAGTTATTTTGGTGAAGTGAATAATTTCAGACAAAGAATTTTATTTGTGTCCAGCTTTGACACGCATGACTCTTTTGCAGTCTGGACCAGTGGTGAACATCTCCCACCAAAGAAACTCCAGGTTCTGAAGTTGAGGACGACGACGGAGTGGACGTTCCAGATGGAAAAAGAGCCAAAACTCCACCTGCGTCCCAGGATGCCCTCGTTTCCCCGCAGCCCTCCTCCTCCCAGGAGAAGCTCTTGAGCTTCGACTCCCAGCCTTCATCCTCCTACTCCTCCTCACTCAATTCCCAGGAGCTCCAGGCAGTGGTGCAGTGGTAGCTACAGGAAGCGTTGGCGCCGCCCGAGCTGGAGCGTAGCGTGTCGGCCGAGTCCCGGCTGCCGGACTCGTGCCTGGAGCCCTGCCTCATCTGTCGGCCATGACCAAAGAACGGCTGCATCGTCCACAAGAAGACGGGTCACCTGATGTCCTGTTACATGTGTGCCCGCAAGCTGAAGAAGAAAAACAAGCTGTCCGCTGCAGGATGTCCATGGTCCTCACCTACCTCCTAAATTCTGTTTTGTTCAATAAATAGTTTGGTTTAAACGGTTTAACCCAGCTGGTCGAAGCAGATGTTCTCTCGTCCTCAGCTGGTTCTGCTGGAGGTGTCTTCCTGTTAAAGGGAGTTTTTTCTTCCCACTGTCTCCTTTGTGCTTGCTCAGGATGAGACTGTGACAAAGTGAAGATTCAACACAATCTGCTGCTTCCTTAGATAAATAATGTTATTAATTGAATTTTTATGTATATGAATGTTTCTGTTCAGCGCCCTGGGTAAATTACACTGCAAGGACAAAAACTGTACTAAATATTTGGTGAGACAGTCAAAAGTTCTTTTCTTTTAAAATAACAGTGGAAAAAACAGTATTATCATCACTGTATGTTACACTGAATGTAACAATTTTAACCCAATAAAAGTGATGCTGTGGTGGCTCTCAGTTGGTAGAGCTGTTGCTCTAAAGGTTGTTGGTTCAAATCCAGATCAGGGACCATTCTGGGTGCAGCTTGCATGTTCTTTCCATGCATGTGTGGGTTTTCTTCCACAGACCAAAAATATGCATGATAGACTGATTGTTAAATTGTCTCTAGGTGAGAGAGAGTGTGAGTGAATAGTCGTCTCGTTTGTCTCTATGTGTCTCTGTGATGGACTGAGACCTGTCCAGGTGTCTCTATAATGGACTGGAGACCTGTCCAGGTGTCCCTGTGATGGACTGGAAACCTGTCCTGGTGTCTCTGTGATGGACTGGAGACTTGTCCAGGTGTCTCTGTGATGGACTGAGACCTGTCCAGGTGTCTCTATGATGGACTGGAGACCTGTCCAGGTGTCCCTGTGATGGACTGGAAACCTGTCCTGGTGTCTCTGTGATGGACTGGTGACTTGTCCAGGTGTCTCTGTGATGGACTGGTGACTTGTCCAGGTGTCTCTGTGATGGACTGGTGACTTGTCGAGGTGTCTCTGTGATGGACTGGAGACCTGTCCTGGTGTCCCTGTGATGGACTAGAGACCTGTCTAGGTGTCCCTGTGATGGACTGGAGACCTGTCCAGGTGTCCCTGTGATGGACTGGAGACCTGTCCAGGTGTCCCTGTGATGGACTGGAGACCTGTCCAGATGTCCCTGCGATGGACTGGAGACCTGTCCAGGTGTCCCTGTGATGGACTATAGACCTGTCCAGGGTGTCCCCCACCTCTCACACAGTGACTACTGGATATGGGCACCAGTGACCCAAAAAAGATGAAGTGGTTATTGATGATGGATGGATGGATGGATGGATGGAAGGAAGGAAGGATGGATGGATGGATGGATGGATGAATGGATGGATGGATGGATGGATGGATGGATGGATGGATGGATGGAAGGATGGATGGATGAATGGATGGATGGAAGGATGGATGGAAGCGTTATGATACTGCTGGTCTAATAGTAAAAATACAACAGTCTGAACTCATTTACAAAAAAATATGGTCCAGAGATGCGGTCTTCAAACAGCAGACAGGTCGTTCATGACCGCGTCACTCGACACGACTTGACAGCTCGACAACAACGCAGGAAGTGGCAGCAGATGATGTACTGTCTGGGTGTCGCCATGTTTGCTGTGAAATGTCAGCTTTGAGCAGCAAACCGGAGATGGACAGATGGAGGAACATACATCAGATGGGACAAACGTGTGTGAAGCCAGCAGCCTGCCAACTCATAATCAGCTGCCATCAAAAAACTGGAACGCACAATATCATCAGCTGATGACAAACGAGGCCTCTCCACAAATCAGATCTAATTACATCATTCAATTAAAAAAACTAATTAAAGGTCCGATATTACTTAAAGGAATTCATGTCCACCACCATCTTTCACGCTTTTTTGGTTAAACATTTTAAATAACATCATGTCTCGTGTCATTTCTGAGATCTTAGCACTCAGCATTTGTTTAGAACGACTCTCAGTCACTAAAGCACCAACGGGAGGTCAATATGTGTCAAACTGATACACGTTTGTGTTTGCTAATGCCACTTAGACGTGGTGGCCATCTTGATTTGGCTCGACTCCACAGGTTAACCAGTTGTAGAGGTTCATCGTTCAATTACGCTGAGTTTCATTAAAATCCATCCAGCGGTTCATGAGATATTTTGCCAACACTACAACCAACCAAGCACCTTCAGTGTCGCAATAATAAGTCATATTTGAGAAGGAATGAAAGGAGCAGCCATCTTTTCTACTGGACATAAAGGCTGATTCTGTCGTTCCACTAAGACAGAAAGCCATCAGTCTAATATTTCACGGCCCTCATCTCTAATACCCCACAGTCAACACATCAATAAGTCACGAAGGACACTTGTTAACTGAGATGATGGTCTGTTCCAAGCAAGGTCTTCCTTTTCTAAAATGAGGATGCTTCTCATTAATCAACTCTGGCTGTCCTTGTTGAAGACGTATGTACAGACCTGCTCATTAACACATTGCTATTTTAGGGTGTGCAAGGATGTGAACATCAGTATTCATTTGTCTCTCAACTCTAATCTGTCCTATGCTTTAAATTTGGGTTTCTCGCAAAGACTAAAAGAGAAAGAAAAAACTGATGAGCAGATGGAACCATTAAGTAGAAACTCAGAATTATGACAGTTTAGATAATTAAGACGTACTGCAATTGGCACTGAGAAATCAGGCAGCATGCACTCTGAATAATGAGGGCTAATAAACAGAAACAAAAGAGTCTGTTCATATTTGAGCCTATAAAGAGTTTATAATGAAGGAGTGGTAACTCATGGTAACGGGTCAAACGTCAAATGAGCATGAGGTCCACTACTGATGATGTGTCCCATCAAGAAGATGGAATATTGACTGACCCAAAAACCAGCTCATGTCTGGTCTTTGACTTCCTACTCCAAAACTTGTCAGTCTTTGGACCTATTCATGAAGAATCACAGAGATCCAACAGGCACACTTAACCCCGGTCGAAGGCTGTGGGTAAGCTGTGATGGTTCCACATATTCATTGCTGAGAAAAACAGACCCTGCCTCACAAAACACACAAATCTGAGGTAACCTGAATCAAATCTTCTTGCAATTTTGCACAGGGAGTATGCAAAAGTACAGGTCTCTCTTGAAAATGAGTCCTCGTGACTCAATGAGACGAACCTGTATAAATAAAGGTTGAATGAATAAAGAAAAGGTCTTAAGGAGATTTCATTGGTGCAGTTGAAGTAGCCACTAACACATTGATTAACAATGAGTCACTGCAGCTGCCAAAGCCAAATAACCAAATAATAATTATTTAGTTTCAGACTGGAGCCAAGATTGTACTTATGTCTGAGAACCACAAGAGAGACCCTGGTGAACACAACTACAACTTGTACCACAGTTTGAAAACTACAGTACTAGACATTATGAGCTTGCCAGTGCCATACCTTTCCAGTAGAAACTCATCCATCTTTCCACAGCTTCAGGCTTGGAGGCTGCCCCAGAGACTAGAGGTGAGAGGTGCTAGCAAGGTTCACACAATGAAGCAAATAGGATCACATCATCTGCATATAAAAATACATAAAAATTGAGGTTAGAAGCCAGCTAACATTAATTATGCATCAATCTAAGACAGATGTCTTGGCAAATTCATTCCTAGGTACCTGATGTTGCAGCAAGTATATATTTAGGTAAATGGAGCAATAAAATTGTTCATTTTATTATACTAAACAGAAATGGGAACAGTGAAGTTCTACAGCAACTGACAGTAACAGAAATACAGCAACTGATCCCTTGTCAATAAATGACTTGGAGAAAAAGTCACTGAAATGAGGTAAAATGTCTTATTTTATTTGAAAGTCTTATTATACTTGACTTCTTTCTTTATTGAAAATGTCGTTTCTTGAAGGAATGCATACTGCCCATCACCTTAAGATAAGAACTTTATTGATCCCGCAGGAAAATGCTGAACCAGGATAGAAGTACAGAAAATTTGCATAGTTGTGATTCCCACAAGAAACCACACTATACTGTGCAAGCGGAGGTTTGAAAAAGATTTTTTTTAAAAGGGACAAGACATGGAGAAACTCTGGCAGGCAGCCGCTCGCAGCAGCGCCACATCACCTTGCACATCTGTGTGTGTGTGTGTGTGTGTGTGTGTGTGTGTGTGGGGGGGGGGGGTATTTCTCATTATGCTTCCTGATTTAAGATTTTAGAAACATGTTTAGAATGAAAGTTTATGTTGAAGTTAGGCCTGACACATTAACAAATTTTGCTGGGCGATTACTTGTCTCAGAAATTATTGCGATAAACGATAATATTGTTTGAAATTTAACAATAATTAGTAATGTCACATTTAAGAAGAAATGTTGGTTAATTTTTGTGTGTAGTACCTTTTTTTGACCACTGGATGGCAGTATAAGACTGTTTGGACTGAAGGATGGATAGTGAGGGAGTGAGCAACGTGTCTAAGAAAAATGGGAGGGAGGCCCCTTGACGTGGCATGGGCTGTCTCTCCTTCCTGTTTTTAGGTTTTCAAATGGTGGCTGCTCGGTGTGGTTTCAGCTCTTTAGCATTTTTCACACAAAGCTTTTGATTAAAAAAAAAAATCAGTAAACAAGTTCTCCGCTTCTTTTTGCAGAGAAAAACAACTTTTTAGACAAAGGTGCAGGTTTCAATCATGAATTTTAGAGCTTAAAATACGGAGGTTTTTTTCCCCGAGGTCGGCCTGTTAGCTTAGCTCGTAGCTTAGCTTCTCAGCTTAGCTGCTTTTAACGATCCAAAAATGTGATTTTGGATCGTTAAAATGGATTTTAAAAAGAAGAGAGAGGGGGGGGGGTCAGTGAAGAGCACTGGAGTTGAACCTTCATCCAGTGTCTTCAGTAGAAAGAGACACGAAGACACGATAAAGCCGATAAATGAAAAAGAGGTCGATAATTTTCATTTATCGTGCGATTAATTGATTTATTATTTATCGCGACAGGCCTAGTTGATAATAAATCCACAGTTGTAAGACAGAATTATTGTTGCAATAAGTTTAAAACAACAAAAGATTGCCAGAAGCAGCAGCAGAAGATTCTTGAGGCTTTGAATTAAACAATTTGACAACTTTTACAAGAAACTCTGAAAATATTTTAAATAAAACATTCACTTAGAATATATAAATATAATTATGTTGAGGTGATTAACAGATGCTTTGCTGCTGATCTGGTCCCATACATTCAGAAGTGTCTGCGGCCTCCCTTCAGTCTGAGAGCTAGCTGACCATCATCGATTACAACTCAAACCACACGCACCAACCCTCACCACAAAATAACCGGATTATAGCTTTAATGCTGTTCTTTTCATTTACTGCAGCAAAGCATTTCTCCCCTGGGTGAACCACACAAGTCTCATCGTCCCATTTCTTTGCCGTTGTAAGTTACTGCTATTTAATTCATCATTAGGCCTCAGTTTGTAGAGGTGCTGTTCAATTATTCAAAACAACCTCGTGACTTTATGTTCCTCTGCAATTTGCTTATCGGGGATTTGTGGTTTCTTTACAAACAATTAAAGACGGAGCAGGATAATCCATGAGCGAACCTGAAGCATCCAGGTTACATTGTGTTCCTGAGCGGCTGCAGAAAGGGTTGTATTCATAATGCATGAAGCTTAAACATGTTTTTTATGTTTAGCTTTGGGAAGAGCGACTTGTTCAATCGTGTCATTTTAAAATATTCTCCAAATTAAAAATGCAGAAAATAAATTATAGGATAACGTTATGCAATCACAAGGAATAAAACTCTAACAATAATCAAAGAAAGAAAACGACATTTGGATTCATTATCAGCACAGAAGAAGTGCAGCACATGACGAGGGAATCAGAGCGAAGCAACAACTAATTTAATTTGCAATCAGCAGTGAGAGATTTCAATCTGGGAAAGAACTCTTTACTGTGTTGTCGCCTAGACAGCAGTGGTTCCCAACACTGCTCCTTGAGGAACGCCACCCTGCACGTTTGAGTTGTTTTCTTGCTTTGACACCTGGTTTGAATGAATGAGTGATTAACAAGCTTCTGCAGAACATGAGGAGGTGATTAAATCACTGAATCAGGTGTTGGAGAGGGGAAACAACTAAAGTATGCAGAGCAGTGTTCCCCGAGGACCAGGGTTGGGAACCACTGGGAGAGAGAACAGGATCAATTTAAAGCAACAACCAAATCCTCCGTGCTGCGTGGGTTTTCTCCGGTTTCCTCCCACAGACCAAAAACATGCACGTTAGACTGACTGGTAACTCTAAACTGTCCCTAGGTGAGAGAATAGTTGTCTCGTTTGTCTCCGTGTCCCTGTGATGGACTGGAGACCTGCCCAGGTGTCCCCCACCTCTCACACAGTGATTGCTGGATATGGCACCAGTGACCCCCGGGACCCGAAAAGGAAGAAGTGGGTAAAGATGATGGATGAATGGATGGATGGATGGATGTCAGAGTCAGAGTCAGAGTTTCTTTATTGTCATTCGCACCTCATGTGGTACATGTGGTGGAGCGAAATTATGTACACAGGGTCCCAGTTACATCCAACAATAAAATGTATAAGAAAAACAGTAATAACATCTAAGATATGAACTAAGAAAAACATCAACTAAATATACATTAAGCACTCATAACATAAAACATTGAACATCAGCACAATGGATGGATGGATGGATGGATGGATGGATGATGGATGGATGGATGGATGGATGGATGGATGGATGGATGGAAGGATGGATGGATGGATGGATGGATGGATGGACAGCTAACGATGTGAAAATATAAACAGTTTCAAACTAACAAGTAGGGGTGCACCGATTTATCGGCCCCGGTTTCCTTAATTTTGGGAAATCGGACGCTATTTTCACGAGAAACCGATTTTACCAATGTTTTTAGTTTTAACAATAATTGTCTAAACTTCCTTTATATTTCAGAGCACCACCTCATGACCAGTTAAAACAAGTTTGTATTGTTCTAGGATATTGTTCAAGGGCATGCTTTTCAGTGAGATAATATTGTAAAATTGAAGGTGCATTGTGAACTTAACACCTGACAGCGTCGATTAGAAAACTAAATCGGAATCGGCAGGTCAGACTTTTAAGAAATCGGTGATCGGGCAGAAACCTGCAGTCGGTGCAGCCCTACTAACAAGCTTTCAACAAGAGCAGCAAGCTGAACATTTGCTCTATGAAAGTCCAGAAGGACGCAGCGCAGGACGGAGTTCATTAATGTTTTAGGACTTTGTCATGGACTCGGGTTCAGGCCGGGTTCAGTGTGTGGCAGAGGACGAAGACACGACGTCACAACGCTCATGTCAAAGTGAGCAGCGAGCCCAGAGACGGCTGCAAACTGGGTCTGGATGCGATGACTCACAAGGTGGAGAAGGGACGCGGTGGTGCAGCGTCACTTTGACTCTCCAAGTCGAAACACGCCCTCACAGACACAACGAGGGGTCTGTGGTGTACGAGCAGAGCGCACGGTGTGACACCACGAGATCAGCGTGCGACGCGAGAGCAGAACTGTGGATCTTCCAAACTTGGTTACAGGAGATGATTTAGTTCGGAGCGAGAGAAAAGCGATGCAAACACAATAATCAAGCACAAGAAGAAGGGATCCATAAGGCGTGGATTGCAAAGCACCTCTGGCAGTGTTCTGCACATCGGCCTCGTCTCCGCCACAACATGATTTACAACCGAACACGCTGCATCTCACAGAAAATTTACAATCTAAATGAAGTTTGTGGCAGAAGCAATAAAAACCTGCTGCTTTGTTTAGTTTGATCTAATAGATTTGAGAGTTTGTTGGTTTTGGAGGGGGCTATTATTCATGAAACGTTATTTTGTTCTTCACATTATGCAAGTTTGTGCTCATTACTCAAACAATATAAAGTTATTTGTTTACAAGGCGTTAGCCCCACCAGCATGCACAGAGGTTGACAGAGATTAGGAAAACAAAAGAGTGGCACATTTTCTTCATCTTCGTCTTCAATTAGGAGCCGAGCTGAAATCTATCAATCATATTGAGCAGATGTTGGCTCAAGGGCTTTAGTCTCGATCTATTTGAACAAATGTCTTGTGTCAAAGTTTCTGCTGGTTCATTAAAATGTGCTTCCTGCTGCAGAATAAACTCACACGGACCTTTAAACAGCACTTTCTGCACAGAAAGCACAACAGATCCTACAGAACGCTTCATGTCCAGAAAAGCTGTTTGGTGCCACTGATGCTGAAGCGCTGCCAAAGATGTGAGATGATCAAATGTGACGCTTTGGAAATATCAATCGCTGCAAAATGGACAACAGTCCATTTCTGATTAATGCCTTCATCGTTCTTCTTACTCCTGATCGCCACGTTTTTTAGTTTTAATCAGCCGCCACCAAAATCAGAGAGGTGAGAAATATTTTATGTAAACATGTCCATGTGTGTTCATTTGTCTGTTAGTAAAATATCTCGTGAATCTGTGGACAGATTTTAATGAATCTCTCAAAGTAATCAATAGATGTGCATCTACAGCTCATTCACTTTTTAAGTCAACCCAGTTCAAGATGGCCGCCACAAGTAGTTAATATTTGCAAACACAAAAGTGATCAATTCAATTAATTTGATAAATACTGAGCTATTATTTGGTGTGGTAATAGTCGAGACTGATCCTCAACACAGATTCTGATTTCTAACAGTCGACGCTGTCGTTTAGCAAAATATTTCATCAACGTTTCGATGGACTTATAAAAAACTTGTATGGAATAATCAATGGGAGTGGAGCTACAACTGATTAACTTTTGGGCCATTTTTAAAGATATGAGCGCTCTAAGCATCTTTGTTTAAAACTTTGGTGATGCTGGTTGTAAAAAAAAAATTAATTAAATGAATAAAAAGGTGAATTTAACATGTGAAAAATGTGGTTATTTGACTTTTCTGTGAGGGTTCTTAAAAAAATAAAAATCTCGCTGTATAAATCGCACCCTTTTTCATAAATTAGCAAGACCTGTGACTTACAGAGCAAATCAACATGTTTATGTTTTGTTACAAATATGTAAAATTCAGGTTTCTCTTGTAAATGAGTCCCTGAGGCTCAATGGGACTAACCTGTAGAAATAAAGGTTGAATGAATGAATGAACGTTTATAACCAATTTTTGGCTGAGATCTGACGATTTCATTCATTCTGACATGGAAAATATTGAACACTACCATTTTCAGCCTCTAGAGGGCCATCGACTCATATGGCAAGCCAAGTGTCTCATTAATGGGTAAAAGTAGCTATTAATGAGACACTTGGCTTGCCATACAGAGCCACCTTCGTCTCGCTCCAGAACTCCTGGAGCAGACGTCAAATCAGCTGCATTTCGCTGCGACACCCAGGCGAAATGCAGCTGATTTGACCATTAAAGTGAATTTATTAAGTAAAAGTTAGACTGAGACACCTTTACTACAATGTTGAGCAAACAATTTATTGTTTTTAAGTGTTAATCGGCGATGACGCGTAATAGATGCGACTCATACGGCGAAGCAACTTGTTTTTTTCCACTTTATTAGGCGTATTTGGACTGATGCGACTTACGACGGTGGTGCAACGTGTATGGCAGCAAGCACGGTACCAGTTTTGTTCCTCGTTCTGTTTAAAAACAAACCTTTTTGAATTTTCTCCCGGTGTCTGTGTTTGTTACGAACTGTGGAACCGCTGCAGCAGCGCCACCAACCTGAAACATGCGAGTCGTTTAAGTTTCACTAATGTTAAATTTCTTTCGGTTTTCTCTGGCCAAGACCAGACTTGGTTCCTCTTAAAGAACCAGCAGCTGCAGGTGGTTCTGAGAGTTAAAGTAATGTTCAGCAGTGTCGAGTCTGGCACCAACAGTTGGTCCTCCAAGCATCGTGTTGCAGGTGAACCAAAGGTTCTGCATCACGCGTTGAGATGCTCCACCAAGCTTTCAAACGGTCTAAGTGGGTCGAGAACTGGATCTCAGCTCGAACGCACGTCGTCTTGGATTTGTTGTGATTCTGATGCAGGGATCGGGTCCGTGGTGTGGTGCAGGAACACATGACGACAGTCTGCTCTCACCAGTTTAATCAAGTTAAATTCATTTTCAGCTTCTTACTCACGTTCGATTCCACTCTTAGTAATTATTTAACA
>NC_056502.1:2961472-2981539 GCF_014905685.2 Nematolebias whitei | reverse complement strand
GTTAATTTCTTTCCCCTCCTCTCCCTCCCCCCCACTCTCACCTATACGTTTTATTTACCCCCCCCCCCCCCCCCCCCCCCCACACACACACACACACACAGTTTCTTGTTAATTACCATGAAGTTATTTGGAACGGCTCAGAATTAAATTGCCAGTTTTACACTATTAAACTTTTCATTATCTGTAAATAATTTACAACAGACGGTAAGACAGTCACAGTTGACTTAACGTGAGTAGATGTTTGTCTGTTAGCAAAATATTTCAGGGGTCAGGGGACAGACGAGGAGCTGAAGTCATTTCCTTTTCCGTCCAACATCTTCAATCTGCCAGTAACATTTGTCAATAAATGTGTCGTCAGATGAGGACTTGGTCTTTATTCAAACATGGAGTCAATATTTTAAGCTTTCATATAAAATCTCAGCTCGTCTGCAACTGGGAGCACAATCAACTGGGAGCACAATCAACTGGGAGCACAATCAACAGGAGGGCCGGCTCCCACTCCAGACCAGACGGCTAAAAGACACACACGACCACGTTCCCTTGACGTCAAAGGTTTTCCTTGTAAATATGCCACTTTATAGTTTAAACGCTGAGTCAGCATTTCCACTAGTTTTTTAGTTACAGTTGCTTCTGCACGATGTTTGTAATCAAGCTGCGCACTTTGGGTTATTCTCAAACTTCCAGCTCATCAAGAATAATGTTTGTAACTTTGGTACTTTTCAAAATATCTGCCTCACAAATACATCAAGATCACTTCAAAATCTACAAAATATTGTTTTTAAATGTGCATCAGTGTATTTAATCACCTTCCTACACGACTTTTAGTTTTTAGCTACCATTCTGCCACATTAGACGCTGAAATAGCAGTTTTGCTAATTTTAGCTACAATCTGTAAATTTCAGCATACATTTTAGCTTTAGCAGCTGCTTTGGTCTTTTTCACATCTGTTTAGCCTATTTTTGATTTTCATCATTATTTTGTTCATTTTATTTTTAGCGTTTCTTTTGCTAACGGCATCAACTGTTCTGTTTATTTCCACGGCTGCTTTGCTCACGTCAGCTTCTGTTTTAACGTTTGAACTGTCAAAGTTCAGCTTTAGCTTCTTCGGCATGTCTAGTCTGAGTTTGCATCATCTCTTCATTTCAGATCAACAGTTTAATCAGCTGATGAACTACGTGTTGTGCAGCTCAGCCCCAGAAAGTAAAACTTATAATCATCTTTTTGTAAACAGTAATTTGTTCAGATTAAAAACCATTAATGGTTTGTGTGCTGTAAGAAGTTTCTGGAGCAGAAGATCTCTCAGATCTTCACCCATGAACCTTTGCAGGTTTTGACCAAAGCCTTTCTGACAGGAGGTTCTTCTGCATCTGGATGTGACGCAAGAGTTTCAGCACTTTGTTGTTATGGGTCACACTTTCTGATCTTTCAGGCAGCGGTTCACAGAATCTTTTAGGTGTTTGGATCTCACTTCAAGAGAGTTCTTTATACTTCACCCTGATCCTGCAGGCCAGGTGAAGCTCCACTGCAGCTAATTGTTCCTGAGGCAGGGGATTAAAGTGTGCGGATAATTAATGTAGGCAGAGCTCATGCTTGAAGCAGAACAGCTGATTTCCTTCAACTCAACCAAAAGTTTGAAAAACGTGAAACAGAATGAAAAAGAAATAATGAAAGTGAAACTTACAGAACCTGAGCAGAACCAACACCAGGCAGATGACAAATGAAGAACAGCTGAGTGACAGGAAGAAAAATGCAACAAACCAGGCTTTTCAAAGTAAAACAGGAAGTGCGACTGATCTTTAACTTTATTCATAAATTACATTTCAAACAACTAAAGTTGATCCACGCACTGCACAATAAACCTCTAACGGTCCCCCACAAATAAATAAAATAAAATAAAATAAAAAAGGATTAATTAAAGAATGTGAAACCGGATTACTAAAGGCCTGGTGTGAACTGAGATCTTCTAATGTTAACTTCAAATATTGAAGTTAACTCATGCACGATACCTCAAAACGGTGTGCAGTCTGTTAGCACTCGGACCACGTGTTGGGAATGATCTTCAGCTACTACCACACCAAGTTTTAGCCTAATATGAGTAAAACAGGCTGGAGACATGTTTGTCTTCTTCTTCTTTGAGGTTTACTGGCAAACAACAAAATTGGTGCATTACCGCCACCGACTGGTGAGGAGCGTGGACCAAATGTCACTGAAGGATTAAACTCTCTTAAATAACTGTGTTAATTTAAGATGACGAAAGATTATCTGATCAATTTTACTATTCGAGTTATTTCTGGGTAAATCAATTAAATCTAGTTTTAATTTAATTCTATTTAAATTTTGCATCAGCTGGTGTCTTTCTTCCTCGTACGTTTTGCAGTGGAACATTATTACATGTTGTCTCATCTGCTCCACAGAACTCACATTTACCAGTCAGTGGTTCCTAAAATAAAAAGAGCTGTTTAACCCAGTACGCCCAAATCTGAGACGAGAGACAACCGTCTCTTCTCTCCTCGTCCTCCCTGGACTTCTCATGTCTCCAGTCTTCTTCTGGATTTTATAGAACCAGCGTCCTTTCTTTTCTTCCTCCCATATCTTTTGCCATTTATCCTTCATTTTCTGTTTTATTTAAGTTTTATTTCTGTTTTACTAAAAGTAACTACTAACTCCACTGATGGATTTCTAGTGGCTTTCTTTGCAGCTTTATCTGCCATTTCATTTCCTGCAACACCATAATGAGCTGGTATCCATAAGAAATGTATCATTAGACCCATCATATTATAGTGTCTGTTGAATTTCCATTAAAATATCTGGCCTGTTTTCTCAATGGTTACACTGGTAACTGACTAATGATGAACTGGAGTCTGAACAAATCACTGGTCTCAATGGTCTTGTTTCTTCAACCCACTGAATGTCTAATAATATTCCAAGCACTTCCCCTGTGTACACTGAAAGTCCATCGTTAATTATTTCTCTAACTTTGATGTTGAACTCCGGAACAAGACATTTTTGCGTGAAACTGTGGCGGCCATCTTAAACCCAGCTGACTTCAGAAGCGAATCCACTGTAGGTGTAGGTGCTACATCTAATCCTTACTTTCTGAGGGTTCATTAAATCAGTTCAGAGCCAGAAATGTTTTAGTTTATTGATGTTCCCGTGTTAGGTTCTGGATTTTGAAAAAGTTCTTGTTCATCAAAGATGTGTTCGTTAGCTTCTCAGCAGTTAAATAAACTGCTAGGGGAGTGGTGGTGCAGAGGTTAGAGAAGGTGAGCCTGTGATCGGATCAAGCCCCGGTACCGACAACATCAAAAATGTGGGTGGGGTAGGTGAAGTACCAACACCTGCCCCCACCCTCATTCGTCCCACTCTGGGCCCTTGAGCAAGGCCCTTAACCCCCATCATCTGCTCCTCTGGGTGTCCTAGATAGCAGCTCTCTGCTCCACTCAGAGGGCTGTGGTAGCTCGGTGTCTGTGGTTGCGTCAGGAAGAACATCCGGCGTAAAAACAACTGCCAAGTCTTCGTGCGACTTAGTTCGTTGTGGCGACCCCTAAAGAAGGAGCAGCCGAAAGAAGAAGAAACAAACAAACAAAACAAAAAAAACTGCTCCTTGGAGCACCTTCGCAAAACTGGAACAAGCACCTTAGTTCATCTTTCCAGGTATAAAAAATAGTAAGTGAATTAAAAAGTATGACTAGTGGAGTTTAAAGATGAAAGAAAGTCCCGCTTCTGTACACTAGACTTCCTGATTTTCCACCAGTGTGTGTATAAAATATTCACTGTTCTAATCCCAACGTGAATCTGGTCAATCCCAACAGACTGAGTCAGATTACGACCTGAAAGCTGCCGCTTGCATCACATTTACTGTAAAGTTGTCTCCAACTTTTCACGTGCATTCATTGTATATTTATTACAGACTGTTTTCATGTTGGGGAAATGTGCTCACACATCTGAGGAGACTGAAATTCATTTGCATTCACATAATCTAAGTCTACAAAATGTTGGAAAAACTTGACTTTGATTTCAAAGTGAGATAAATTGATGTTTCATGTTGACAAGAGCTAAAAGAGTGGTGGGGTCTTTAAATCTCATTCAGCTGAGGAGATTTCCAGATGTGATTTAACTCGTGCTCACTTTGAAGTCAGCATCTCGTTTCTTTCAGGGTTTGACAGTTTCGGCACAATTCAGTTTATTTAAGAGCAGAACCAAACTTGACGTGCTGGTTTAGTCAGAAACATTATTTAGATGGTGACCGTCTAAAACCAAGCCAGATAAAATAATAAGTGGTTCAGCTGACTGATTCCCAGGCTGTAGATAATGGATGAAATGGGATTTAACTGGCAAAAATAGATCAAAATCTTTCTTTACGGGTTGGTTGTTTTGGGCAGATTATCATGCAAACCGTATATTCTGTGTAAGATACAGGAATTGGCATGTAATTCTTTTAAACTACATTCAGGGATTGCTTGAAAATGTGTATGATGACATGTTTGCGCTCAGTCCCGTTTGTGACGATTGCGGCTATACCCAGAAATAAGGACCAATGAGAACAGAGACCAAGACTCAGGATCAGATTGGAGTTCTTGTAGTCAAGAGTGATGATGCAAATTCTCCTTGCAATGGAGGTTGGGGTCAGACATGGGGAGGGTTGACCCAAATGAGTCCAGGAGAAGGAGGTGTAGGTGTTCAGGCGAGCGGTAGGAAGGTGTGGAGGCAGCTGATGAGGCACAGAGGAGCTCGAGGTCCACAGAGAAGGACTGAGGAAACAGGAGGACATCAAGGGTAGCTAACTGGAGGCACGGAGAAAAAAATACAACATCATCAATGTTTACTTTTAAACACAAGTAGACTAGAAGAAGACTAGCATTGGCAGGTAATGCTCCAGCGCTGGCTGGATGTCTTCTGCAGCCTTTTATGCTCCTCATGCTCCTCAAGTTGAAGATCCACAGGTGAAGCTGATTAATCTGACGGAGGGTGCAGGAGCTGTCAGAGCAGAACTCCCACAGAGACGGACACCAGTTTAGTTTTAGTTGTCCAGGGTTGTTCAGACCTGCTGCTAATATCCTTTCTGTCCATGAGACCACTGAAGACCAGAGCTGAATTACTGTGTGAACACTTTCTTTTGAGGCAGCGGTGGCTGAGTGGTTAGAGCAGTCGTCCTCCAGTGCACGAGCTGGGGGTTTGATTCCACCAGCAGTCACATGTTGAAGTGTCCCTGGGCGTCATAGCCTCTGATGTGCGTCCCATCAGTGTATGAATGTGATGAAGCTCTGATTAGTCTTTGTGGAGATCTAGTATAGAGCTGTATGAATGTGTAACTGAGGCACAGATTGTTGTAAAGAGCTCTGAGTGTCTGGATCAGGCAGAAAGGAGCTGTATACGTACAGAACATTTAACACTCGAGACGGACGCAGATCATGTTCAATCCTCGCAGCTCACATTAGGGCAGAATAATTCTATTTTAAAATATTCACACACACTCGGTGACATTAAAGCTAACTCGTAAGAAAAGTTTCACTTTTGCATTTTGAGATTAAAGATTAGCATCGACAGAAAAAGTTTTGTTGAGAGTAATCCAGAAGAATCTAACCTCACTGTGCTCCTGAACACAACTGCATATGTTCTTATCGTATTGGAGGATGCTCTTTGCAGATGATGTGGTCCTGTTGGTGTCATCGCGATCTTCAGCTCTCACTGGAGCGGTTCGCAGCCGAGTGTGAAGCAGCTGGGACCAGAACCAGCACCTCCACATCTGAGACCACGGTCCTCAGTCAGGAAAGGGTGGATTGTTCTCTTCAGGTCGAGGGTGAGGTTCTGCCTCAAGTGGAGGAGTTCAAGTATCTTGAGGTTTTGTTCATGAGTGAAGGAAGAATGGAGCCTGAGATGGACAGATGCAGCTTCTGCAGTATTGTGGACTCTGTGCTGGTCCTTTGTGGTGAAGAAGAAGCTGGGCTGCAAAGAGAAACTCTCTCTCTGTTTACTGGTCCATCTACGTTCCTCCCCTCACCTCTGGTCATGAACTCTGAGTAGTGACAGAAAGAATGAGATCGTGGATCCAGGAGGTTGAAATGAGTTTTCTCCTGAGGGTAGAAGGACTCTCAGAGATGGGGGGGGTTCAGTTATCAAAGAGAAACTCTGCTCCTCTACATCGAGACAAATCAGTTGAGGGAGTTCAGGCATATGATGAGGATGTCCTGTGGACGCTGCCCTAAGGAGTTGTTCTGGCCCTGGGAGGAGACACCATCAAAACCCCTGGACATGCAGAAGACGATATGTTTTTCAGCTGGCTGTGAATTCTTCCCAGAAGAGCTGGAAGAGGAGGCGGGGGACAGAGATGTCTGGACCTCCAGACCTCCTCCCTGCTCAAGCTGCTGCCCCGAGACCCAGCTCTGGAACAAGCAGAACATAATGGATGGAAGATGATCACACTGTTACTGGGTTAACTACTGTATAGCATTCGACATGTTGGCTGAGCCGGTGCGAGCAGCAGCAGAACTCAAACATAGAGAGTGAGTGCTCACCTCATAAGACCGGCTCTATAAATAAATACATTTACATTCAATGTCTCCAAACTGCAGCTTGACTCACTTCCTCCAGCTTCGTCTTGTCTCACCAATCCATCTTTATTCTGTGAATAATATTTCTACATTTGTTTTGATTTCATCTTTAAAAAAACAACAACTTCTCTTTACCTTGTTTCTTCTTCTGAGTGGGCTCAGGCCACGATATCAGGTCAAATCGTTAATGGAGTTGGCAGCGTGGTCACACTGCTGGTCTCGTTTCAGAAGGTTGTGACCCCCCCCCCCCCCCCATGGGCTTGGATACAAGAATCAATTTGGTGCAGAACCGAATCATTCGGCTGTTAAAGCTGGACCTGATGCTGCAGAGAAAATGTTTTGAAACCATCTTAAAAACCTCGTTCACTGAGCATCGACAGCACGGTTTGAAGGGACCCCCCCCCCCCCCCCACACACACACACACACACACATTTTGACCCGTTTGATTATAAGTTGCCACCATTTCTCATAAATCAACAGCACTTCCATCGTTCCTGCACGTTTTTGTGTTTACTCCCGATCCCGGCTCGTTCCAACAGTCTCGCTGCTGTTGAGTCGACGCCTGTAGGAGCGACCCTAGGCCCTCGCGATGCTGCCATGGCAACCAGCTTTAAAAACGGGATCCTGACCTGAAGCTAATATGATTTGACAGGCAAGAATGTGCATGCGTTCGTGTGTGGGTGTTCTTGTTTTTAATGAGTACGCATCTTTCTTGTGCATTTGCAGCGACGTCTTGGCGTTTCTTGCCTACGTGCACGCCTGTGTTAGTGCGTAAAGCTCATTAACGTCTCAAAGCGTCGTCGTTCTGCTTCTTAGCGGAGAAATTAAACAAAAATGACGCGCACCTACAAGGTTGTAAGGACGACGTGTTGCTCCCGTCTTGGCCCGAGAAGTTTGAATTTGAGATAAGGAAGTTTGTTTAAGAACCAAACAGCGGCATCAGTTCTGAGTATAATGAAAGTTAATTTGCAACAGTTCTCCAGCAGGATTCTCTCCTCCGCTCTGACAGATTTCTGCTCTCTGCAGCTCTTTTGATTCGTCATGTGCTCCACCCTCAGAAAGCATCCACTCCCCCCCACCACCGCTCAGCCAAAGCAGTGCACAGAAACCGATCCAGGACGGTGCCGCAAATGTTCTGTTTGACCCGAAGACAAAGAAGGTGTTGTGGTTCATGCCACCAAAATGCAAATGGGTGACAATGTTTCTTTGCCTGCTTGTGATTCTGTCTGTTAATAAAATATGTCATAAAAGACGGGACATATTTTACTGAAACTCCCAAAGTAACCATTAGATGTAGTTGGAGTCAACTTGATTCAAGATGGCCGCCACGGCCACCCGTGATCTCGCTCAGTTTCACACATATTGACAAAGTCTTGGAGTCTTCTTCTTCTTTGGGCTGCTCCATTCCTCGGGGTCGCCACAGCGAACTAACTCGCACCAAGACTTGTGATTGTCTTTTTCATGTCGGTCAGCTTCACCTTTTCCACCCACATTTTGATGTTGTCAGTCCAGGGAGTTGAACCGTCGACCTTCTGATTACAGGCCCACCTTCTCTAACCTTCCTGAAGAGAACTGAAGAGACATATTTAAAAAGTTCAAGACAAAAACAACTGGACTTTATTTGTAACAGAAGACGAGGAGCTTTCTCAATTCAAGGAACAGGGCGTGTGGGTTGGAGTTATAAAGAAGAGACACATTTCTATCAGCATGTTAACTACACTACAAGAAAAGTCCTGAAAAACATCTTTCAAATGATCCGTCTTAAAGAAAATTTACTTTCCACTTCTCTACACGTCCCTTTGATCGCTTTAAAAATCGTGATTCGGCCTCTGTAGGAAATGATGCCCACCCCAGGGGCTCAGATTATCTGTTGTGGAATAATCTCAGCTACTACCATACAAGACCTTGGGGGAGTGGTGACACAGTGGTAAGACATCCTTTCAGTGAACTGTCTCTTGTGACAACATTTGTTCACCTAAATATGAAGAGAAAAACGTTTGCTATTTGGAGAGCAAGGCTCAGTCTAGTTCTGGAAAAACGACGACTTAAAGAAAAGTTTTAGCCTGTCAGAAAACAAAGTTTTTTTTATTTAGATTAGTTTTATTGAGAAAGTGCAGTTTTATTGAAATGTTTTCTTTTAAGTTAAGAATGTGTGGCGCTGGATGGAGATCGTCTAAAGGCCCTCGGACCACACGTCTGATTTACAGTCAGCATCTCATGCGCCTGGACAAATTTGAACGAAACTTTATAAAATGTTTGATTAAATCTACAACTAACTTTAACTTTGGGGCCAGTCCAAATCAAGATGGCCGCCACAGCCAACTCTCCTTAGAAAACAAAAACTTCAATTATTAGTTTAATTATGTAGAAAAGCTAAGGAAGCAATGATTTTACAGATGTGCTAAACTTTTGGTGTGGTAGTAGCTGAGAGTCATTTTCAGACACGTTCCAAACGTTAGTAAGTTTTTCTGTTAGCAAAATATCTCTTGAACCACTGAATGCGTTACAGTGCAACTCTCAGAAACTAATTCTTTGGTGCACATCTGCACCTGACGAACTTTAGGAGTCGGTCCTGTTCAAACCAACATTACCGACACTAAAATGTCTATAACCCAGTCCATTTTAATTATTGAGCTAAAAGTTGTTGCAGCTGGGAGTCGTTCACATCGTGTGACTTTTATCATGATAAAATAATTATTTTCAAGTTCTGAACAAAACTGCTACAGTTCCACTTCTCGTCATAAAACGCTCTAAAACTCTGGCATCAAAGATGGCGGGTGACATGCATTCCTTCAAGACTGTTGGGCCTTTGATTGTTTTTGTATTTAAACTTTATTTATTCAGTTTAGTCTCATTGAGTCACGAGGACTCATTTACAACAAAGACCTGTTCTAGACAGACAACATATAAAGTGCAGACAACAACATGCAACAATAAAAAGCTATAAAATAAAAAATTGTGTTATAATAACTAACTGTTAGCAGCATTTTTAAAAAGCTTTTGGTTAAATCTTTCCTTTGATGTTTTCTGACAAGTGCATTTCGACAGTCTTTCCTAAAGTGCACAATAAATGCAGTAAGTTTCCTTTGAGCTGGTTCTTGTAACATTAATGTGTTGCAGTGAATTCAGTGGCAGTTTTCTGTGTGCACAGTTCAAAAAGTCGTGTTTTAAAAAACGGTTGAGAAACTTTGCAGAATCGTGGAAGAGAACAAACAAAACAGGAAGTAGTGTTTCTGTCGGTGAACAGGAAAAGCAGCCGATCACCGCTGGGTCTGAACTTCTTCAGGAACTCACACGTCAAAGTTTATTTTGTTCAGCTGCTCAGAACAAACCAACTGATCAGTACATGAAATAAGTAAATTGGGGCTTGGCTCACATTTCTCCAGTTTCTGAACAGGAGTTAGACAAAGCACTCGTCTTTTTCTCAGCGTCTGTGCAAACAATAAAAAACTTTGTGAAAGTTTCTGAGCTGC
Source organism: Nematolebias whitei (assembly GCF_014905685.2). Taxonomy (NCBI): domain Eukaryota; kingdom Metazoa; phylum Chordata; class Actinopteri; order Cyprinodontiformes; family Rivulidae; genus Nematolebias; species Nematolebias whitei. Next base: position 2,971,514 of record NC_056502.1, on the reverse strand, counting down.
GACAGAAGCCGTCTGTCTGACTGCATCAGTATGTTCCACCCCTCACATCTGCTTCGATTTTGGTTTACAAATATACACATTTTATGCGCAGCTTCATAACTTGATCCACATTTTACCTCAAACTGTGTGTTGTAACGGGGAAAAGTAAATCCAGAAGGACTTGAAGAGGTTTCTTGTTGTTGTTGTTGTTGTTGTTGTTGTTGTTGTTGTGAGCTAGAAATGGTTCCAACTTGTCTTTGGTAGAAAAACATTTTGTGTCATTAGAGTCTCACAAATAAGATCCACAAGTTTCTTTTTAATTAACACTAATCAATGCCTGCAATCCAAGGACAGTTATGAGAAAGTCGTGACGCTTGAGAACTTTTATTAAAATGTTGATTTATTTTCAGAACTCGTCCAGATTCTAAACTCTGTATCTGGGCTGTAACTGCTGCGGACACACGGCCAAGAACAAGTACGAGAGTTTAGAAACTAAAGGTTCTTTATTTTTCTGGTGAGCTGCAGGGCATCGCTTTCAAGTCACTGAAGTTTTAAATATGTTCAGAAAATGTGTGAAACAAATTGACTTAAAAATCGAACAAAGTTGAGTCGGGTCCTCTGGATGAGTTCCAGTTTGTTGAAACGTTTCGTCTTTTATCCAGACGTGACCAACAGTGACCGCTGGCCTACAGGCGAGCGTAGACCTCAGAGTCCTGGCCTGATGATGCTGCTCTTCTGGGCTGGACCATCCTTTTGGCTGTTTATAAGACTGAGTTTGTTGCAGCTCCTCAGACTGAAGAAGTCTTCTGGATCAAAGACGAATCGGTTCAACAAAGACGGCTCCATCCAGAGGACCCGACTCAACATTGTTAGATTTATCTGCCTGGATTATTGAGCATGACTCAGGCAACTTTCAAAATATTCGCAGGCATCAAACCCTCCATAGTTCAGTTTCTGTGGGTCAACACCTCAGACAGACTCTGGGAATCTGTGAAGAAGCTGAAACTGTCGTGGTTTCAGGTTGTTTTCCAAACCCAAAGTGCAGACCAACTGACGCTGGACTCAAATATCCAAAAACTAACAAACTGATCTAAAGAACTTTCAGAACTTCTGATGAATAAACTCAAGCTCAGAACCTAGACGGACACATTCAGAGCACAATTTACAAACTGCAAGACACAGAATATGAGGACAAACTAATTGGTCAACATAATATACACCTGTGAAGAAACAAGGATCAGGTGTGAGTGGGCGGGGCAAGAACAGACCTACACAAAGGGAAGACACTGAACCAAACAGGTTAAACGGCACTTGGCGCAGGCGGGAGGAGCCGGAAGTGAAACGAATTCTGGCGAGTAAAAAGTCGATTTCTAAGGCGGTTTTGGCATAATCTGGACTGTGAGTAGATTAAGATGGCTAGTTATAGCGGGGGATGTTCAGAAGATGAAACTATGGACACAGGTTGGGCTTTAGTAGAAAACAGAAAAGGGGGAGGAGGGAGAGATAAGAGTAAAAAAGGACTAAATGTAGGCAAAAGATCTTTGGAAGATGAGGAAGAAAGTGTTGAGATGAGGAAGAAAAAAATGACGGAAGAATCTAAAGTAATCCTGAAATTTAAAACGGGACAAGATATGATTGGGGTGAGTCCGATCAGCTTATCTAGTGGACTAAAGAAAGTTATCGGAGATGTGGAAATGGCTAAAGTCCTAAGGGATGGGAGCCTTCTTATTGTCTGTAAGAATGTTGAACAAAAGAACAAGACATTAAAACTCCAAATGGTATGTAAAAAAGAAGTGGTGGAGAGGAAAGTAGTAGGGGAAGAAAGAGGAACAAGAGGAGTGATATCGGGGATTCCGGTTGGAGAAAACTTGGAGGAATTAAAGAAAGTAATAAAAGGAGGAGAAGTTTCAGGCATTAAACGATTGCAGGCTTTTAGAAATGGGGAAAGATTGGACAGTACATCTGTGTTACTGGAATTCAAAGATAAAGTTAAACCTGATAAAGTTATGATTGGGTACATGAGTTTCAACGTAAGAGTTTATGTTCCACCACCTATCAGATGCTACAAATGCCAAAGGTTTGGTCATTTTGCAAATGTGTGTAGAGGAAAACAAAGATGTGGTAAATGTGGAGGTGAACACCCTTATGGGGAATGTGGAGAGAATCCAGTTAAGTGTTGTAACTGTGGAGGCAATCACACTGCAGCTTATGCGGGGTGTGTGGTCAGGAAAGAAGCAGCTGAAGTCCAGAAAATTAAAACTGAAAGAAAAATTACTTATGCTGAAGCAGTGAAAGAGGTGAAAAGTACGGAAAATGTTAACAAAACAAAGTCAGAAAAGAAAAAAGAGATAGAAGATACTCAAAATAATATCACATTAGAAAAGCTGATTCCATTTCTGGCATATATCATAAACTGTTCAGAGCAAGCAAGGACTAAGACTGAAAAAATAAAAATCATAGTAAAGGCAGCAGCAAAATTCTTTAATGTCAAAGATCTGTCATGGGAGAAAATTCAGGATGAACTTAGATGTGGAGAAGGATCATCTGAAAATGAAGCTCCTCAAATCGCTACATGACTCTAATATTACAATGGAATGCTCGAAGTTTAATAGCTAACGGTCAAGAATTTAAAGGGTTCATTAACGAATTAAATAAAAAACCAGACATAGTATGTATTCAAGAAACATGGCTTAAATCAACAATGCAATTTAGTATTCAAGGGTATGCAGTTTTACGTAAAGATAGAATAAACGGGAGTGGAGGAGGATGCGCCATATTTATAAAGGAAAACTTAAAATTTGCTCAAATACAATTAAATACAGATCTAGAACTTAATGCAGTTAAAGTTTGGACAAATAATGAAACTATTAAAATAATTAATTATTATAATCCTTGTAAGAAAATAGAAAAAAGCAAAACTCGAAATGATCCTTAGACACTGGAGAGGGAAAATAATTTGGTGTGGGGACTTCAATGCACATAGCACTTTGTGGGGAGAACAAGATGACTATAATGGTGGGGTCTTAGAAGAAATAATTGAAGAAAAAGAAATGGTAGTGTTAAATAATGGTGTAGGCACTAGGGTAGATTTGGTAAGAGGTAAAGAATCAGCTCTTGATTTGACACTGGTATCTCAATCTTTGGCAGATAATTGCAACTGGAAAGTATATAAAAATAGCACTTTAGGTAGCGATCATTATCCACTTTTTATTGAAGTAGGAATGGATATAGAAGAAGAACAGGTAGTTAGTCAAGGGAAATGGAGGTTTAGGGATACAAATTGGGAAAGCTATAAAAGAATAAGTGAAGGTAGTATGGTGAATATAGATATAAATAAACCAATAAATGAATTAAGTTTAGCAATTAGTAATTGTATTGTGCATGCAGCAAACACAGTCATTCCTAGAAGTAAAGGGGTTAAAAAAAAGAAGATAGTTCCTTGGTGGACTTTAGAATGTTCAATAGCAATTAAATCAAGAAACAAGGCCTATAAAAATCTCAAAAAATATATTTGCTTCCAAAATCTAATAAATTATAAAAGAAAACAAGCAGAAGTCAGGAGAATTATAAGAAATGCTAAGAGGGATTACTGGAGTAAATACTGTGAATCATTGGGGAAAAATACGGCATTAGACAGGGTTTGGAATACCATTAAAAAAATGTCAGGTAAATCAAAAGAATACTTTTTCCCAGTAATAAAAGATAATGGTAACACCATAATAGATAATAAGAATAAAGCTGAAATATTAGCAAAAGCATTTACTAAGATACATAGTATGGAGAATCTTAGTAATATTGAAAAAAAGGGACGGGAAACGACATTAAATAATCACAGTGAGTTGCTATGTAATGATGAAGATGATGAGAATTTTTTGAATATGAAATTTTCGTTAAAGGAATTAAATAGAGCATTAAAAAACTCTAGTAAATCAACACCTGGGGAGGATCAAGTTAACTATATTATGTTGAATAATCTTAGTGAAAAAAGTAAGAAGATATTATTAGAAATGTATAATAAGATATGGGAGGAAGGAATTCTACCAGATAAATGGAAAGAAGCTATAATTATTCCCATTTGTAAACCTGGAAAAGATCCACATTTAGCTGAGAGTTATAGGCCGATAGCATTAACATCATGTATTGGTAAGGTGATGGAAAAGATGGTGAATAACAGATTAATATATTTTCTGGAATCTAAGGAGAAGATTAAACCATATCAATTTGGATTTAGGAAAGGAAGAAGTACAATAGATCCTATAATATATTTGGAACATGAAATCAGGAGGGCCCAGGTGAACAAAGAGGTATTAATAGCAATCTTTTTGGATATAGAAAAAGCATATGATATGTTGTGGAAAGAAGGTTTATTGATTAAAATAAAACAAATGGGATTAAGGGGTAAAATATATAGATGGATTAAAAACTTTTTAACTGGAAGAAATATAAAAGTTAGAATAGGTAGTGAAGTGAGTTCAAAGCATCAAATTGAAAATGGTACTCCTCAAGGAAGTATAATAAGTCCTATGTTATTTGTTATAATGATTGATGATATGTTTAGTAAAATAGACAAAGCTTTCGGAGTGTCATTATTTGCAGATGATGGTCTTATTTGGAAAAGGGGAAAAAATTTAGAATTTATAAATAAGAAAATGCAAGAGGCAATACATAATGTTGAAGATTGGGCCTTAAAATGGGGTTTTAGAGTGTCAATATCTAAATCCAAGTTTATTACTTTTACTAATAGGAAAATGAATGCTAATGTAAATCTTAAATTATATGAGAAAGATGTAGAAAAGATAGATCAGATTAAATATTTAGGAATCTGGTTTGACAAAAAACTTACATGGAAAATACATGTAAGGAAAATAGTTGAGAAAAGTAAAAAAATTTTAAATATAATGAGATGTTTAAGAGGTAAAGATTGGGGAGCTAGTGGGAAAGTATTAAAAACGATATACATAGGACTAATCAGGTCAGTAATTGATTATGGATGTGTTGTATATAGTTCAGCGTCTAACAGTTTATTAAAAGAAATTGATAGAATCCAATATCAGGCCTTAAGAATTTGCTGTGGAGCAATGAAAACTACCCCAGTATCAGCCTTACAAGTTGAAATGGGTGAGATGCCATTAGAGATCAGAAGGAAACAACTAGCCATTAATTATTGGGCAAATATTAAAGGCCATAAGGAAAACTATCCTCCAAATGTTACATTACAACCTTGTCAAGAAAAAGTAAAAAATACAAAAATTAATAGTTTTGGATGGATTATAAATAATGAGATAAGTGAGCTAGGAATAAGTCATTATTTAATTAGTCCTGTGGTGAATATTCCTGAAACTCCACCTTGGTTAACTGAAAATCCTGAAGTCGATTTAAGATTATTGGAAAAAGGCAGACAAATAGAAAAAAAAGAGGTCGAAAGGTATGTAAATAATGAATATGCTGAATTTCTACAAATATATACGGATGCTTCTAAAATGGTAAATGGTAAAATTGGAATAGCATTTATAGTTCCGGACTTAAATATTATGAAAAATAAAAGAGTAACAGACAGAATGACAGTCTATACAGGTGAGCTAATGGCTATTTTAATGGCTCTAGAATGGTGTGAAGAAACGGGAAAGAAGGAAATATTGATTTGTTCAGATTCAAGTAGTGCATTAATAAGTATTTTAGAACAGAATTCAGATACAAGACAAGATATCATATTGAATATTGGTCAATTAATTTTTAGAATCAAAGAGTTTGGATCCAGGGTAAAGTTGATTTGGATTCCTGCTCATATTGGAATAATAGGAAATGAATTGGCGGATCAATTTGCTAAAAGTGCAGCGAAAAGGGATAAGGTTGAAGTAAATATGAAAATAAGCAGAAATGAAATCAAAAGTATAAGTAAAATATATTTTAAAAAGAAATGGCAGGAATTATGGGATGGAGAAGAAAAGGCAAGATTTTATTATAGCATCCAAAGGAAAGTAGGGGAATGTAGGGAAGGAAATAGAAATAGAAGAGAAGAGGATATTTTATCTAGACTAAGATTTGGGCATACGGGGCTGAATAGTACGCTGAAAATAATTAATAAACATAGTACAGGTATGTGTAATTTTTGTGGAGAGTCAGAAACGGTGCAGCATATTCTTCTAGAATGTAGTAAATACAGCCGGGAAAGAGAGTTGTTAATTAGAGAGATGAATAGTAATAAAATCAATTTAGATGTTAAAAATTTGCTGCAAAGATCTTCTGAAAATATAATTTTTAACAGCATTTTTAGGTTTCTCAAGATGTCAGGCATTATGGGGAGAATATAATGATAGGACATCTAATCTATACTCCAGTCTGGAAGGTGGCGGTAATGCACCTATAAGTTGTTTGCCAACCGCCATTAAACATAAAAGAAGAAGAAGAAGAAGAAACAGGTTAAACAGGTGAGTACAAACACACACACAGTACTCCTACATCCTTCCATTTAAACACAAAACACAACTAATGTACTTCCAAAAACAAAGATGGAGACAGAAACTGTTTTTTTTTATTTAAACAAAAACTGTTTTTTTTTTATTTAAACAAAGACAAAAAATTACAAAAGAAGCAAAATACAATACAAGTTAATTTACAAACTTAACGTAGCAAAACTTTAGCTAAACACTAAAAGAAGCAAAATGCTAAATAAAAACAAAAACAGAAAAAGGCTAGCTAAAAATAGCTAAAAGCTAGATATAAGCTAAAGGTAGTAGAGCAGTAGCTAAAAGCTAAAAATGGCAATAGAAAAAAAAAGCTAAACCTAGCAAAACAGTAGCTAATATTTAAAAATAGCAACAGGCTAACTAAAATGAGTAAAATCCTTGGTAAAAACACTAACAAAAGCCCAAAGTAGCTAAATAGTAGCTACAAGCTAAAAGCAGCATGAGAAGACGTTTTATGAAGGAGGTTTCAAACAAAAAATAGTTTAAAGGATTTAAACAGATCTCAGTTTATTTCTGTGGGTAAATCATTTGTAAAGCAAGTTAAATATTGCACAAAGTACGCAGAAGTAGCTGCTGTGCAGATGTTTGCATGTGAAGACTTGCAGTAAGTAAAAAGTACAGATTCAGTGCAAGTCCAAGTTAAGATTTGTGGTTTTTGCATTTTTGTGTCTCCAACAGTCACAGTCCAGTAAAAACATCACTCACCATAAAGATGAGAGACATTTACCACAACATGACCAAAGCTCCAGTGAAGTGAAGCATCACTGCAGCAGATGGATGATGCTACTGAAGTTACCCCCACCCCAAAAAACAAAAACACAGTCCAGACTCCAAGAAACCCAAATCAAAGATCATGAAACATAAAGAGCACCATGAATAAAACATGAGACGAAAATCCAGCCACTGGCTGAATCTTACTTGCAAAAACAGACTTCCTCAGATTCCTTTTCACTTGAACTTTTTGTACCCATAGCAACAGGTAATGATCTCTTCCTCTCCAAGTGCTTCCACTGCGATACATTTCTATCTGAATCGAACGCGACGTCCTCTCAAAGCTGCTGCAGAAATCTGGTTTGGCATTTCAATTCACCAGGAAATCTGGTTTCAACCAAAATTCTTGCTGTGTTTTGTAGGTCTCACTAATCCCTTAGTCCTGTGAAGGAAGCGGGACGTCTTTGTTGCATAATGCGAACAGATCACAGCAGATGCACAGTAATAACAAGCTTACATAAATGCACGTAAATGCACCGTTTGGTTGCAGAATACGTGCATCGGCTCCGCAACAGCCACCAGCTCCGTTTCTCCTCTACACTGTGGCCTGTTTCTCATTCAAGCTGCAATTTGGTAAATTAAAAGGTGATCAAGGCGATTAGTGTAAATGCAGACATGCCAGATCTCATTTGTCACACTAACCCCCCACCCCCCCCACCCCCCCCACCACCAAAAAAATCATTTCAGACAGAATGAAAAGCTTTTCATAGATCAATGCTACATGTGTACACACAGTTATTTTAAAATCACAACATTCCCCTGGGTATGAAACCCCAGTTTGGGAAGAGCTCAGATTTAGTTTGAAAGTTTAGCACAAATTCTGTTCAGAAACGAACATCTGCAGGATTGTAACACAGCTGTGTCAAACCCAAGCTCCTGGAAATAGTAAGACTTTTCTGGATCTAACTTAAACCCAGAACATACCAACTACTGAGAGAGACCAGTTCTAACACATTTAACCAGTAAAAGTGGATCTGTTCAACCAAATAAGTTCATTTGTTGCCAACGTTGACCATCAGCTGTGCTCATGTTGGGACGCCTACATTTCATTCTGAATACCACTAATGACAGGAAAACTGTGGAAATCTATTTCCAGCATCCAGCTCCAACACGCTCAGGAAGTGATGAACTTTCTTGTAAGTGTTACATTCAACTAAAAGTTTTATGAGTTCGCTCAAACTTTGGGTGCTCATTAAGATTTTTTCTGACCATCATTTGAATTATGATGCTAAGTTTAGAGCAAGTTTCTGTTTTTCCTTCACAATTCACTCTGGACGCTCCAGAGCCAAATGAATGGAAGCTGCAGGAGATGATTGGTCAAGTGCCTGACCTGAATCTGTGTGGGAATCCAACGTCTCCGCTCTGAAGGCTTTCAAGATTGATGTGAAACAAGCTGAACCTGAGCGTGATTGACCTGTCCAGGTGGCCCCCGCCTCTCACTGACCGCTGGATATGGACACCAGTGACCCCCCTGCAACATGGGAAGGAAGAAGTGGGTAAACATAACGGCTGGATGGATGGATGATGTCTTTTAACTCATTAAAAATATTTTATGTTTTCTTTGAACCTTTGTTTAAGCAGGCAAAAGCCACGCATCTTTTTCACGAGGCCTGGCCTGAAGGCAGCCTGAACACGCACGTTTGTGGATTGTGGGAGGAAACCCACACGAACACGAGCACAACGTGGAAACTCTACAAAGAACGACCCCAGGCTCAACCTCGGGTTTGTTTTCTTCCACTTGTGAAATTTAACTAAAATTAAAACATCTTGTATCAAAATGCTCTTCGTGCCTGCTGCAGCGCCGTTCTGTGCACGTTCCAAGTGACTCAACGTGCTGCCAGAGAGCTGATGAGAGGAGAGATCAGGTTTACTCCTAACATCCATCCATTATCTTTACCCGCTTCTTCCATTTTGGGTCACGGGGGTCGCTGGTGCCCATGTCCAGCAATCACTGTGCGAGGGGCGGGGGACACACTGGACAGGTCTCCAGTCCATCACAGGGACACATAGAGACAAACAACCATTCACTCTCTCACTCACCTAGGGACAATTTAGTTAATAATCAGCCTAACATGTTTTTGGTCTGTGGGAGGAAACTGGAGTACCCAGAGAAAACCCACGCATGCACGGAGAGAACATGCAAACTCCACCCAGAAAGGCCCCTGGACCGGGGTTTGAACCAGGGACCTGCTCGCTGAGAGGCAGCAGCTCTACCACTTACGCCACCGTGCTGCCCTACTCCTAACATGCCAAGTTCAATTTATTATATTAAATATTGCCCCATATTTTCCCAACAGCGTTTCTAACTCAGACTGCAGGTTTACTTGTGGTTCCTAGAGTTTCCAAAAGCAGAATGGGAGGAAGATCTTTCAGTTCTCAGGCTCCTCTTTTGTGGAACCAACTTCCAGTTTCTGTCTGTGAGGCTGACACACTGTCCAGTTTTAACACTGGCTTAAGACTTTCTTTTTTGATAAATCCTATAGTTAGGGTTGGCTTGGGTTTCCTGAGCTATCCTTTAGTTCTGATGCTATAGGCTTAGACTGCTGGAGGACAAACTGACCTAACTTCCTCACTCTGTTGTTGTCTTTAATCTCTCAACTCTACATGATAGTATTTGTAATTATTGCTGTCATTTACCTGTGTTTTTCATTGATTTTCCTTCTCTTAGAAACTACACCTGAACTATAGAAAAAACACTTGGACCATACACCTGAACATAGAAACCACACCTGGACTATAGAAAAAAACACTTGGATCATACACCTGAACATAGAAACCACACCTGGACTATAGAAAAAACACTTGGACCATACACCTGAACATAG
>NC_056502.1:2952176-2961072 GCF_014905685.2 Nematolebias whitei | reverse complement strand
TGGACTATAGAAAAAACACTTGGACCATACACCTGAACATAGAAACTTCACCTGGACTATAGAAAAAACACTTGGACCATACACCTGAACATAGAAACTACACCTGGACCATAAAAAAAAACACCTGGACCATAGAAACTGGATCCAGACCATAGAAAAAACACATGGAGTGTAGAAACTACACTTGAACATAGAAACTACACCTGGGCCATGGAACGTACACCTTAACCATAGAAACCACATCCAACTAGCAAATGGACTGTACTTATATCACCTTTCTATCTTATCAGGATACTCAAAGCTCTTTACAACAATCTGTGCCTCATTCACCCATTCATACAGCTCTATACTAGATCAGAGCTTTATCACATTCATACACTGATGGGACACACATCAGAGGCATCGAGGGGTTCTGTGTCTTGCCCAGGGACACTTGTGCGTGTGACTGCTGGAGGAATTGAACCCCCAGCTCTTGCATTGGAGGACGACTGCTCTAACCTGTCCTGAGCAGCATGTTGGCGACAGTGGGAAGGAACAGCTAATTTTAAACAGGAAGAAACCTCCAGCAGAGCCAGAACCAGAACGAGGCTCAGGATGGGCATCTACCTCTGCTGGCTGAGGGTCCGAGAGGACCAGAAAAAACACAAACACACAACTGTTCCAGGTGGGGGCGGCTGTGGCTGAGTGGTCACTAACATTTATAAATAAATTGAAATAAATGTATTTATTTACATACATATGCAGGTGCATGCTTTAGTCACATCAGTAGAGTAACTTCAAGAGTCTAATCACATGTTTTAAAATAAAATACCATTTTTAATCAGATTATTGCCTCATGTTTAGATTTTGTCCAGGATACAAGCAGTTTATTGCCAGCCTTCTGTCGTCTCCCTCCTCTTCATAATGCCTACATTTTTAGTTGATGTTTTGTGCATCCAAAGTGATCTCTCTATTTTTTAAATAAGCATGATATTGGATTCCAGCTGGAGTTAATCAGAAATGCTGCACAGTGCTTGGAGGTGGCATGGTGTAAGCAGGGTGGAAAATAACCATGAGCCTCCAGCTTACAGGAGAAATGTTTGTACAGAAACTGGGACGTGATTCAGCCATTTACTTCAGCAAACAAGCATTATGTGATACCTTTTTAAGATTTGATCAATCTTTAGACTGCGTGAGTCAACATGAATTTACAAGTTGTAAGCTTCCCTTTTGTTGGGTGTAAGAAAGATGGTTTTAAGACGGGCAGATGTGAAGCTCGCTCGAGTTGAACCGCAGGTCAACTGTAAAATAAGTGAAGGCCACTGCGAGTTGTCCCCACATGTGGAGTTATGAGACAGACCCCCTGCTGGGACCTTAGCTGGTCTCCAAAGTGTCACAGCGCTGCCAGAGACCACGGTCACTGAAGTGCCTGAAACACTGCAGCAGCATCGATCACACTCTGGGTTATTATCTTTATACTTCAGCTTTATCATAAAAAACATCTGAGAACAAGAAAGGAGAAAAGGTTTTCTTGTGTTCCCTTAAAGAAGAGCAAACACGTCTGCAGCGCTCGACTGGAACCGACTCAAAGCAGGACTCGTTACAAAATTAGTTTTCAAGGTTTGGCTTTTGGCTCAAAGGATAGTCTGGTGATTTCTGAAGTGACGGTCTGTCAAATAGTTATAATCTTATTGGCCTTGACATCAGTCAAAGAGCGCAGAGGAGGCAGGAAAGGGTCAGCATCTCCACCAGGCGAGCCAATTAAACAACCTCTCCTCAGAAACAACACATTGGTGGGATTGTCTAATATTAAACCTCTTCTCAGCCTGTCTGCATATACACGTGCCTGCACGTTACGTTCACATAATAACACGAGCACTGTTCTTAGAACGGAACAGCAATAAACTAAACGAGGGGTCTGAAACATTTACATTAAAAAGCCGTCTCTGCTCCTTCTGCCTCTAAATAAACAGAAAGCCACATAATCTATAACTCCTTAGGTTTAACATGAATACTGCATAAAAAAACTTTGGCTTGTTACGTTCAATTTCAATTCTGTTCAGTTTATTTCTTAAAGCTCCAAGTCACAACAGAATCGTCTCAGGCACTGAACAGAAACATTCATGTATAAAATAATAATTTAAAAGAAACATTCATGTATAAAATAATAATTTAACTTTATTAATCTGAGGAGCAGCTTTGAGTTTAACTCCATCACTGAACTCTCATCTTGAACAAGCATGAAGGCGACAGTGGAAAGAAAAACTCCCTCATGAGGAAGAAACCTTTAGCAGAACCAGGATCAGGACTAGAGGACCATCTGCTTCGACCGGCTGGGTTTGGTAGGAATAGATACACAATGGCAGCTCAAGAATCACGTTGATAGAAATAGTATCAAATGAAAACTATTCAATTTTAACAATTCATTTAAGGACATGAGGTCAATTTGTCCTCTAGTAGTCTAAGTCTATAGCAGCATAACAAGCTGACCCTAACTATAGGATTTATCAAAAAGGAAAGTCTTAATCCCAGTCTTAAACTGGACAATGTGTCAGCCTCATGGACAGAAACTGGAAGTTGATTCCACAAGAGAGGAGCCTGAGAACTGAAAGATCTTCCTCCCATTCTGCTGCTGGAAACTCTAGGAACCACAAGTAAACCTGCAGTCTGAGAGTGAAGTGCTCTGTTAGGAAAATATGGAACAATAAGATCTGTAATATAAGATGGAGCTAGGTTGTTGAGAGCTTTGTAGGTTAGAAGTAAGATTTTGAATTCTATTCTGGATTTGACAGGGAGCCAATGGAGAGAAGCTAAAACTGGAGAGAGATGATCTCTCCCAGTAACTCCAGTTAAGACTCTGGCAGCAGCATTTTGGATCAACTGAAGATGTTTTAAAGAAGTATTTGGACACCCAGATAATAAACCATTGCAATAGTCCAGTCTAGACGTGACAAATGCATGGAGCAGTTTTTCTGCATCATCTTTAGATCAGATGTTTCTAATGTTAGTGATATTACGCAGGTGGAAGAAGGAGGTTCTAGTAACGTTTTTAATGTGGGGGATAAAAGACATGTCCTGATCAAAAATAACACCAAGATTTTTAACATTAGAGCTGGAGGACAGATTAATGCATCTAAGGAGGGAGAAAGACTGAAACATTCATTCCTAAGGTGCTCGGGTCCAAAAACCAAAACCTCAGTCTTGTCTGTTCAACAGGAGAAAATTAAGGGTCGTCCAGGTTTTTATGTCTTTAAGACATGCTGGTAGTCTAAGTAGCTGATTGGATTCATTGGGTTTAATGTACAAATATAACTGTGTATCATCAGCATAACAATGAAAATTTATCCCATGCTGTTTAATAACTTTACCTAATAGAAGCATATATAAAGTAAATGATATTGGTCCAAGCACTGAACTCTGAGGAACTCCATGACTAACTTTGGTGTGTTTGGAAGAACAGCGGTAGGGAGAAAAATGTTTTTTTTTGTGTGTCTTTGGCAGCGCAGAGTGACAGATCCTGGCGAATGAAGGAAGTACTTTTATCCACCACCCGATTAATCTTCAGCCACCTCAACCATCTGAGGAAACTATACTTTTAAGTAAATGGACTGTACGTGTACAGCTCCTCTTTCTTATCAAGATGCTCAAAGCGCTTTACACTACAATCTGTCTACCCATTCATACAGCACTCTACTATAGCTATACAAAGATTAATCAGTGGTTTAAATCACATTCATGCACTGATGGGACACACATTGGGGACAATGAGGGGTTCAGTGTCTTGCCCAGGGACACTTCAGCATGTGACTGCTGGTGGAATCAAACCCCCAACTCTTGTTTTGGAGGACAACTGCTCCAAGCACTCAGCCACAGCCGCCCCAGATGCTTATATTTAAGCAATATAAAAACTAGAAAGCATAGGTTCCTTACATGATAGTGTGGTGGTTGGTTTATACACATGCATGGTGGTGGTGGCCATCTTGGATTTTGACATGGCAACCCAATTTTTCATAGGGACCTTTCTTAGCCTCCATGCAGCCACACAGTAAAATGGAAGTTGACATGTTGCTCATTTTTTGAAGTTATCATGTTCACAATGTGAATGGACGAATGGAGGGTATTTCCACTTCCCCCCCTTTGCTCCGCGACGCAGCACAAAAACACACGACTCAACTTTAGTCAAGTTTACATATCGTGCTAAAATTTGGTTTGATTGTAGCTGAGATTTCTTCAGATCGTTCCAAGTGCTACACATTGTGCAAAATCTTTGCTTAAAACTTTAGCATTAACCTTTTGAGTCAAGCCTAGTTGTCACTTAGCAAAATATCTAGTGAACCTTTGTTTTTATTTATTGAAACTTGCAGAAAGTAATGATTGGATTCACATCTTCAGTTTATTAATAACGTGGGTCAGTTCAATTCAAGATGGCCATCACAGCTAATGAACATTAGCCAACACCAGAATGGCTATAATCCTGTCAGTTTAACAGACATTGGGCTAAAGTAAAGTGTGGTAGTAGTTGAGAGTTGTCCACAACACGTACTCTGATTTTGTGTAACTTTATTTTGGAGTTTTGATCAAAACAGCTAGAACTCTGAAACAACAGCAGGTGATATGAAGAACTGCCAGGCTTTTAATAATAGAATAAATTTAGGGTTTTTTTTTTTTGGTCTGGGCAGGAATTTACTCCCAACTGTTTCCTTTGTGCATATTACTAAGAAAATGTAAAACAGTGTTTGAGTGACATTAAAGCTGCTAACTGGCTCCTCCAGAGCTGTTTCACCATCACTGCTCAGTTTACGAGCCTTTCAGCTGCTCCTGACTGCGATTCGTACTTCTGCACCTCTCAGTGACGCCCTGTAATTTCTCATTAAATCCAACAGACTCTGTGTCATATGGTTGCCAAGTAAACCGTGAAACCTCTCACTGCAAAGCCACAAATTGCTCTAATGTACTATTAGAGGCCCGTCAATCAAAGATGTATGATTTCGCTGCACCGACAGCTTTAAAGAGAAGAAATCCCGTGAGTCAGAACTCGCCGTGTTTTCCTTTTTCGGGTTAAGAGCGAGTTGACACCGAACATTAAACTCAGAATATCGTGCACTTCCCCTCTGCGAGCGTCAAACGTTCCCTCTGAGGCCGTGTTTCCGGTTTGAAGTGCTGATACCTGAAGTGGGCCGCCATGTCCTCCCTGCTCGCTCCTTCTTATCGAGGACATGCAGGCGGCTTCCTCACACAGCGGACCGGACCGACGCCGTCACTCCTCACCTGCTCCCTCAGACTGGCTCGCAGGTGTTTCATGTGAAAAATATTTATTCCTCCAACCCACAGCACCGGAGCTGGGAGCTGCAGAAGCCCCCGAGATTAAACGGATATTTCAGACATTTTGAAAAGAGGATCAGTGGAAACAGAACAAATATTAAAACGGATCCATCGTTCACACTGTTGTTCTACAGTTTTTAGTTTTCCTGTATTTATTTGCCTCTCTGCATACTTTGTACTATTTTATCCATTTATAGATCAAAACATTCAGCTCTTTCAGGAGATGGGTCTTTGGTGACGTGGTTTTTGTAACGCATATATTTGTCATAAAAGAACTCTTCAATCCCTTCTAATATATTCTTCTCTTTAATTTCTGTTTCAACATTTTGCTCCTTTTTTGTATCTTCTTAGCTCCTTTTAGCTTATAGCTGTCATTCTGCTAACTGCTAACTAACCTTCTGATACTTTAACTTTTAGCTATTGTCAAAGTCAAAGTTTCTTTGTCATTCGAACCCCATGTGGTACATGTGGTTGAAGGAAATTGTGCACACAGGGTCCCAGTTACGTCCAACAAAAGTATAAAATGTGAAAGAAAAACAGTAATAAGATCTAAGACTATGAAAACCGCCAAACTAAAAATAGTCTAAGCACTAGTAGTACAGAAACAATACGACGAACAGCAGCAGCACGAACATGAGTCTGTGTGAGCAGATGAGGACGAATGAACACAGCAACATGAAATAAATCAGCAGCATGAGATCAGCAGCACAGATCAACAATCAAGTGACATTACAGAGATGTTTTTTTCACAGTGATTCTCCTCGTTAGAGATTCATGAGTCTAACAGCCTCAGGGTAGAAGCTGTTCCTCAGTCTAGTGGTTCTACACTTAATGCTCCTCAACCTCCTTCCTGAGGGGAGCAGGGCAAAAAGTGTGTGTGCTGGGTGAGTGGGGTCCTTCATGATGCAGGTGGCCCTCTTCCTGCATCTGGAGGTGTAGATGTTTGTGATGGTGGGGAGACTGACTCCAACATCTTCTGTGCAGACTTCACCACTCTGTTGTTCTGCTACTTTTAGCTTTTAGCTAACCTTTTTTAGTTTTTTTTTTTGGCTTTTAGCTACTATTCTGCTACTTTGTTCTTGTAACTAGTCTTTTGATACTTTAGTTTTTGCTACATGTCTGCTTTTTAACATTTGGCTGGCATTGTGCTGCTTTTTTATTTTAACTACATTCTGCTACTTTTAGCCACGAGACCTTTTGATACTTTTAGTCTTTAGCTAAAATTTTGTTACTTTTAGATTATTCTAGCCTTTTGATACTTTTAGCTTCCAGATACATTTTGATAGTTTTAGTTTGAGTTGTAGCTTGTTTTGTGTGGAAAGCGTCAGGCCTTTAGCTTGTTTCTTACCTGCTGTTTTAAAAGTGTTGATTTTTAAAACAACTCCAGTTTTCTAACTTTCATAGCAGCGCTTATTTAACCTCGGTACAAGCTAGCTGCTTTATGATGCTAACACCAGATGTAAATTCAGGGATTCGTTTGTGCACGTTTCATTAAATTCTGTCGCGTTGTTCACGAGATATTCTGGTAACAGGCAGGCACTTGAGCAGTCACACAGAAACAGGCAAAGACCGTCTTTTGCCCACCATCGTTTGGCGGTGGGCAATAACAAAAGTTCTGAGATCTGTAGCCTGGATAGATGAAAGAATAACAAACTTAAAAAAAAGGAAAAACTTTTCCACTGTGGATGAGATGAGAGGAAGCAGCTCGTAGTGATGGCCTCCTTTCAGCTGGAGCGGTGAACAATGCCTGGGCTCCTGCCAGAGCGCCTCGTGAGCCGACACCCCACCAACGCTCGCTGGCACATCAAGGAGCTGCTGGTAATTTCCAGCTCGGTTAATAATAGAAAAGGAAGCGATCTGATCCCAAACTCTGGTGTTGTCAGCAACAGCAGAGCTGCTCCCCATCTTTTCACATCAGCCCCCGCCCTGCAGGTTCAGCCTTGAGTTAATGTTGTTTCTCGCTGTACACGCACCACATAATCATTGTGAAACTCTGGGGGATTCACAGTCTACATGCTTCGTGGAACATTTAGAAAACACATCATTAAAACCATATTTTCTCTCAAGTAGAAAATCCGTATTTAGGGGATGTTCAAGCCGCCGCTGACGCCGACGTCTGTCATTTAGCTCTGGCTCGGCGACAAACACGAGGGCGCCAAGTAGGGCAACCTGCGTCACAAAGGATCTGATTGGCTTTGAGCACATTTCAGTCCAAGATAATAAGATGTATAAAAACAGTGCAGGCGCAAAGGAACGTGTAGATGACTCCTGGATCAGATGATGGTCGGTTTATTTTCACACGTTCGCCTCAGCTCACCTACTTTTCATTGCTCAAAGTGTGACTGAAATCAAACCATCATCAGTCTTATGATGACTGCCAGCAGGGTCAAGAGCTGCTGTGCTCTCGTGGCAGCACAGCGCCACCATCTGGACGTCTGAGAGCACACACCTGCCTGAGAACAAGAGCAGATCAGGAGTCACTGTGAGAAACTTGTCTACTACAGTTACAGTTTAAATTTGAGACATTATGGTTTTTAACTTTAAATATATTTTTTGGTTTTTTAAACAGTTTCTGCCAAGATTTTATATTTTAACAACATTAAAGTGTCTCTTCTCCAGTAAAACTCACATTTTGCAGCGAAGCTGAAGAATGCTGCTAAACTTGCATAGAGGAAAAGTTTTTAAGGCTTTAAATGTGAATAAAATTATTTTTGAATATATTTATCTTGTGAGAGAATAACTGCTTAATATGTCCCCTTTTCCTATAACCTTTGAATTTTTAAAGTTTCGGCAGAGAAACGTAATTTATAAACGTCTAAAGCAAATAATGGGATAAATGATGTGTGGTTAGACGTGGCACTGGTGGCTTTAGTGCAGGGGTCTGCAACCTGCGGCTCTGGAGCCACATGTGGCTCTTCGGTCCCGCTGCGGCGGCTCTTTCAAGTTTTGACCAAAACAAACACAAAACTGAATTTTATTGGTTGTTATACAAACAACAATAGTTTTAACTGTTTTCCTGTCGTTTCTTTTGCAAATACTCGCTTTAACTTTTTGCTTTATTTCTATACTAAATTATTTTTTCCACAATTAAAACAATTGCATAGGTCTGCATAGTTCATAGTTGTTTTTTTATTTAAAAAACTATTTTCTTCCTGCTTATGATAATCTGGTCTTTTCATTTGTCTTAAATTGTAAAAATGTCAATAAATGTTAAAAATCATTAGATATTTTTAGCTTTAAAATGTCGCCCCTACTGTCCTCAAAAGTCTTCAACAAACTGCAAGTGGCCCATGGGCCACCAGTTGATAACCACAGTTGTAGCAGGTTGTTGCAGCTCTGGACACATTTAATTTAGTGCACGAAGACATAAAAATGGCTCTTTTGATCGTAAACGTGGCAGACCCCTGCTTTGGTGGGAAAAGCGTCTCACAAAGCACCAGGTTTCACCTCATGTTTGTCAGCTGACTGGCTTCAATGCAGAGTGCAGTCTCTGGTTCATCAGTGTCCAAACACCGTGGCTTCTTTAACACAGACTCTAAACTCTAAAGTTTAGAGCTGCAGCAGCCCTTAGACTCTAAAGGCTCTAAACTTTAGA
>NC_056502.1:2944478-2952166 GCF_014905685.2 Nematolebias whitei | reverse complement strand
GCAGCAGCCCTTAGACTCTAAAGGCTCTAAACTTTAGAGTTTAGAGCCTTTAGAGTCTAAGGGCTGCTGCAGAGAATAGTTTTGTTACAAAGCTACAAAAAAGTTGTGGTCACAATCTGCAGTAAATGCAAACTTTGATTTTTATTAACAGTCTCTGCGGCTGAATGTTACTGAACCAACTGATTCTACCCGACTGTTTCTTAGCATTCAGGTTTTACCACACACAGACTCAAGAGTCAAACCATACAAAACAAAAGACCCATCATGCCTTTAAGAAATGCATATCACCCGCCACCTTTCACGCCAGAGTTTTAGACTCAGAACTGCAGCTCACGTTGAAACGTTATTAAACTTTGAGAATAAAATTATTGGTGATTTCATGCAGTTTTGCAATAATCTTGTTGGAGCTCTGAGTACGTGAATGACTCTCCAGCAGATGTGTTGTTCAAAACGTTGGACTAAAAAACGTGTCGGGGGTGACGTTCAGCCACTACTACACCTCATTTTAGCCGGATATTATACATACAATATTATATTTCATTAAAATCTGTAGATTCCAGTGATTCATAAGATATTCTGCTAACAGTACAGACAAATGGACACATGCATGCAGAGATATGGGCAACAACATTATTGCTTCACCTTTGCCTTCGGGTGATAGCAGCACGCACGACCTTCTGCCAGAAGCTAATCTCAGCTGCAGTGAATGATTACTTCTTAGCCTTGACTGCACTTTCCATCTCCTCATCGGTCAGCTTGCATTGAAGGAACAGTTGAAGTGACCTCAAATAAAACAAGAACTCGAGTCTTCCAGCAAGTACGTCTAATAGAAGCTGTCCTTTAAGTGTCACTTAACATCACTGTGACTCCGTATGAAATGTCATATTTTAAGATAAATGATTCGTCTGTGGAGGCTCGAGATCAGGTGCACTCACCTTCCGCTCTTTGGGAAATTTGAATATAATTAACCTTATTTTCTTTGACTTTATGTTTCTAATTCACCACGTTTCAGAGTCATTACTCACATGGCTGAGACAGCTTTGATTCAACGGAGAGCAGGAGTGATAAAAGGGTCCATAAAGGAAAAGCAAGCCAACACATTTATTTATTATTTTGTTTTGTTATGACGCAGTAAATTACTATTACTACTAATTCTACTAATAATGACTATTGCTGACGAGATTTACAGCACAAATAAAACAACGAAGCACCAAAGTAGCACTTAAACTTGATTTATTAATAGCACAAATAATGAGTGATGGTCGTATTAAAAAAACTTTACAAAACATTCACATCATTTATGTTTTTTTTTAACCTACTTTTAGTGAGCCATTTGATTTGGTAATGTCTTTAGCCTTGCTTTTTATTGTCATTTCAGTGCATGTGTTTATTATTAATAACATTATTGTGTTTTGTACATGAAAACTTAGGTAAAAATGTAAATACTTGTATCACCAACATATTACCTGGATTTAATCAAATCTGTTTCAGACTGTCATAAAAACAACAACAATAATAATAATAGTAATAATAAAAATAATAATAAACAGTTATGGTTTTCAATCGTTAATAAATAAATAAATAAATCGGCGTTGGAGCGCAGCCCGTCTAGTTGTTGAGTGACGTTTACAGATGACCAATGAGATAGCTTCTCTCAGGATCCTGCCCAATCAGGAGAAAAAGGGGGCGGGTCTACGTGTAATCCTCGCTGGTGCGTTCAATGACAACAAACATCGAGTTTATAACGGATGGCGGCCACGACCGGATAAAAATCCACCACAGGTAAGGCGTTTGGTAACGAATAGAAGCAGTCTCAGGTTTATGCTCGACGTTTATTCGCATTAAACTGTTTTTGTTCTTGACGCTGGCGGAATGTGTTGTCTTGGTTTTGCGTTTAAAGACGAACGGTTCCAGACACGGGGGTTGCTGCGGAATGTGACAGAATGAGAATAAAACATGTTTTAACTCGACGTACGTGGCTCCTGTTGGTGGTGAAGTGTGTGGTTCGTGGTCCCGTTCGGCCGGTCCGGCCCGGTTCGGGTCAGTCTTCAGCAGCGTCATGGCGGCGGCGGCCTGGGCCGACGTTCAAACAAAACAAACATCAAAGCGCCGCGTCGCTTTGACTTTACAAGTTTCGAATTAAAATGGTTTCATTAATCTTCGAGCTGTAATCTAACCTGCAGTAACAGCAGCAAACACCTGAAGCCAGGGTTGCCAGGTAAGAAATGATGAAGTAATGCACTGTTGCTTTAGAAATAAATTTTGACCCAAACTGTCACGTGCGCTGCGTCAAGGTGTTGTAAGGTGAGGTTGTGTTTGGAGGACGTGCACACAGATTAGGAGGGGGTAAAACCATGTTCACGTTTATCTGGCAACCCTGCGTGAAACCACTTGGTTGAATTCCACAGATTAAATAAACAAGATAAAACAAATAGTTAACGGTCATAGATTTAATTTATTTCTGACTGTTGTTGTCAGGACCCCTCATGTGATGTTCTGTGACCCACAGTGGGGTCCCCTGGGGATCAAACAATGCTGTAAAGAAAAGGTTGGCGGGTCCAACTCTAATCTAAAGCAGTATATTAAATTTTAAAAGTCTTAGTCACCACTTTATTTATATTTTACATCCGAGGAGCCACGTTTTCTTTCTTTAAAGAACTCTTGATCAATAGTTTTTCAGTTTTTTCCCAGTAGGCTTTTTGACCACTTCCTTTCGTTTCAGCGGACTATTTTCTAATGTTGTTGAACTCTGACCCCTGACTCTCCCTAGAGCTGGTTTCTGCTGCCAGGACTTGGCACGCCCTCCTTCACCCGCAGCCCGACGTGCGCAGCGCCCCACCTCACCGGTCCTCCTCGCAGGTGGTCTCACGTGGAGGGAGCATCCCGTCTCTCCTTTGGGCTTGGTCCGGCAGAGCCCCAGGAGTCGAGGCTCAAACCACCAGACGCTCGGCGGTGAGCTGGACAAATGAAAGAAATATAAATCTTTATACACCCTGTCATGTGTCACGTGTTGAGCTTGTACTGCAAACACTCAGAGCACGTGGGGGCGCAAGGAACGAGAACGTTTGGATCCAGCTTTAAGAGATTATTTATGTCAACTAGAGAATAGTTTTCAAATCACTTAAGACTGTAAGTACTTTTATTCAAGTAGTAGAGTGAAAAATACTTGTGTAAAGTTTGAAGTCAGTGTAAAGTCAGCTTCACTAATTTAATGGAAAATAGTTAAATATATATTGGATTCTTAAATAAAAGTAAACCAGTCTGGATTCAGCGATCTTTCCGTGTCTCCAAAGGATTATTTCCTCAGTTCCAGCTGCAGGTTCTCCTGGGAACGGTTCTCTGGAGCCGGTCCAGCTTCAGTTTCACTGTCAGATGATTGTGTGGCATGTTGTTAGTCAGCGCAGCAGTTCCTCTCGCTCCATGTCGTCCTTTGTGCTGTGTGCAGACGGCAGCAGCCATGGGCAAGGCCCAGTCTTTCCTGGCCAAGCCTAAAGACGAGAGTAAAGACGCGCTGACGACTGCTGGAGAGCTCAAAGACGGTCAGACGGAGGAGGACGGAAAGAACGGCGACGTTTCTCAGTTCCCCTACGTGGAGTTTACGGGACGGGACAGCGTTACGTGTCCGACCTGCCAGGGCACTGGCAGAATCCCTCGTGGTAAACACCTTCTGATCTCCTTTATAATCACTGAACGTTGGAGTGTAAATGAACGCCGTCCTTAAAAAACAAAAGTCCTGACCGAACATGCATGTTTTATTTTAGAAGAAAAATGTTTTGGTAAAAACTTCAGACTGCTGGAGGAGAAGTATCTAACTTGTTTCTAACGGGTGTCTGAACCTGGCGGCCTTCTGTAGTTCAGCCAGGTTTGAGAGACGTGAAGCTCCTGGGCAGAGAGTGAAGCACAGAAACGATCTGTAATGGGGCTAAAGCAGCTGTCTGCTCTCTGAAACAGCGAAAGGTGATGCGGCTTCAGAGACTTGTCCCTGTCGTCATGTTCTCTGCAAACAGCCGCGCTCACGAGGCTGTGGACAGACGCTTGGCTGCAGAGCCCCGTCCTCCCAACGGAGTCATGAAAAGTTTTATGAGGCTCGGCATTTTGTCGAAACTCCTCGGAAACAAAGTCACGGTTTGTTTGTTTCCAGAGCTGCCTCTTCACTTTGTTTTCTTCCTGCAGCAAATCATCGTCTGTGTGTGTAGATTAGATTAGGGATGTGTTCAGACTCGTGTCATTTAATCCAGTTGTAAACGCACACTTGCTCCGTTGCGTTCGGTTGCCTCTTCATATCACGTTGCAGCTGTCGAGAGGTTGTTGACGATCACATGAGTGAAAACCTGAAATGTTCTAAATGTGAAAATGACCATCTGACGTGTCAGCTGACTGGATTTAGTAGATCTCTTTTTGCATTACCTGATATTAACGTGGTTTATGTGTAAGAAATCAGGCGTGGAAGACGCGTTCAGATTTCTTTTGTCTTCCAAGACGATCCAGCAGCAGCCATGAACAAAAACAACTTCTAAGTTGGAAAGCTAAACTTTAAAGTTTGTATTTCCTCTGCGATGCAACACTCGGCTGTATTTTTGTTTTAAATCTGCTCAGGTCAGGAGAACCAGCTTGTGGCTCTGATTCCGTACAGCGACCAGAGGCTGAGGCCAAGCAGGACGTAAGTCTCTGTCCTCCTTTAAAGCTCTGCTCTGTGTGGTCGCGCTAAACGAGCGGCGGGCGTTTGAAGGCGTCCACTTCTTCCTCCTCTCCTCCAGGAAGCTGTACGTCACCATATCGGTGTCTCTTTGCCTGCTGCTGTCTGGGCTGGCTGTTTTCTTCCTGTTCCCTCGCTCCATTGATGTCACCTACGTGGGAATAAAGTCTGCCTACGTTTCCTACGACCAGGAGAAGCGGATCGTCTATCTCACCATTACAGTAAGTTGTCTTGGTAACCGTCTCAGAGCTGGAGTCAACATTAGTTTATTGATGCAGCCTTGTGACCACACAAGATACTGATTATATTAAGCTCACGAGGAATTATCAGCAGACACTGGACTCTTGTTGAAGTCGATATGAAATATCAAACGGTGTGTTTAAAATTAGCCTCAAGCGCTGAGGTGACGACAAAAGCAGCTACAACGAATG
This sequence comes from Nematolebias whitei, assembly GCF_014905685.2. Lineage (NCBI taxonomy): Eukaryota > Metazoa > Chordata > Actinopteri > Cyprinodontiformes > Rivulidae > Nematolebias > Nematolebias whitei. The sequence continues at coordinate 2,947,039 of NC_056502.1, read as the reverse complement.
AAGGCGGGCAGCAAAGCAACAGCCATTATTTTCCTGCGTCTGCTGTTGGGACTTTGTTAATCAGATGGTTCTAACTTGGTGCGTTTCATCCACGTCTCACCAGAACACTCTGAACATCACCAACAACAACTACTACGCCATATCGGTGACCAACATCACAGCACAGGTGCAGTTCTCCAAGACGGTGATCGGCAAGGCCAAGTTCAGCAACACGACGGTGATCAGGCCGCTGGACGAACGGCAGGTGGGCACCTCCGACCACAGCAACTACACGTACCCAACTCCAGAACCGCAGTTCAGCCAGAACTCTCATGTGGTTTTTGTTCCCGGGGCTTTTCCAGAACAAATAAAAGTTTTATCAGAGCAGAGTTTTCTTTCAAACCCCACGAAGCTTATGCAAAGTAAACAGTTGAGTTATTTTCAGGTCGTAAGTCTTGAAAATGGAAAATTTGACTAGTTTATAAAACTTTAAAGATAAAACAAATATAGTGGATCGATCTCAGTGTGGAACAAACGTGCTGATGTCGAGCTACTAAACTTAAATGGTTTATTAAGACTGCAGCGTTTCAATTTAATTTATTTATTCAGCACCAAGTCACAGCAGAAGTCTCAGGGCACTGAACAGAAACATGCATATATAAAATAATAATTAAGATTATTTATCTGAGGAGCAGCTTTGAGTTGAACTCCATCACAGAACTCATGTTGAACAAGCATGAAGGCGACAGTGGAAAGAAAAACTCCCTCATGAGGAAGAAACTTCCAGCAGAGCCGCAGCTGTGAAAATCAGGCAGTTTGTCATGTTCCCACAAAGACGTGCATTATTCTTTATTTCTGCTCCAGATTATGACCAAGAGAACGAAAACCCAAACAATGAAATTATTTTATCACAGATGCTCCTCCTCTTTCTTTGCTGCTCAAGTTTCAACCCGTCACCCACCGTGGTTGAACCAGGCGTGAACACGGAGTTTAAATGTGTTAACACATGTAATGGCACTTCTGAACGTTTCACATGTAAATAACTTGTAGCGAGCCACCAACCAGGCACGTTCAGCGCTGTAGACCCTGAGCTGATGTGACCGGTCCAACAAGCGGACCAGGTCTGCCTGGAAACTTTAAGACTCTGTTTAGTCCGTCTTCAGTAAGAGGGCAGAGCTACTATGGCCCACTTCCTGTAGTGCAATTAATGCAGCTTCATGTGTCATAAGTTGACTCCTATCAAATAAAAAGTTTGTTTTCTTGGTAAAATTTTTAAATACTCTGGCATTTTTTTAAATCTATTTCCTCTGTTACAGTCACACTGTTATCTAACATTAAAAAATGTCACATACCAACCAAGTGTATGATGTGACTGATTAAATTATGTCGTGTTCTGCAACATCTGTTTCATTTTTAAGCATAACTCAACTAATAATTGTGATGCTCTTCTTACTGTTTCATCTGAATTTAGGACAAAACACTAAACTAAAGGTTGTTTAATAATCACTAACGTTCCTTTAGTGATTTCTTGTTTTGTTCCTAGAACGTTTTATGAATCGTCTTTTGTTTGTTCTTGCAGCTCGACTACACCGTTCCCACCACCATCGCTGACGAGATGAGTTACATGTTGTGAGTATCCTCCTCCTTGTTGAAAGTGATGCTTTGTAATAATCTGTAACACCTTTATTTTTTATTCAAAATGTCTTGTTTTTCCTCCAGTGACTACTGCACCCTGCCCACGATCAAAGTTCACAACATAGTGGTCATGATGCAGTGAGTATTGTTTGTGGGGGCGTTTATTTTAATGTGGTTATGACGTCACTGTGCAGGTGTTTGTCATGAGCCTCAGATTGTTGTCTCCAAACACCGCCCTCATTACTCCACCCACACATGTTGAAGAGCAGCAGCTTTTGGTGAAACTGTTTTCCTGAGCTCCACTAGGGGGCGCGCACGTGCCTTTAAAATGTCCTCAAACAGTAACAGCTGAGATTCATCCTAAAGTTGTAGATTATTTTCACTTTATCCACCCACAGATTACCAAACTAAATTTAAACTATGATATTATTAATATATTCTGAAGGGGCTGCAGTAGCTCAGTGGTTAAGTGCTGCGGCATTGTAATCCTGAGGCTGCTGGTTCGAGTCCAGGTTGCATCTGGCGTAATTCATTGCTAAATCTTTCATGTCAGTTCTCTTCCTGTGGCAGCTCCTGCAACAGGGAGCAGCTGATGCAGCAGTGGGCAGCTCCTGCAGCAGGGAGCAGCTCCTGCAACAGGGAGCAGCTCCTGCAACAGGGGGCAGCTCCTGCAACAGGGAGCAGCTCCTGCAGCAGGGAGCAGCTCCTGCAGCAGGGAGCAGCTCCTGCAACTGGGAGCAGCTGATGCAGCAGGGAGCAGCTGATGCAGCAGGGAGCAGCTCCTGCAACAGGGGGCAGCTCCTGCAGCAGGGAGCAGCTCCTGCAGCAGGGAGCAGCTCCTGCAGCATGGAGCAGCTCCTGCAACAGGGAGCAGCTGATGCAGCAGTGGGCAGCTCCTGTAACAGGGAGAAGCTCCTGCAACATGGGGCAGCTCCTGCAACAGGGAG
>NC_056502.1:2944250-2944468 GCF_014905685.2 Nematolebias whitei | reverse complement strand
AACAGGGAGAAGCTCCTGCAACATGGGGCAGCTCCTGCAACAGGGAGAAGCTCCTGCAACATGGGGCAGCTCCTGCAACAGGGAGCAGCTGATGCAGCAGGGAGCAGCTCCTGCAGCATGGAGCAGCTCCTGCAACAGGGAGCAGCTGATGCAGCAGTGGGCAGCTCCTGCAACAGGGAGCAGCTGATGCAGCAGGGGGCAGCTCCTGCAACAGGGGG
>NC_056502.1:2940229-2944150 GCF_014905685.2 Nematolebias whitei | reverse complement strand
GCTCCTGCAACAGGGAGAAGCTCCTGCAACATGGGGCAGCTCCTGCAGCAGGGAGAAGCTCCTGCAGCAGGGAGCAGCTCCTGCAACAGGGAGAAGCTCCTGCAACATGGGGCAGCTCCTGCAACAGAGAGAAGCTCCTGCAGCATGGAGCAGCTGATGCAGCAGGGGGCAGCTCCTGTAACAGGGAGCAGCTGATGCAGCAGGGGGCAGCTCCTGCAACAGGGGGCAGCTCCTGCAACGGGGCAGCTCCTGCAGCAGGGGGCAGCTCCTGCAACAGGGGGCAGCTCCTGCAGCAGGGAGCAGCTCCTGCAACATGGAGCAGCTCCTGCAACATGGAGCAGCTCCTGCAACATGGAGCAGCTCCTGCAGCAGGGAGCAGCTCCTGCAACAGGGAGCAGCTCCTGCAACAGGGAGAAGCTCCTGCAGCATGGAGCAGCTCCTGCAACAGGGAGCAGCTCCTGCAACAGGGAGCAGCTCCTGCAGCATGGAGCAGCTCCTGCAACAGGGAGCAGCTCCTGCAACAGGGAGAAGCTCCTGCAGCAGGGAGAAGCTCCTGCAGCATGGAGCAGCTCCTGCAGCAGGGAGCAGCTCCTGCAACAGGGAGCAGCTCCTGCAGCAGGGAGCAGCTGAAAGAACAACTACATATTAATGTGTTTAAAAAAACAAAGGTTCTCCACAGAGACGATGAGGATTCACTCAGATCACGTGTTTAATTAAATTATTTCTTTCTTTGAGGGTGCGAGGACAATGAACCAGTCTGAAGTCGAGGTTCTGTATTTTAAATCTGAAAAGGATTTTTGTTACAAAACTGATCTGTGTTTTCATTTTAACACAATCCTCAAGAAATACTCCTTCACCTAATCTGCTAAATGATTTTCAACATCAGCAGGTTCATGCTCGTCCTCATGGCCCCGGGTGTTCTGGTTAAACCGGACTCTGTGTGTTTCAGGGTGACGGTGACGACGTCATACTTCGGTCACACGGAGCAGGTCTCTCAAGAAATGTACCAGTATGTGGACTGTGGGGGGAACTCCACCTTCCTGCACGGTCACGTGCAGGTCTACCAATAAGGAAGAAGCGCAGGACGAACGTCTCCTAAAATAGTCCTCCATCTTTGAGTCTCGGCCGCCTCGTTCCTTTGACCGTTTCAGGCGGACCTGCAGGAGAAGCGTTCTTTCCTTTTGGCTGTTTGAGGTACCACAGTGAGAGGTTTGGAGGGTTTCCATCCGGACTGCAGACGAATAAACGGATATTTATTGAAGCTGGTGGAGAGCTGTTCCGTCGTATCATTCCTCTGTGATAAAAGTACCGGAGAGCCACGGTTCTGATGAGTCTGGTCCACATCCAGCAGACTCAGAGGAACGTGGGATTCCTCCTCCTTTACTACTTTACAATAATTAAAACGTTCGGAATGTGAGACAAGAACATTTAGCACAACAATTAAATAAATAAATGTATAAATCTACCGAGCTGATCTTAAAAACCAACTTTTTTTTTTCCCGTACAGGCAACGTTTTATTTTATTTTAAGTATTTTCTTCAGTGTGGTTTAGTGCGATATAACTTGTCTCATGATGTTTTTGCTTTTCTTTACGTTACATTTGAGCAATATTAATTAAAAGGCTAATGTGAGAAGACTTTTAAGAAAAACACAATTTAATGGAATAGTTTAAATAATTCACAAAGAAAATCTGTAAAAGGGAAAAAAATGAAATTACAGTTTAAGATAGATAAATGTGAGAACTCATTAAAAGCTGTAATCTGATTACTGCTGGTTACTCTTTGTGCTCGTTAAAAGATGTTCTGTTGTAGGATGTGATGTCATTTACAATAATGTTTTTTTTTAATCACTCTCAAGTTTAAATCATGAATTAACTCCTGGTTCTGTTTTGACCTCGTTTGTTTCACTTCTTAATCTGAAATATTTTCTGAAAACCAGTCTGAACTCCACATTTGTCGTGAAATAGATGTTTGTAACAACATATCATTCATTTAACAAGTTACTCATTTAAAATGTGACTTTTTCACCATTTTTACACTTTGAATTCAGCTGTTCTTCTCACAGGAACAGTACAGATGTGGAAACATTCCAACATCTGCTTTTTGATTTAGTGATTTTCTTGCATGAATTTGAAAATAAAATTATTCCTTCATTCCAAAAGTTGCTTCTACTTTTTTGAGCTTGTATTTTTCTTTTGTACACACCAGGCGATGCCACGTGTCGCACTAAAGGAGGAGTCCTGATTCTGCAGTGAGTTCACAAACTGAACAATTTAAATTATTCTAATTTAATAAAATCCACAATTCTGATAAAACATCCCTGAAATCGCTTCAAGGATCTATGTTTTTAGGTTTGGTGTAAAGATTATTGTAAATATATGTATTTATATATAATACTTGTGTATACAGACCCTTTCCAAAATATTAGAATAGGCCCACAATTTAAATGATTACAAGTATTTATCTTATTTTTTACATAATTTGAGCTTCCAACTCATAAAACCCACGAAAACAGGATTTCAAAAAATTAGAATACTGTGGAGACATCAGTCCAGATGTTGCAGGACATGAATGTTTTAAACTGAGTGTGACACTGATCATCTACTAAACTCAAAGCACCTGCACAGGTTTCCCCAGGTGTCATTAAATTGTCTCAGTTCAATATGGTGAAGACTGCAGACAGAACATCTGTCCAGAAGACCATCATTGAGACCCTCCATAGGATGGGTAAGACACGTTCATAGCTAAGGAGGCTGGCTGTTCATAGAGCGCTGTGTCCAAGCACATCAATGGAAAGTCTAGTGGAAGGACAACATGTGGCAGGAGAAGATGCACCAGCAAAAGAGATGACCGTGGGCTTCAGAGGATCATCAGACAGAGAAGATCCAGAATCTGTCAGAGATCCAGAAAGAGTGGAATGAGGCGGAGTCACAGCTTCAAAAACCACCACATTCAGACTCATCCAGGAGATGGACTACAACTGTTGGGTTCCTCGGTCCTCTTTGCAGATGAAAGTGTCTTTCATTCAGAAATCAAGGTCCAAGGGTTTGGAGGAAGAAGGGTGAGGAACAGAACCCATACTGGTTGAGGTCCAGTGTGAAATGTCCACAGTCAGTCTTGATCTGGGTGCAGTGTCCGGTGCAGGTGTTGGTAAACTCTGCTTTCTTCAATCCAAGGTCACTGCAACAGTCTACCAGAATGTTTTAGAGGACTTCATGATTCCTTCTGCTGAGGATCTGTATGGAGATGCAGAGTTCATCTTCCAGCAGGACCTGGTCCCTGCCCATGCTGCCAGAAGCACCAGAACCTGGTTTGATGCCACAGTGCCTGACTGGCCAGCCAACTGGTCGGACCTAAACCCCGTTGAGAATCTATGGGGTCTTCTCAAGAGGAACATGAGGAGCACCAGAGCAACAACAAAGAAGATCTGACAGCATGAAGGAAATCTGGGCTTCCTTTCTGTTTGTGTCACAAAGACACATTGTGTGTTTTCAGTCAGCTCGGGCCCTCCTGCACGTTGGAAAGTCTTCTCGGTATGTCCACATCTGTTGGACTCGTTCAACGTGCACTTTCCTTCCTCTCTGGGGTCCAGGTCAGTGATCAGAACCAGATCAGGATTAGAACTGCTCAAGTTTCCTTCCACTGATGGCTCGAGTGCAGATATAAAACACGGTCGTCTCTGCATCGAGGCGTGCACAGTCTGATGAAAAATGCACGAGACGTTGAAATAAGTTGTTTTATGTTTTCAACGTGTTTCAGTGAAGCTGCAGACCAGAGAAATGATCTAAAGACACATTCCTGAAACTTATACATCAGTTTATACAAAGATTTCATCAAGTTTAGTTGGAATAAAGACAGACAGACGGTGGAGCAGACAGACAGACAGACAGACGGTGGAGCAGACAGACAGACGGTGGAGCAG
>NC_056502.1:2934503-2940219 GCF_014905685.2 Nematolebias whitei | reverse complement strand
CAGACAGACGGTGGAGCAGACAGACAGACAGACGGTGGAGCAGACAGGCACTTCCTGTTCGGCCTCGGTTCTGTTCTTCTCATCACTGCAGAACCTCAGGAGGAGTTCTTTGAGTCTGAGGAAAGGAAATGTTTTTTCCACATGTGGCCTCCGTGAACATTCAGCAGAGAGGAAATCACAAACAGAGTCTGTCGGTTGGAGGTTTTCTTCACTGAAGCGTTGAATAATCTTTAATTTGGCAGCTCAGATTATAATCCATGAGCTCTCAGACTCAGTTTACTTTGTAATAAAATCTCAGGCGATTTAATCACAAACATTCTGAGAACAGGTTTTGTTTTGTTCCCCAGATGTTTTCTTCTTGTAGCTGCCACCTGAAGAAGGTTTGAACCCCACAGGGTCCACTGCAGGAAGACGTGTTTTTAAATGAGGACAACAGTTTACAGTGTGGGATTATTTACTTGGAGACAGATTGAAAAACGTAGAAAAGCTTCAGTTTGTGTCTCTGCAGAGCTCAGGACGTCCTCTGTCGCTCTTTGTCTCACGTCAAACTCAAATGTTTGTTCAAGCAACACAAAAAATGATTATTCAGACGTTTCAGGTCCACAGGACCCGAGACAGCTTCCTGGACGTGTCCACAAGAGGACAACTGATGTACGAGTCCAGAAGAGCTTCCAAAGAGGTTAGAGGTGAACTCCAGGGTCAAAGGTCATCAGAGTCTGATGGCAGCATCAGTCACTGCTTGGACATAACGGAGGACAGCAAGTCATGAACCAGATGGACTGGAGCTGCCCCCTGAGACGTCCCAGAGCTGCTGGGAGGAGGACGTTTGGACAGATGAGACCCAACTGGAGCTTTAGGACAACAAAGTCCGATCATCTCTGTTCACACAACCGTGACGTCAAGAACAGAACCGTGCACGTTGTGCAGGAGGCTCGGTTCTGTTCTGGAGCTCAATGTGCCGCTCGGTGTCAGAAAGTCTGGTCTCGGCTGCAGCTCGTGGGTCCTCCACAGGACAAAGACCCAGAACTCACATCTGAGAGAAAATGTAGAAAAAGTCTCAGATCTTTGAGTTCATGAAACAAAAAGTGATGTTTGTATTTTTGTTCAGTGAAGTTGAGTTAATGTCCACCCAGACCTGCCCCCCCCACCTTCAGGACCGCCCAGTGCCCCCCTCCCCGTCAGACCGGCCCTGGATCGTCCCTCCTCTCCACCACAGAACCAGAACCGACCATGGGCTCCTCAGGTCCGGGACCAGCAGTCTGTGCCTCCTTCTTCTTGCTCGCCCTCCTTGCAGGTTTTTGTTCCGGTGGTTCGGACGGGCCGCGGGGGGTCGCGGTCGGCTTCGTGTTCGACCTGAAGGCGAAGTGCGCCCCTCCGTGTGAACACGGGGGGGTCTGCATCCGGAACAACTCCTGCTTCTGCTCCAAGGGCTACGAGGGAGAGAGCTGCCAGTACGGTGAGGGTCCAGCAGGTCCAATTAAACGTGATCAGGAACTAATGAAGTTCTGTCGATCTGGGCTTCAGTTAATTACATTTATAATTAAAGTGCTAAACTCAAAACATGAACAAGTTTAGTCAGAAACAACTTTCTTTGTTTCAGTTTCAGATTATTTCGCAGATTATTCTACATTAAAAACACAAAAATATTAATTTGCCATCTGAACCATTCTTGATTGTCAAAGAGCTAAAAAGTGGACCTGAAGAACTGAAGGATGGAAAATCCAGCAAATACCCAGTACCAGACCTGAGGGGTTCATCAGGTCCAGGATCAGGTTTCTGCTGGATGTGATGCTATAAAAGAGTTAGCAAAAAAAAAGAGGAACAAATACAGAAAAAAGTCAAATCAGTGAAACAAACATGAATAATGTGCAGCTTTACACGTTTTTATGATCGACGTGTTCATCTTTATATTAATATGAAAAACAGGTAACGACACAACTCTTTGTGTTTTTTCAGCCAGCTGTTCTCCCAAATGTAAAAATGGTGGCGAGTGTCTTCGACCAGGGAAGTGCAGGTGTCCTCCTGGATTTGGAGGAAGATTCTGTCATAAAGGTGAGTGGGTAAAATTAACACACGCACACACACACACACAGGTTTGTTTTGCTATCTTTATGGGGCCTTTGCATTGACTTCCATTCATTTTTCATTCATTTCTATAGCCTAACCATGACCTTTATCCATAACCTAACAATTACCAGTACATACCTAACCCTAAACCTAACACATCCTCAATTCACACCTTAGTCCTAAACCTAGCCCCTAACCCACCAACGGGACTTCTTCTTATGGGGCCCGGGCTTTGGGCCCCATAAGGAGCAGTTGGTCCTCACAATGCAGTATAAGTTGGAAAAATGGGCCTCACAAAGTAGCATAAACAAGGACACACACACAACACTTCAGTTTTAATTCTGGGGCCCTGTGGGTGATTTGACCCCAGGGCAGCAGGAGGCTAAAGATTCATATTCAAGTCCTGAAGTTAAAATATTAAACCTTCCATCAGTACAGTCGGTAATTGTGCGTGTGTGTTTTCAGTGACATGTGATGGGGGGTGTTGGAACGGAGGAGAATGTACGGCTGTGAACGGAGTGGCCGAGTGCGTCTGTCCCTCCAGCTGGACCGGATCAAAGTGTCAACACGGTGCGTTAACTTGAATTCACTGCAAAGGTCAAAGGTCAACGCTGCTTCATCAGCTGATGCTCACGAGGCTGTTTTATTACTGATACAGCAGATGATGACGATGACCGAGAAACTCCTTCAGCTTCACTTTAGCTGCTCCTCTGTGGACTGAAGACCAAATATTTGTTGTTTCTTGCAGATAATTTTGTAAACAAATAAACAATAGATTTAACAAAAACAGAGTTCACATCAGTCCAAGATCGTTTCAACAAGAGTCCACAGAAAACTAGAAAAATGTAAAAGCCGAGTGCTAAAAGATTTAAAGTTGAAATGAGCAGAGCAGTAGCAAGACAAGTTAAATGCTAAAATCAGCAAAACAGCAGCTAAAAGCTAAGACTATCAAAAACAGCTTAAATCTAAAACCTTCAGAACAGTAGCTAAAGGCTAAAACTGATGAAACGGCAACTAAAAGCTCAAACTAGCAAAACAGCTTAAATATATTTTAAATAGTAGCTAAAGTATAAAATAAACAGAACAGAAGCAATGCCGTAGCTAAAAGCTTAAATCATCAGCAAAACAGCAGCTATGTGCTAAAATTAGCAAAACAAGAACTTAAATCTAAAACCTCCAGAACAACAGCTAAAATGTAAAATGAGCAGAACAGTAAGTAAAAGCTAAAATTAGCAAAACAGCAACTAAAAGCTGAAAATAGCAAAAGAATAGCTTAAAACATTTTAAAGGTAAAATGAGCAGAACAATAGCAATGGAGCAGCTTAATGCTAAACAGCAGCTAAAGGCTAGAGCTAGCAAAACAGCTTAAAACCTTCAAAAAAGTGTCTAAAATGTAAAATGAGCTAAACAATCACTAAAACTTAAAATCCTGTAGCTAAAAATAGCCAAACCATAACAACAACCTAAAATTAGCAAAACATTAGACAAAAGCTAAAATTAGCAAGACTAGCTAAAGGCTAAATGGTGCATAGGAAGAAGCTGAAGCAGATTTCAGAGAGAACGATGTTTCGATGGAAATAAAGATTTATATTTTATGATTTTATGATTTTATTTGTGCTTCTCCTGCATCTCTGAAATAAACGTGTCCAACGTGCAGCAGCTGAAAATGTCTCTGGTTTGTCTCTCGAGCAGCGATTTGTCCTCAGGGCTGCAGGAACGGGGGGGTCTGCGTGGCTCCAGGGGTCTGCAGCTGTCCGGAGGGCTGGCTGGGGGGCGCGTGCCACACCGGTGAGGAACTCTTCACACCTTTAGCTCAGTGTTTACATGTGGCAGCTCTAACTCTTTCTGTTTCGGCTCCTTCGGTCTCGGCTGCAGCCGAGTGCAGCCAGCCCTGCCTGAACGGAGGGAAGTGCATCTCTCCCAACAAGTGTCGCTGTCGGCCATCTTTCTCAGGGCCTCGCTGCGAGGAGAGGAAGAAATCCCACTGATCCTCCCCAAGCCTGGGTTCAAGGATGACTTTACAGCTCATTTCTTGTTCTTTATGCATTAAATAAAATAAAATAAACCTGTTCGTTATGATTTGGTTGTATAAAAACATACATTTTGTCATTTGTTATTAAATCATAAAAACTATTGTCACAGCTTATTGAACAAGACGGAAGGAAAGAAGTTGTAAAATGTCTTTATTTTGTTACTTTAAAGATTATTTCTGACTTCAGACCACAAGTATTCTTGTACTGAAGCTTTAAAACAAGATTATACATATATTTTATATATAAAATAAGATTAATATAAAAAAAACAAATCTGCACATCAGAGTCATAAAAATGTTAGCCATGTGCATCATCTCAGGGCAGAATGCAGAAATAAACTGCACGTCTGTTCAGTAAAAGGTTTTATTTGACCTGGTGGGAACAGAAGAGTCTAAAACTAAAGTTCTGGTAAAAATGATTCAAGTGATTCGTTAAGTTTGTTCGTTTTTCATAATTCTGCAATAAAACCTCAAAGTGTGGCTAAAACAAAACACTTCCTGTTGGCTGAAAAGGAAGAATAAAGTTTCTGGGGGATGTGGGAGAGTTTTGCAGCATGGGTTCTTTAGTTAGATGGGTTAGTTAGGAGCTTCTCATCTCCATTAGTTGCACACTTAAAAAGCCACAGAGACGTTTGAGAAGATCTACATATGTGACGGGTTTAACAGACGTAACTGACACGTTCAGGTGGAGATGCACAAAAAGACACACACCTGTGCAACAAACCCAGTCCTCAGATCAGCTCGCGCTGCTCTACCATCACACACTTCAACACACTCCACATCTTGGTGCTCTCCTCTGGTCCTCATGCTCGTGACGCCTGGGAAGAGCACAGAAACATCAGATCACAGCTTTCTTCTTCCTGGACGTCGTCGTTATGTGCTGATCATCAGCCGTGGTTCTGCCTTTACGACCCGACGGCTCACCTTTCCTGCACACGTGAAGCCCGTGTAGCCTCTCCGGCAGTAGCAGTGGTCCGGCAGGACGCAGCGGCCTCCGTTCAGGCACCGCTCTTTACAGACCGCTGCAGAAAATCAAGAACAACAGTCTCAAAGCTCCAGGGAAACAGATCATTAGCGTTATAACAAGAATTTAAATGAAACTGCCCGAGTTTGTTCCAAGGCTACACAACAGATCTAAACATGTAAATGAAAGTTTGCAGCGTTTCCATAAATTCCATGCGTCAGATTTACGCACTCACGTGTTTGACAGTGAAGGCCCTCCCAGCCGACGGGACACTGGCAGGTGTTCGGTCCGACACACTCACCGCCATTTTTACACTTTTGCAGACAGACGGCTGAGAAGAAGGAGTCCACGTATTTATTCACAAGAACAAGGACTTCACTGAGTGGAGACTTTATTCAACACAAATGAGTCAGATGAAGCGAAGCATCCACCACAAATCCTGACGATGAGCATTTTAACCACATTTGGTCATTTTACAGAATAAAAATAGAATTCATTCTTGTTTAATGGATTTGTATCTCTTGTACGATGTCACTGCATGCTATGGTTATGATCAGTGGTGGCTGGTGGAGTTTTCTCCGGGGGGGGGCTATAATTCCAAAATTACACACACGCACACATATACATACAAGATCGGATGCATATATATATAT
>NC_056502.1:2912235-2934103 GCF_014905685.2 Nematolebias whitei | reverse complement strand
ATATATATATATATATGTATGTATGTATATGTATATGTATGTATGTATATGTATATATATGTATGTATGTATATGTATATATATATATCAGAAGCACAATCCGTACCGTGCGCCCGTATTCTGGGCGCAGGAGTGGTGCGCCCAGATTCTTCCTATCTCTTGTATTGGAATAGGAGCTACTGCACACGTACAACTTTTAACGAGAGTCTATGGGCAAAGATTCTTCCGCCCCCAGGGCAGAAATACGTCACCAATCAGAGACGTTTTTGAAAGAAGCAACTTTACTCATCAACTATAAAATATTGATCCGACACAACAACAAAAAATATACATATATTTTGAAATATATTTTTATTTTATTATTTCATTTTAATTTAATTTTTATAATCTTCAAGGTAATAAGGTAAGTGGTGTGAGTGGTTGGGCGGCGACCAGCCACCACTGGTTATGATGGAGTGAGAACTATTTTGATCCAACTCTGAAGATAACGTGACCCCGCCTAATATCTTGTGCGAGTTGTGATTGTGAATCCTTTAAGTCAAGTTTTAGCTGAATATCTGAAAACACATGATGGTGTTACGTGACTCACGTGTGTCACATGTCCTCCCCCTCCACCCGGACGCACAGGAGCACGTGTTCGGTCCCACACACTTGCCTCCGTTCACGCACGTGGGCTCACACACGCCTGGAGGAGATGCGTTCGAGCGCTGATTGACACGTTTCCCACCGTATTTTGAACAAACGCTCCTCGAAACAGCTCAGGGTGGGACCTACTCACTCTTTTCACACCTTTGTCCTGTGTGGCCTTCAGGGCACGAGCACACGTTGTTTCTCATGCACTGACCTCCGTTTTTACAGGGTGGACTGCAAACAGCTGGCAGACAGAAACATTTAAAACATTTTAGAAACAAACAACGTCCCCGTCACATCAAAGGCGAAAGATGCCGAGTCAGCATTCTCACTGATGGTTTCCTGTTTAGAGTTTATTCTGCAAACTATTCATAGTTCGTACTAATTTAACCATTTATATATCAAAACATCTGGCTCTAATAGGAATGGTGTGCTACAACTTTTAGCATTTCTAACTTTTACATGTTTTAACTTTATTTACAAACATTTCCACATATAAGTACGTTAAGAACTCTTCAGTTCCTTCAAAATGTTATTCCCTGAGCTCCATTTCAACCCACTTACTCCATTTTAGCCTTTATAGTCTCCTTTTAGCTTTAGCTGTTATCTTGGCAATTTCAACTATAAGCTACACATTAACTTTAAGCTATTTGTTAGCATTGGCTTTTAGCTATGGTTTATGATTTTGTTCATTTATTTGTTGCCACTGTTTTGCTACTTTAAGGTTTTTGGTGTTTAAGTAATTTTAGCTTTTAGCTACTACAGTATTATATTTTAGTTACAGTTTTACTATGTTAGGGTTTTAGCCAGCTTTGTTAATTTTAGCATTTAGACACAGTTTTGCAAATGTCAGCTACAATTTAGCTACTTTTAGCTTTTAACCATGGTTTTGTTAATTTTAGTTTGCTTTTATTGTTTTGCTACTTTAAGGTTTTTGCAGCTTCTAAAGTAATTTTAAGCTTTAGTTATGTTTTTGCAATATTTAAGTTTAGTTACTGTTTGCTATACTTAGCTTTCAGCTACTGCTATGCTAATTTCTGCTTTTAGCTATAGTTTTGCTACTATTACCTTTTAGTTACAGTTTTGCTACATTTGGATTTTAGCTCATATTTAGCTAATTCTTGCATTTTAAGTTTGGTTTAGCTAAATTTAGTTTTAGCTATAGTTTTGTTAATTTTAACATTTAGAAATAGTTTAGCTAATTTCAGCTACACTTGAGCTACTTTTAGCTTTTAACCTTGGTTTTGTTCATTTTAGCTTGCTGTCATAGTTTTGCTACTTTAAGATTTTTGCAGCTTCTGATGTAATTTTAGCCTTTAGTTATGTTTTTGCAACGTTTAAGTGTAGTTACTGTTTTGCTACATTTAGCTTTCAGCTACTGTTATGCTAATTTCTGCTTTTAGCTATGGTTTTGCTACAACAATGTTTTGCTACACTTGGGTTTTGCTCATTTTATTTTTTAGCCATTGTTTTAATGATTTTAGCTCCTGCTTGTTTTGACATTAACACTTCACGCTTCAACAAACTTCAGCGCAGCCTCGCAGCTCTCAGCTGCATATTTTTAGAAAATGACAAACATAAAAATCAAAGTGGTGAAGCAGAAGGATGCACAAGTGCCATTTTGGGTTTTATTCCGGGTCCAATTACCGATTTGGCACCGAGATCCGAAGAATCCGGTGGGGCAGACGCAGACGTTTGGCTTCAGACACGCCCCTCCGTTCAGACACACGGGCTCACAGACAGCTGCAGGTCACACAAACAGTCAGCGCACGGGTTCCTCGCAGCGATGACACAAGAAAAGAAACTCGTTTCCTTCTCTACCTGAGCCGCACGTCGGTCCGAACCAGCCAGGCTCACATCTGCACACATCAGGAGCAACACACACGCCTCCGTTCTCGCAGTGCCTGCTGCACACCACTGAGAGGAACATGAGCATCATCAGAACTTTTCAATGGACTGCAGGGAGTTACTGAAGGAGGCCACGTCTGGGCAGATGCAGAACAGATGTGGACGCTGCTGACGTCAAGGTGCGCGAGCGCTCCTTTGTGTCAATCTGTGACTGCTGCTGCAGCTTCCATGGCTTTTCTAACTCGCTTTGGTTGAACTGGGGTACAACTGACAGTCACGTTAAAGATCATGCACGTGACTGACAGCGGTGACATCTTTGCTGTCATACATGTGAAACACGAGAAGCTTTTCTCTAAAACTACTTTGAAAGAAAAGATGTTTCGTGTTGTGGTGGGAGCTGGTCGAGCTTTTCATGCTAATGTTGCCTCATGGAAAACCAACATGCTTGCTGAGGTGTTACTGGGTTAGAGTCAGCAGAAGGATCTTACTGGTTTCACATCTGGGCCCCAGGTATCCGTAGGAGCAGGTGCAGAGGTTTCTGCTCAGACAGGTGCCTCCGTGCTGGCAGGGCGGCTCGCAGCTCGCTGCACCACAAACACAAACACCCGTCAGTAATTTGGGAGCTTCAGAGTCGGTGTGAGTCTGAGTGCAGGTTACCTTCCTCACAGGTGGGCCCGCCGTAGCCTGCAGGACACTCACACACACCGGGCTTCACACACTTCCCCTGGTTCTTACAGTCGGGTCGACACACAGCTGAGACACATCAAATCAACACAACCACGCACGGAGGTAAATGAGTTGAAACTTGGCGGGTGATGAGTCGTTAATGAGCTCGTTTGTCTGCAGAAATAAACAAACAGTGAGAGACCGTGTCGCTGTCACCTATGTGGCAGTTGAATCCGGTGTAACCGTGTTTGCAGGTGCAGGTGTTGGGCAGCGTGCACGCCATGTTCCTCCCACACAGATACCTGCACACAGCTGCAACAAAAACAGCAGCTAACTGCGACGGAAGCTCAAGAGGCAGGCCGAGGGATCCATTTCAGCTTTAGGGAACGTAGATGATCAGATTTCCTGAACAGCAGCGACGACCATTTATAAAAGCTGAAGTTCAGCTCGTCTGGTTAGAGAACAGCTTGAGCTACGATGCTGCACAAACCTGAAGAGACCGACCCCTGAAAATCTGTCATTTAAAACTTTAACTTCAGAAAATCATATCAATTCTAAACAACATTAAATACCTGAAAACAGTCGACACTACGAACAGGGCGCATCAGCAACACAGACGCTTAAAGCTAAAATCAGCAAAACTGCTAAAAAAAGCTAAATGGTAGCTAAAAGAGTAAAAAATGAATCTAAAAGCAGCAGAATGGAAGCTAAAGCCTAAAAGTGGCAGCTTAAAGCTACAGGTAGCAGCTAAAAGCTACAGGTAGCATAATGAATGCTTAAAAGATAGAGTTGCAGAACCATAGCTAAAAACGAAAGTAGCTTAAAGCTAAATGAGGCACACGTTTTCAAACTAAACGTTTTAAAAGATTTGAAGCGGTCACAATGTATTTCTTTTTTTTTTTTTTAGAATTTAAAGTAAAATATAAGATTAATGAAGGATTAAAAGATTATTTAATGATATAAAGGTTTTCGCGTGCTTTGCCTTTAGGATTTCTTTAGCTACTTTTCCTCGACGTCTCGCTATAAAACTCGCCCACCTTTACAGGTGACGCCATCCCCCGTGTACCCGTACGGGCAGCGCCCACACCTGGAGGAGCCTGAGCCCGTGGCCTCACAGGAAACCCCAGGGAAGCAGGGGGGGTCAGTGCAGGTCACTTGGTGGGTTGGGGACCTCCACCTGACTCCAGCTGAGAGGTCAGAGGTCAGCTGCCCCCTGTGGACAGGAGGAGCCAGCGCTGTTTGATTCTGTGGCGTCTCTGTCGGCTTCCTGTCTTCAAGAGAAACTCTTCTGAAGCTCTCGGGTCTCAACTTCCTGCCAGGTCTGTACGAAGGAGATGACGAAGAGGACGCAGACGTTCTCTCCGGGCTGGGATTGGACTTGTGGGTGCGACTCTGACCGTTTGCTCCAGCGCTGACTGCTCGCTGACCTGCAAGACACTGGGCGTTAAAAACAACAAACAGCCTCAGAGATAAACAACAACAGATTCAGTCAAACCAAGTTCGGCTCAAAGTTTTAGGCCACGCCCCATTTTTTGACAATGAGGAGCCAAAAACATTCCTTTGACAGAACTTGTAGCATTAATGATGAAAAGCATGCACCAAACCATGATAACGCCTACACCATGTCTTACAGATGGTTCTAGTTTCTCATCCTTCCCTCTTGAACTCCGTCCTGTGAACTAAACGTCTTCAGTTTGGACCAGAACTGTTTCATTTGGAGACCGCTCTCTGTAAGACCCGCTAGCAGCTTCTCCTCCTCGTTTGTCGGGCTTAAAAAATGTTTCCTGACTGGCGTCTGTCCACTTTTAACTCGTGTGTCGAGGTTTGTCAAACAGCTTTAATCAACATTAAAAATGAGCTTTTTTATGAATTTAATTTACAGGTTTGGACCATCGGCTCCAAATATTCTACTTTCTTCACAGCTTCAAAGACACACACCATGGTATTCACTTCTTTCATGCAACAATACTCATTTATACTTTATTTTGTAATATTTAGGATTGTTCGTAACGTCAGACGACAAAAAGAACAGAGCCAATGCTTCTGTGACGGGTGAGTCGTGGCACGATGTCCGTTTGTTTCAGGATTCTCTTTTTGCCACATTTAAAAATAAAACAAATAAAAAAAAGCAACTTCTATTTTTGAAACATCTTCCTGTATTTGTCTCATTCTGTCAGTGCGCAGTGATTTGGGCACATCAGTCTAACTTCACCTGATTTGAGAAAGCAGCATCAACTCTCACCAGAGTTTGTGCACGTTTGTCCGTTTCCATGGAGACCAGGAGGACAGGGTCCGCAGGCGAAACCTGCTGAAATGTGGACGCTTTCAAAGCACCGGACCCCCGGATGACACGGCGCTCTGCTGCACGGAGACAGACCTGATGGTCTGGGTCTTGGTAGAACCTGCGGTGTCACCACCTCCACAACCGGAGACTCCGGGTCGCCTTGGAAACAAACGCGAGCTTGATTATGGGACTTTATTTACAGAAGTCACGAGAAGTAGCAGCATCTGAAGAACGACTCTTCTTCTCCCACAGCTGTATTAACGTCGGTGTTTAACTCCTGAAACCAACTCCGAGCCTAACGGGACTCACGGCTGCAGGTTTTGCCGTCACCACGGCGTCCTCGTGGACACGATCCACAGAAGAAGGAGCCCGGTGTGTTGGTGCAGCTCACAGAGGGAAAGCAAGGCTGAGAGAGGCACTCGTCTAGATCTTCTCTGCAGGTCCGTCCTGAAAAACAGAAGAAATCACAACAAGACCAACGTTCAAAGCCCTGAATGTTAATAATTTATCACGAACGCTAAACACGACACAGGAGTCTTTAAAATACAGTTTCACTGGTTTTATTTTTATGAAGTTGTCAACAAACAAAGGGCTGATTTATTTTAGAAAAAATAAATAAAGGTAAATCACAGTTCCATAATAATTATTATTATTTAAACAGGTTAGTTCACTTTGAGCCCCGAAGACTCCTGTCAATAATGAGCTCAGCTGTTTCCTGTTGATCGTCAAGATTTCCAGAAAACATCAAAAGAAATGCTCAACAACAACAAAACCATTATCACTTATCTTAAAACATTTAGTTGAACTATTTTAATGTTTGCTGTAAAATTTCATTAAAAAGTAAAAGATGATAAATTGATCATTTTCTAATTAAGGTTTGAAGTTCAAGTTATTTGTGTAGCAGTACACAGTATTTTATGCATCTTTCTGTCACTTTTGTCACAAAATAAAAAATAAAAAAAAACTAATACCAAAGAAGAAACATCAAATAACACTAGAAATTTTAAAAAAATGTAGAAAGGTGCTGGTTTGGAGCAAATTATAAATTTAAATGAAGACGTCGTAACAAAATAACATAAACAAGAAAACTGGAGACAAAAATCTTAAAATAGTAAAAAATATCATGAATACAAAAATACTATTCACAACGAAGTATCTACATTGATTTGTGCAGTTTACGTCCAACACTGGACGCAACAGAACAAAATATTTCTGCAACACCGTGGGGTTGAGTTGGGTCCCCCCCCAACCCCCTGTAGACACAGCCCTGTGGTGCTGAGGGGGGAGTCAGAGGACGTTTAGCATCCTGATCTACTGATAATTAAACAAAACCTGATAAATAAATTAAATGAATCAACTTAAAATGAACAGTTTGAGCAAAATGCTAAAAAAATGAATTTAAAAATTCTACTGCAGGTGTTTAGCGCAGTATAACGCCTGACAGGTTTTGAACCAGGCAAGTGTGATTTTAATACTAAATTTGATGAATAATTATAATGTAATGGACAAGAATGATACTATAAGTATTAATTTTCCTCTGGTCAACTCTAAAGACGAACACAGAAAACCAGAGCCCGGCTGATTTATCAGTAGGGCCGATATTTTAGGTCAATTTAGGCATTTAGAGACGTATCAGTGATAAATGTCCCATTTTGTGTCAATATAAACACTTTTAATTTTCACCCTTAAAATGCTGGAATGAGCCGTGTCCTTACTTGCAAAAGATGTAATTGTACCAAGTATCCAGCAGAGGGCGCATGCAGACTATGCTCAAGTCACTGGACTCTGCACAGCTGAAGCAGCGAACAACTAAATACTGTGAAGTGTATTTTACTGAACAGAGCATGGTAAGTTTGTTTCAACTGATCTGTAAAATAAATCAATAATAAATCCTCTTCAATCCTCCAACCTGCTCGTCATCAGCTACGCGCCTCTCTAGTTAGCAAGCTAACATTTAGATGACCTAGCATAGGCTATTGTTTCGTAAAACTTTAGAACAATAAATTTAACGTAGAAGTAAAATATATCAGTGTTAGTAACGTTATCTTTGTCGTCCTCAATAAAATGCATCGTTTGCCTGAAATCTTCCCTGCAAAGAAAAAGAAACCTCTGCTGTGGTCAACACTAATCAGACCGTCACCGTACGGGACTTAAACCCTGAACAGGAAGGAGTTTCTTTGTTAAGTTTATGTTTTTGTAACACTTGATAACTTTATGGGGAATAGTGGAGGATAGAAAAAGTGAACGCAGGTTAGGAAGAGACTGTTTCAAGACTTCAAGAGTTAAAACAGGTTTAAAAGTCGTTGTTTTCTTATACATTATGGACAAAGATCAAAAATGTTCAGCCAATACATCAGTTATCAGCATCAGCCTCCCGGCGCCATCTAGTGGGCCTTCCCCGTCTGTTCTCCCTTGTGTCTCTATTGACTGTCTGATTATCGTCACCTGTGTCATGTCCCGTTTGTGTATATAAAGTCTGTCTGTTAGTCCGGTCAGTGTCGGTTCGTCGTTGGGTCCTGCCTGTCTGATCCTGTTTGATCCTGTCTGATCCTGTTCTTGAATCTGCTTTGTAAGTTTTGCTGCCATGTCAGCCTTTTGATTTATTATTATTATTATTAAAAGTATTTTATTTTATACGTCTGCCTCCTGAGTCCTGCCTGCACAACTGGGTTCTCCTGTCCTGATCTGCCTTGAAACCCTGACACAAACATCGGTATCGGTGATATCCAAACTTTCCATATGGGTCGGGCTCTACAGAAACCAGAATGGTTGAAGCGTTCTTCTGTGCACCTGGATAAGATCTACGGCACCGCCGGTCCTACCTGTCACTCCAGGCGGGCAGACGCAGGAAAACGAGTTGGGTGCGTCGATGCAGAGGCCGAGTCTGCAGGGGTTTGGTTTGCAGTCATCAACGTCCACCTCACACCTCCGGCCCATGAAGCCATCCGGACACACACACGTGTACCCCCCGCTGCCAGCCGGGACGCACGAAGCTCCGTTCAGACACTCGCAGGAGCGAACGAACACCTGGAGAAGTCACAACCAGAGTGAATCTGGAGAACAGTCGCTCACCACGCAGGTGCTCTTCATAAAACATCTAGTCACAGTTCATGGTGACAAACCTTCTAATAAACGGCTTAAATTAAAAACTAGACAAGTACAAACCTTACAATTCAAAAACTACCAGCTTCGGTTTTATCTCACGCTTTGAAAGAATTTCTTGCACAAGAAGGTC
Source organism: Nematolebias whitei (assembly GCF_014905685.2). Lineage (NCBI taxonomy): Eukaryota > Metazoa > Chordata > Actinopteri > Cyprinodontiformes > Rivulidae > Nematolebias > Nematolebias whitei. The sequence goes on along the minus strand of NC_056502.1, from coordinate 2,925,440 downwards.
AACCTCAAATCCACTTACAACTCAGATATTTTATATTAAATGTACATGTCCAGTCTGAAAACACAGAAGCCCCTCTAGTGGCAGGAAAAGGCTAAACATCTGGGCTCACAGTGGAAGGTTCGGCTGCTCTGACCTGTCAGCATCACAAACTGTGAGCCACAGGCTCAGACCCTGACCACCGCCACAACCTCACCCTCGTCACACGGATCAGCATCATTCTACACTTTGATCTTCAATTAACAGATTAACTCCGTTCTGCTGAAAAACATCCAACAAGCAGAACAGGAGCTAAAATCATCAAAACATGAGCTGAAGGCAAACACGACCACAACATAAGCTAAAACCTAAATGTAGGAAGAAAAGGTCAAACTGAAGTCTGTGTTGACTAAACCGGACCTAGAACTAAACAATCCAGACTTTGTCACAACCTGACTGGACGACTGCTGCACTTTATGTCGGGTCAGTCCAGCCGGTCCAAAGTCCTGCAGCTCCTCTTCTGACCAGAACCCGCAAACCTGAGCCCATTCCACTGTCCTGTCCCGACAGCTCTGGCTCCCTGTGCACCACAGAGGTGATTGAAAATTCTGCGTCGCTTTAAAAATGCCACGACGGCTCGTATCTTTCAGACTTACTTCCCTCTTACGGTCCCGAGCTGATGGTTGAAGCTCGGGGGAGACTGTACGTTTTTCAGCTTCTATCTCGTCCTGCAGTTTTCAACTGTCATAAATCAAATCTATCAAACAAATCATGAATCAAAACGTTCGGCTCTTTCAGGACAATCCTGCTATGACTTTTGGTATTGGTGCAACTTTAGCTTTTTGAAAAATTTAGCCTTGTCTGACGTTTTTGTTCTCACAGAAAATGAATTGAGCTCATTTTACCTCCTTCAGATCTTTAGATCTGTTGACAATCTTTTACTGCTCCTTTCACGTTTTGTTCTGCTTCAGCTTCTTTCAGCAAATTTAAACATTTTTCAGCTACCTTCAGCTACCTTCAGCTGTATTTTCAGCTGTTTTGTGCTCCTTTCAGGTTCTTTCAGTTAACTGCAACATTTTTGTGCTTCTTCTAACTTTGTTCTGCTAATTTCAGCTTGTTATGCTCCTTTCAGCTTATATGTGCAAGTTTCAGCTTTTTCTGCCATTTCATCTACTATTTAGCTGTTTTATGTTAATTTAAGCCTTTTCAGTTAATTCCACAGTTTTTGCACTCATTTAAATTCTTTTCAGCCTAATTTAGCAAAAATATGCTCTCTCCACTTCCTTCGGGTAATTTAAGCTTCTTTCTGACTTTTTTTTAGCTACTTTTCAGCTGTTTTTTGCTAAGTTCAGCTTTTTTCAGATAATTTTCTTTTTTTTCTGCTCATTTTTGTTTCTTTCAGCCTAACTGGGCAAACGTGTTCTTTCTGCTTTCTTCGGCTAATTTACGCTTGTTCAAACTTTTCAGCTACGTTTTAGCATGTTTTTAATTTTAGCTAATTTCAGCTGTTTTTTAGCAAGTTCTTCTGTAATAAGCATTCACACTGCATTTTCACAGGAGATGCAATTTCTCTAGTTTTTAACTTGTTTGTATTCTTACCTTTGTCTTATGTAATATTATGTAATATTGCTGTTGTGCGGCACTTTGGTTCCAACATGTTGCTTTTAAATGAGCTTTATAAATAAATTAACTCGTCTTGGTTTAAGCGTACAAACATTAATAGACAGACATGTTCCTGTTTTTAGCTTTTTAATTTTCTAAATCGCCTTATAATCCAGATATCCATCCAGATATCCATCAGGATATAATCCAGCTGTGTTTTTTCACTACTATTCCTCTTGATTGTCCTTTTGGTTGCTATTTTGTTTTGATCTGTAAAAAAAAAAAAAAAAGAGAAATTTAAATTTGTATGCCTATTTTATAATTGTCTATTGTTGTCATGTTGTCATGATTCTTTGTTAAATCTGGTCTCTCTTGTAAACGAGTCCACGAGGCTCAATGGGATTAACCTGTAGAAATAAAGGTTGAATGAATGAAAAAGGGAATTAAACATAACAATAGCACCAAAAACCTGGACAGTGTTTCTTTTTATTCTAATGATTATTTTGTTGATGAAAAACTATAATTGTACCCCAGTGACCATCTTCAGACCCCGTACTTCATGTGTCCTGACCCCAGCAGGGTGTGTAACAACAGAAACTGCTTGTTCAGCAGATGTGGCTCACACAGAACCGGTGACTTCCACAGACGTGCTCCTTTATCAACGAATAAAAACCGAACGGTTCCTCCCCTTTCACCTGCTCACAGCTTCACTTGCTCGCTTGGACAGAGTACCTGCACGGAGGCGGTGGTCTCGGCGCCGCAGTCATCAGTCAGGGTGAAGTGAACGGTGTGTGCGTCCGCGGGGCGCGCGGCGGCCTTCCACGTCAGCAGGCCAGCAGGAGACAGAGACGCCCCCTCAGGGCCTGAAACCAGGCTGAACTGGACCGCTGAGCCCTCTGGATCCTGGGCTCGGAGCTGGTGGATGAAATCTTCTTCCTGGAAGGAGCTCAGGTCGAACGGTGGCGGCTGGAACAGCGGAGGGTTGTTGACTGACGGCACAAATAAATAAATAAATAAATAAATAAATAAAAGGAAGAGACTGAGTGGATCAGTATGTGAGCTGGGGTAGCGTAATGAAGAGAAAAGGTGGTTAAATGTGTCAAAACATTTAGTTTTAATCAAAATCAATCGATCGGGTCACGTCCAGAGTGAATGCTGAGTTCTGGGTGACTTTATTCAGATAAGCTGAAACTGGCTGCTAAAGCAGAACATTAGCTAATAGCTAAAAGCAGCTAAACGTTACATAAGAAGACAAGAACCGAGCCGGTTTGCTGCAGCAGATTTCAAACATTTTTGACGCGTTTCTAAAAGAAACATTTGAGCAATGGAAACCAGCGCTGACACCAGTAAAAACGACCACGTGACACTTTTGAAACTTCTTCCACTCTCATCGTTTCACCTCAACAGACCGGAGCCGTTTGACCCAGTTGGAGCTGAAGAAGTAAAGTTCTTCCTGTGAGCGTCTGCAGACAGAAGAGTTCAATCTGCTGACAGACAAATCGTCCACGTGCCTCCGGAGACGAGCGCCTCCGAAAGCTGCGGGGTGGATAAGTGGATTTACCTCAGCAGGTCTCGCTCGGTTCTGATGAGCTCTTTAGTTACGGAGCGGTGAAGGCAGACATGTTTTATAAGGTGGCAACGCTCAGTTTACAACTTCAAAGTGCCGACCCATTTAAAAATATCACCTCGTAAACAAGCCCATTTATTGATTTTGTTCCCATATTGTTTCCAACATCTGCTCAATTTAATGTTTTAGTTCGAAACTAGTGAACTTGTCTGATTCTCTGCTCAGGAGGTCCAACAACCCAAAGCGGTCAGAACTGGAGAGAGAAGGCTCAGCTCGGTCAGATTCCTCCTCTGGGAGGAATTCTTTTAAAAACAGACAAATGAAACGATCCTAACGCTGATGGGACCAAAACACAGACCTTGCAACGTGCTTTTCTTTATTTTTGATCATGTGCAGCCTGTAAATATGAAAATCCACACAAAAATAAAGATTAAATACCATATTTAGGTTTACATTGATCATTTTCTGTATTAAAGGATGGCGTTTTACAGAAACAGTCTTCTCTGCAGGTGACTGTTAAATTCCTGTCTGAATTATTGAAATTACATGTTGGACTTGAACACAACACCGAGCGAGCCGCAGTGCCTTCTGGGTAATCTTGGAGCAGGAATGGGTGGACTTTAGTTCAGATTGTTCTGTTGGATGTTTTACTCGGTGTATAAAACGGTAAAAGTCACTTCCTGTCAGCGAGTCACTAAATCGCACAACTGAACGTAACGCAGCGTAACGGGACCGTGACTCCGTCGTGTCTTCAACGTTACGTTCAGTCCGTGCACCGTCACTTCCTAACTGACGGCCCGGCTCGTGCACAGTTTGCCACTGACGTCTGTGGAAGGTGCGTTTGTTTAGTTATACAGTCGTTCCTCGTTTATCGCTGGGGATCCGTACCCTGAAGCCCCGTGATAAAGAAAAACCGCAAACTAGGAATAGTAGTACAAGTAGTAAGTACTACTTTAGTTTAGTATATATATATATAAATGTATATTTAACCCTTCCTACAGTCTTGCAATATTCGACACAATGTTTCTAAACTCTAAAAGCTCTAAAAGAGACAAAATGTCATGATCTCAGCTCTCAGCCACCTGCAAGCGCTCTTGGCCACGCCCACTTCTACATTCTGCAGGTGACCAGCTGATCAGCTGCAGCAGGAAGCTTATCCTGCAGTGTGGGCTGTACAGAGGTACAGCAGGTGCTCAATAATTTTAAATAATTTATTTTAAATAAAAATTTCATGCCGATCGTGCGGCTCATCCATCAATCAGTCAGCTGTGTGTCTTATCCACACTTATTTTGAAAAATCGGGATAGAGCGCGTTCACGATAAACGAACCACGAAGTAGCGAGGGACTACTGTAGTCCTTTAAAGCAGAGTCGTGGACGTACTCTCAGTTTGGGACCACTTGTGTTTGGACACATCGGGGCGGCACGTGAGGCAGCGGGTGCTGGGACTGGACTCGCCTTCACTGTAACACTTCCCATCAATGCTGCAGGCTCGTTCCTGCAAAAACAACAAAACAAACAGGAAGTAAATTACAACAGATCAGAGTTTTAAACGTTTAAATGGTTGTTCTGCAGGAAACCTCATCAGGTTCACAAAACAGAGCCTTTCAAAGAATCAGGAGCAGAGCAGCTGATGAGCTTCTTAAATTACTTTGATAAATATGGAGGATGGAGGGTGACAAAATTAAATAAATAAATACACAATAATGAAATGTATCATTTAATTAAATACATAATTAAGTAAACAATTAAATTATTAAATACAAAATTAAATTATTTATTTCATGATTTATTCAATTATTTAATTTTGTCACATTCCATCCGTGTGTGTCACCATGAAATTATGTTAACTGTCAGTCTCACTCATCAAACTCAGTGGGCGGGGCTAACGCTGAGCATGTGAAATCCATTGCTTCGGTCTGATGAAAAAAGGTTTCATCCAAATACACGTAAACACAATTACCGCTTCCTAAACTTGTTTCGGAATATATTTTCTGGCCTATTGATTATCTGTGGTCGATTTGTCTTCGCTTGCTGTGAGGAGCAGCCAATCAGGTGTCAAGGTTAGGGTTAGTCCCGCCCACTGGCTTTGATGAGTGAGGCTGACAGTTAGCATAACTTGATGGTGTCACTGGAGGGCAGAAGGTGATAAAATTAAATAAATAAATAAATCATGAAAAAAATAATTTGAAAGGTACCCAACAGACAGACAGACAGGCAGGCAGACAGGCAGGCAGACATGCAGACAGACAGACATGCAGACAGACAGGCAGACAGACATGCAGATAGACACACAGACAGACAGACATGCAGACAGACAGACAGACAGACATGCAGGCAGACAGACAGACAGACAGACATGCAGACAGACATGCAGGCAGGCAGACACACAGACAGACAGACAGGCAGGCAGACAGACACACAGGCAGACAGACAGACATGCAGGCAGGCAGGCAGACACACAGACAGACAGACAGACTTGCAGGCAGGCAGGCAGACACACAGACAGACAGACAGACTTGCAGGCAGGCAGGCAGGCAGACACACAGACAGGCAGACAGACAGACAGACAGGCAGGCAGGCAGGCAGACAGGCACACAAACAGCAGGCAGACAGACAGGCAGACAGACAGGGGCACAGCTGGTGGTGTCCCAGCTCACCCTCAGGGTGCAGGTGATGTCCGTGTCCAGGCTGCAGGTCTGACACGCTCCATCATACAGAGTCAGGATCTTGGAGTTGCTGAAGCTGTAGCCGTCGTTGGAAACCTGTCGTCAGCACAAGCTTCATTAGCGCCAGACTCACTGGGAGAAACATCCAACACCCAAACTGGGTCATAGCTTCAAGTATTTGCTGCGGATGTGGTGAGAATCGTTCATGGTGCAGCAGATCGAGCTCCCCCACGTAACAAAACAAACATTTGAATGTGTCTGACGGCTCTGAAAGAAGATCCCTAACTTGAGTTTAAATCTGTTTTCCTCCTGAGTCAGGCGGCAGCTCAAGCTGCACAAATCAGATTCTGTTCTTAATTTAAAGATAGAAACATCCCACGCTCCATTTTTCATCTTTATTTATACAGGTTAGTCTCACTATCTATTACAACTATGAGCTCTCCCGAAGAGAAGTAACTAACTCGAATCAGGCAGAAGAAATAAATGAACAGATGTTTTGTTTCTTTGAGTTTCTCTTGAACATCTGGAGCCAGGACTTACTTTGATCTGCCAGCGAGCCAGCGGTCCGGTTCCTGCTCCTGCAGGGGTCCAGATGTCCTCCAGAGGGAGCCGGCACCTCAGAGCTGCTTCATTCAGAAAGGTGGCCGGAACAAAGCGAGGGGCGTCCAGAACCCACTCGCCATCATCAGACTGGACAAGTGGAGATGAAGAAGGTCCATGAAGACGGAGGAAGCCATTAGGAGCAGGACATTAAAACTTCACGAGCAGAAAGTGAAGATGCAACAAGTTCTGTCGTTAACTAAAGTTTATAAAGAATAAAAAAGCATGATGATAAAATTCTGTTGTGCAACCACGAACACTTCTGGTTTACTGATAATGAAAAGTATACAGCTTCAAAACAGCATCAAATATTTGTACAACCCAGTCTGTGTGTGAGGAAATGCTCACGATGCATTCATAAAACAAACAAAAACAACTTGTTGTTTGTGATTGTTGTCGCAGCAAAATAAGAGCCAGAGTTTAAATGTTGTGTTGAAACATCACGAGATGAAGTTCAACACAGATCGTCCACTGAGTCTGAATGAACAAAAACTAGAGGAACTGCATTTCCTGTGAAAATGCAGTGTGACACTTACTGCTGAAGAACTTGCTGAAAAACAGCTGAAATTAGCTAAAAACACGCTGAGATGTAGCTGAAAAGAAAGAACAAGCCTAAATTAGCAGAAGAAGCAGAAAGAATAAGTATTTGCTGAATTTGGTTTAAATAAGCAGAAATTAGCATAAACTTTTGAAAATTAGCTAAAAGAGCTGAAATTAGCAAAAATACTGTAGCTGAAAAGGCAGAAAAAAGCTTAAACTACCAGAATGAAGCAGAAAGAGCTGAAATTAGTTAAAAAATGTGGAATGGGACTGAAAAAGCAAAACTTAGCATAAAAACAGCTAAATAGTAGCTGAAATAGCAGAAAAAGGCTGAAATGAGCATAACAAGCTGCAATTAGCAAAAATAAGTTAATTAGTCTGAAAGTAGCAAAAATTACTACAAAAAACTTGGCTTTATCTGAAAACAGCTGAAATTAGCTTAAAAATGCTAAAAAGGTAGCTGAAAAGGCAGAACAAACTTAAGTTAGCAGAAGAAAGCAGAAAGAAGATCTTTTGTCCAATTAAGCTGAAAGAAGCAGAAATGAGCACAAAAAAGGAAATTATATGAAAAAGCTGAAATAAGCAAAAAGCAGCTGAAAAGCAGCTAAAAAGGCAGAAAGAAGCTTAAATTATCAGAAGGAAGTGGAGAGAGCACATTTTTGCTGATTTAGGCTGAAAAGTTTAAATGAGTGCAAAAAATGTGGAATTAGCAGAAAAAGCTTAAATTAGCATAAAACAGTTAAATAGTAGAAAAGGCTGAAACTTGCAGAAATCAGCTAAAGGGAGCATAACAAGCTGAAATCAGAAGAAAAAAGTTTAAAAAAGCACAAAAATGTTGTAGTTAGCAAAAATAATCTAAAATGAGCACAAAAACAGCTGAAAAACAGTTAAAGTTAGCTGAAAGTAGCTGAAAAAATGCTTAAATTTGCACAAATAAGCTGAAAGCAGCTGAAGCAGAACATAATGTGAAAGGAGCAGTAAAAGGTTGTAAACAGATCTAAAGATTTGAAGGATGGAAAATGAGCTCAGTTCATTTTCTATGACAAAAAAATGTCAGAAAAGGCTAAATATTTCAAACAGCTAAAGTTGCACCAATACCAAAAGTCATAGCAGGACTGTTCTGGAAGAGCTGAACATTTTGATTTATGATCTGTTGAAACAGTTTGAAAACTGCGGGATGAGAATCGAGCTGAAAAAGGTACAGAAGAAAAGTGGATGACAACAGAGTGAACGCTTCGTGAACTTTCAGACAATAATCTAAAGTTCGACTCTGAGTCTGCTGATGTTTCTTTACCCATAAAAGCAGCTTCCTGCTCCGAGTGGCGGACTCAATTTTTCAAGGGTTTACCAACTTGTACGCTTTTATATCTTCTGGTTTGCAAAGAAAACCCTCGGAGAAATAATAAAGAAGTACCTTTTCTTTAACAAACTCACACTTGAGCTGGTTGGACTCGTGGAAGCCCTGACCGTGGACCTGGACGGTGAGGCAGTCCTCCTGACGGACGTCACACAGGACGTTCTCCAGCTGGGAGAGCTCTGGAGTCTGATCTACATCAACACAAAGGACTGTTAGAGCTGAGGAACCAGCCCACTTCACAAACTAACGGCTCCACCATCATGATCCTGTCACCACACAGCTGTTAATGAGAACTGATCTACAGACAGTAAGGTTTGAGGGGAGACGTTCAGACAGACCGGGTCTGTTTCGAGTCTTACCAGTCTGAGCGCTGCAGTCGTATGACCCAAACCCTGAGAAGCAGGTGCAGCCCCGCTCTAAGCACTGGCCGTTCCCGTTGCACAGGTCTGGACACCTGAGGACATCCTGAACATCCCTGTGTCCCTCCCCTCTCCTCCTGTCCTCCGCCAGCCTCCTCTCGCACTCGTTCTCCAGCAGTGGCAGCGTAGCTTTTAGCCACGACGGCTCATCCTTTAGCTGCAGGTCAGTGACGCACATATCTACACATCGGCTGATTATGGACTCCTGCAGGAGGGGCCGGCAGCCCACGGCTATGCTCGAGTTGGCCACAGACTGCCGGCACTGATCCCGGGCCTGCTGCTGGGTCAGCCCAGAGGGCGTGGGCCACGTGGGGAGGACGTCCTCTTCAACTGCAGCTTCGTGGTCCTCTGGGAAGAAGTAGGAGAAGTTCTCCAGCTTGGACTGGCTCACAGATGGATGTGTGGCTGTGAAACGATGGATCTGTCGCCTGTTTCTGCGCCGCTGGAGCTGGAATCCGTCTCTAAAGGTGCTCGAGGAAAAGTCTGGCGTGTGAGGGGTTTCAGCAGAGCGGCGCTGCTGTCTTCGGTTTGTCTTCGGCTGCTCCTCTGAACTGAAATACTCAGCTGTGACGTCCAGGGAGGGGATAAAACTGGGGAAACTGGTGATTCCATGGTCAGAGCAGGTGGAGTCGGAGGAGGTGGTCTGTTGGTGTTGAGTTCTGGGAGAGGACATGTGGGGATTCAGCCGGCAGGTGCAGGACTTGTGGGTTTGTGGTGCACTCACGTGGAGCGGGACAGAGTCAAACAGGCTGCTGCCTGCTGGGAGTCTGAAAGAAGAGCAATCACTTGTCAAACTCTGAACCCAGGATCTGGTTTAGGTCCTCAAAACCACTTCAACGTTGTACTTGTTGCTCCACTTACCCACAATGCTTCATGTTTTATAAAGGTGAAAGGCTGCCAAACTGAATATTGCAGGTGAGTTTTAATTAAACTCTCGTTCTCAGAGTATGCGCTGGAGATAACGCAGCTAAATCTGGCCAACTGTAAAATGGACCTAAAACACTGAAACACCCACTCTGGTCTCAGAGTGATGTCACCGATCAGAACGAGACCATCCCCAGGTCGCGGCACACGTGCACGTTCTGCCTGTGTGTGTTTGTGGTGTGCGTAAGATTCCCTCCAATTGTTGCGTCTTTCATCGGCCCTAGAGTCATTTTTCTGAAATGTTCACGTGACGTAGACAGGAAGTTACTCTTTCAGCACGTTTCTTCGGCTGTTTTATGCTCCTTTCAGCTTCTTTCTGCTAACTACAACATTTTTGTGCTTCTTCTAACTTCTTTCTGCTAATTTCAGCTTATTTCTGCCAGTTTCAACTATTTCTGCTATTTCAGCTTCTATTTTATGCTAACTTTACCTTTTTCAGCTCCACATTTTTTGGCACTCATTTCAACTTTCTTCAGCCGAATTCAGCAAAAATGTGCTCTCTCCACTTCCTTCTGATAATTTAAGGTTCTTTCTGATTTTTAGCTGCTTTTTGGCTGTTTTTTTATTTTGTGCTCATTTCAGCTTCTTTCAGCCTAATTGGACAAACATGTTCTTTCTGCTTTCTTCTGCTAATTTAAGCTTGTTCAAACTTCTCAGCCTTTTTTAGCTAATGTCAGCTGTTTTCAGATAAATTCAAGTCTTTGTGGTAACTTTTGCTACTTTCAGCCTAATTAACTTATTTATGGTAATTTCAGCTTGTTCTGCTCCTTTCAGCTTTTTCTTCTAATTTCAGCTTAACTGCTGTTTCTGCTACTATTTAACCTTTTTTTTTTGCAAAGTTTAGCCTTTTCAGCTAATTCCACTTTTTTTTTTAGCTCTTTTCAGCTCTTTCCACTTCCATCTGGTAGTTTAAGCTTCTTTCTGCCTTTTTCAGTTACTTTTCAGCTATTTTTGGCCAAATTACAGCTTTTTTTTTAGCTAATTTTCCAATTTTGGTGCTAATTTCTGCTAATTTATACCTAATTCAGGAAATATGTGTTCTTTCTGTTTTCTTCTGCTAATTTAAGCTTGTTCTTCCATTTCAGCATGTTTTTTTTTAGCTAATTTCAGCTGTTTTCAGTAAGTTCTTCAGCAAAAAGCATTCACACTGCCATTTCTCTAGTTATCTCAAGAAATAAGAACAATGTTAATTTTGTATTTGTTGTATATTTTGGTATTAAACCAAAGGACAGTTAGAGCTTATTTTTTCCTTGTTTCTTCACCAGTCCAGACGATCTTGGTGTCAGTCTTGTTGTTTTGTCAAGCTCATTTGATCAGTGCCTCGCAGCTGATACTGACCTCCATCCAGAGATAAAAGCCTGCAGGTTCTCCAGTGGAGCGCCCCCTGCTGGGTGGAGGTCGTTGTCCGGCCGCCCATCGTAGGTCCCACACAGACCCTCGGTGTGGTCTCGCTCTGAACTGGGGGTCCTCAGGGTCAGACTCATACCCCAGTCAGACACATCGGCACGAACAAACGCCCCCGAGGAGAAGGTTACCTGTACAAGTGTCAACATTAAGGTTCATGTTTTCAAACCAAAACACTTTATTTGACAAAAGTCATAAATGAAGCAGAACTTCTTGAAATTGTCCTTAAAACATGTGACACCACCAAGATCTGTAAGAAGTTCTCACATTATTCTGATTTTCTGTTTTACTGCACAAGGATGGAAAAGATTTCGGCTCTCGTCGATCGTTTTGTGTTTTGAACACGCGCAGACATTTCCAGGTTTATTACGAGTCGTCTTCACTCACCGTGACTTTCCGGCCCTGGTACGACTCGGTGATTCGAACGCCGCTCTTCCTCGAGTCTCTGTTCCTCAGCAGCAGCCGAGGTTTGGTTTCGCCCATTTCCCCGTCGCACATGTCAAAAGTGACCACGTCGCCGCCGTCCCTCGCCCCGAAGCCGCACACACAGGAGGTGGCGTGCACCGAGCCGCCGCACTCCCACTGACGGACGTGCACCTCAAACCGCCTGAAGCTGCTCCGGTAAAGAACAAAAGTCCCAATCTGATCGTTTTCGTAGAACCTGAGGGAACAAAGAAAAACATTAGATCAACTTTTTCACCGCCAAGAATTCTGGAGTAATTTCATTACTTAAAAAAATGAAGTCATATTTTTTTATGAGCTGTAGAAACACAATGAAAATAGCTGTAATACTGTTCATAACACGACGTCACCAACATCCTCAGGATTATCATCAGAAGCTGAAGTACCTGCCATCAAAGGTCAGGATGTGGGGATCAGTGAAGGAGTAGCAATAGGCCGCGGGAACATCCTGAACGGTTATCTAAAAATGATAAAATCAGCCGTTTTGTGTCATAAAGGCTGATTTTTACATGAAAAGAAGGCAAGAAAATCTTATAAATAACCATAAAATGTGCATTTAATGCAAAAGTACCGTGTTGACTGACTTCACTGACAGTTGATGAAGAAAATGAAGGTAATGTTAAAATTAAAACAAGCAGAAGACTAGCTGAAACAAGAAGAAAACAAGCTAAAACGAGCAAAACACAAAGCTAAAACAAGCTAAACACATGCTAAAACAAAAAACGAGCTGAAACTGGTAGAACACAAGATAAAACAAGCAAAAAAGATAAAACAAGAATATGACAAGCTGAAACAAGAAAAAGACGAGCTGAAATGAGCTAAAACTAGAAGATGATCTGAGACAGGCAGAACACAAGCTAAAACAAGAATAATACAATCTAAAACAGGAAGAAAACAAGCTAAAACGAGCAAAACACATGCTAAAACAAGAAAATGAGCTGAAACTGGTAGAACACAGAATAAAACAAGCAAAAAAGATAAAACAAGCAAAAATAGATAATACAAGAATATGACAAGATGAAAAAAAAAAAAGACGAGCTGAAATGAGCTAAAACTAGAAGATGATCTGAGACAGGCAGAACACAAGCTAAACAAGAAGACAAGCTGAATCAAGTAAAAGATGTGCTGAAACAAGAATAATACAAGCTAAAACAAAAAAAGAATACAAGCTAAAAAAGGAAGAAAGTAAGCTAAAACAAGAAGAAAACAAGCTAAAACGAGCAAAACACAAGCTAAACACATGCTAAAACAAGAAAATGAGCTGAAACTGGTAGAACACAAGATAAAACAAGCAAAAAAAGATAAAACAAGCAAAAAAAGATAAAACAAGCAAAAAAGATAAAACAAGAATATGACAAGCTGAAACAAGAAAAAGACGAGCTGAAATGAGCTAAAACTAGAAGATGATCTGAGACAGGCAGAACACAAGCTAAAACAAGAAGACGTGCTAATACGAAAAAAGATGAGCTAAAACGAGCAGAATACAAGTTAAACAAGAAGACAAGCTGAATCAAGTAAAAGATGAGCTGAAACAAGCAGAATACACGCTAAAACAAAAAAGAAAACAAGCTAAAACAAAAAAACAAGATGAATACAAGCTAAAATGAGCAGAACACAAGCTAAAACAAGTTAAACATGCTAAAACAAGAAGAAGACGAGCTGAAACTGGCAGAAGACAAGATAAAA